>NC_090378.1:51436363-51753930 GCF_036365525.1 Heterodontus francisci
TCTATCACCTAGAAGGACAAGGGCAGCAGGCACATGGAAATAACCACCAGTAAGTTCCCCTCCAAGTCACAAAACATCCTGACTTGGAACTATATCGCCATTCCTTCATCGTTGCTGGATCAAACTCCTGGAACACTGTACCTAACAGCATTGTGAGAGTACCTTTACCACACAGACTAAGTGGTTCAAGGTGGCAGTTTACCAGCACCTTCTCGAGGACAGTTAGGGATGGGCAATAAATGCTGGCCTTGCCAGCTATGCCTACATTCCATGAATGAATTTTTTTTAAAAATCCAGCTGCTGAGGAATAATGCAGATGATTACTGGAGTAGCCAGTTCTTGTGTTACCTGCCTTTCTCAAAATAGCCACTAAAAATTATATAGTTTATAGCTTGAAAAGATGTAGTTCAATGTAGAGAAATTTGAAGTAGTACCATTTTGAAAAAAGAATGGTGAACAGCATAGCCAATGGTAATATTCTTACCAGAATGGAGGAACTTCAAGATTTGGAAGCCCAAGTCCGTATATTTGAAGATGGGAGTAAGGAGGAGGAAAGGACGTATAAAGATTAGTGGGATCAGAGTTTTACGTATAAAGGGATTGAATACCACAGGAAGTATTGTTGAATTTATTCAAAACATTGGTCAGGCCACAGTTGGTATGCAGAATGCAGTTTTGGCATCCGTTATGGAAAAGGCTAATGAACTGGTAGCCATGGTAAGGGTTCATTTGAATGATGCCATGATGTGAGGTTATAGTTATGATTAGAGTAGATTGCTCTAGTTAAGCACCGAGCAAGTGCAATAGCCCAAATGACTGCCTTCTATGGTGTAATTTCTATGATTGTAGGAGGCATACTTTTCAAGCTATAAGCGATATTATTTTTAGTGCCATAGCTATTTTGTGAGGAAGGCAGGTAACAGAAGTACACACATAATTTATAACATCTAAGCTAATATAGTACACTACCTTTGATAATGGCATTGTGAAAACTAGGAAATTTTCTTTTTGATTTCATGTAGCTTTGAATAATAATCTTGAGGTTAAAATAGAGGCTGCCCGTTTGCAAAGTTCAATATGGTGAGTTGAGATGCTTCAGTTGCCACACTATAAGGTTTTTTTTCGTGAATTGTTAAAATAAAGACTCTCATTGGTGAGTAGAGTGCTAATTTATGCAACATTCGACAGCCTTGTTGTTCCTACTTTGACATGCCCAAATGTGTTATCCTGCATTACAATAATTAGTGAGCTCTCTTTAAATGGTAATGAAAGGTAGTGCCAATTTTTGTATCCCATCATAGCTAATGATTTATTTGAATCCAGTTTAAGATTTGATAATGGATAGGAATATTGTATTGGCAATCTAAAATATATTGTCCAATTGCTGTCATGTATTAAGACAATCTGGTGGTAAAGAACAATCAGAGAGTAAACAAGAATCCATGGCCCTTAACCCATTGTTTACTCAGATGTTGGGTCAATATGATTTTGCCTTTGCTAAAGATTATTTTTAAAAAGATTCTTCAACAAAGGAATCCAGTGTATAAATGCTAAGTGTGGTGGCCATTCATTTGGTTCTGTTTATTGTTCCTTTATGCATTTGGTATGTATGGAATTCTGCAAGCAGCTGCTTACATATTACCAGTCGAGACTCTGTTTAAACAAGTCTGTTGTAGCTGTTTCTCCTGGGGGCTGGGAAAAGTAATCTAATTTGTAATACAGTATTGTAAATTACAAAGGCGAAATACTTGGGATGCTGGAAATATGAAATAAAAACTGGAAAAGCTGGAAATACTCAACAGACCAGGCAGCATCAGCCTTGTCCTGCTCACTCGTGACATGCTCATCACGCAGTGCCGCCCTATTTCCTCGTGCATGAGGAACCCCCTCCCCCACCCTGGTGTTTTTTTTTATTCATTCATGGGATGTAGGCGTCACTGGCCAGGCCAGCATTTATTGCCCATCCCTAATTGCCCTTGAGGAGGTGGTGGTGAGCTGCCTTCTTGAACCGCTGCAGTCCATTTGGGGTAGGTATACCCACAGTGCTGTTAGGAAGGGAGTTCCAGGATTTTGACTCAGTGACAGTGAAGGAACGGCGATATAGTTCCAAGTCAGGATGGTGTGTGACTTGGAGGGGAACTTGCAGGTGGTGGTGTTCCCATGTATTTGTTGCCCTTGTCCTTCTAGTTGGTAGAGGTTGCGGGTTTGGAAGGTGCTGTCGAAGGAGCCTTGGTGCATTGCTGCAGTGCATCTTGTAGATGGTACACACTGCTGCCGCTGTGCGTCGGTGGTGGAGGGAGTGAATGTTTGTAGATGGGGTGCCAATCAAGTGGGCTGCTTTGTCCTGGATGGTGTCGAGCTTCTTGAGTGTTGTTGGAGCTGCACCCATCCAGGCAAGAGTATTCCATCACACTCCTGACTTGTGCCTTGTAGATGGTGGACAGGCTTTGGGGAGTCAGGAGGTGAGTTACTCACCTCAGGATTCCTAGCCTCTGACCTGCTCCTGTAGCCACGGTATTTATATGGCTACTCCAGTTCAGTTTCTGCTCAATGGTAGCCCCTAGGATGTTGATAGTGGGGGATTCAGCGATGGTAATGCCGTTGAATGTCAAGGGGAGATGGTTAGATTCTCTCTTGTTGGAGATGGTCATTGTCTGGCACTTGTATGGCGCAAATGTTATTTGCCACTTATCAGCCCAAGCCTGGATATTGTCCAGGTCTTGCTGCATTTCTACACTGACTGCTTCAGTTTCTGAGGAGTCACGAATGGTGCTGAACATTGTGCAATCATCAGTGAACATCCCCACTTCTGACCTTATGATTGAAGGAAGGTCATTGATGAAGCAGCTGAAGATGCTTGGGCTTAGGACACTACCCTGAGGAACTCCTGCAGTGATGTCCTGGAGCTGAGATGATTGACCTCCAACAACCACAACCATCTTCCTTTGTGCTAGGTATGACTCCAGCCATCGGAGGGTTTTCCCCCTGATTCCCATTGACCTCAGTTTTGCTAGGGCTCCTTGATGCCATACTCTGTCAAATGCTGCCTTGATGTCAAGGGCAGTCACTCTCACCTCACCTCTTGAGTTCAGCTCTTTTGTCCATGTTTGAACCAAGGCTGTAATGAGGTCAGGAGCTGAGTGGCCCTGGCGGAACCCAAACTGAGCGTCACTGAGCAGGTTATTGCTAAGCAAGTGCCGCTTGATGGCACTGTTGATGACACCTTCCATCACTTTACTGCTGATTGAGAGTAGACTGATGGGGCGGTAATTGGCCGGGTTGGACTTGTCCTGCTTTTTGTATACAGGACATACCTGGGCAATTTTCCACATTGCAGGGTAGATGCCAATGTTGTAGCTGTACTGGAACAGCTTGGCCAGGGGCGCGGCAAGTTCTGGAGCACAGGTCTTCAGTACTATTGCCGGAATATTGTCAGGACCTATAGCTTTTGCAGTATCCAGTGCTTTCAGTCGTTTCTTGATATCATGCGGAGTGAATCGAATTGGCTGAAGTCTGGCATCTGTGATGTTGGGGACTTCAGGAGGAGGTCGAGATGGATCATCAACTCGGCACTTCTGGCTGAAGATTGTTGCAGATGCTTCAGCCTTATCTTTCGCACTGGTGTGAGTGCATCTGTGCTGGTGGAGGGTGCACCTGTATGATGTGATGGTGCTGGCTCTGTTTCCTGCTATTACAGGACTCTGTCCTTCCCCCTCCACATCAGAATCTGCAAGATGGGATGTGGGCATCACTGGCAAGGCCAGCATTTGTTGCCCATCCCTAATTCCACGACAACTGAGTGGCTTCCTAGGCCATTTCTGAGGGCAGTTAAGAGTCAATCACTGCTGTGAGTCTGGAGTCACATGTAAGCCAGACCAAGTAAGGACAGATGATTTCCTTCCCTAAAGGACATTAAAGAACCAGATCAGTTTTTATGACAAATGATAGTTTCATGGCACCATTATTGAGACTAGCTTTCCATTCCAGTTTTTTATGAATAAATTGAATTTGTTAATTAATTGAAATTAAATTCCTCCAGCCCATGGTGAGATTTGAACCTGTATCCCCAGGGCATTAGGCTGGGCCTCTGGATTACTAGTCCAGTAAGATTACCTCCAGGCTACCATCATGAGAAGTGGCCTTGAGAGCAGAAGCCTCTGCAGTAAGACATCTTTACTCCGATACTCGAATCCTTTTGTAATGAAGGCCAACATATCATTGCCTTCTTAACTGCTTGCCCTGTCTGTATGTTAGTTTTCAGTGATTCATGAACAAGGACACCCAATTCAACACTTCGCAGCCTCTCACCGTTTAAGAAATACTCTGTATTTCTGTTTTCCCTATCGAAGTGGATAACCTCACATTTCTCCACATTGTATTCCATCTGCCAAATATTTGCCCACTGGCTTAGCCTCTCCAAATCCCCTTGAAGCATCTTTGCATCCTCCTCACAATTCACATTTTGACCTAGTTTAGTATCATCTATGTAAGGAAAGATATATTAGCCATAGAGGGAGTGCAATGAAGGTTCACAAAACTAATTTCTGGGATGGAGGGATTGTCCTATGAGGAAAGATTAAATAGACTGCACCTTTATTTAGAGATACAGCACTGAAACAGGCCCTTCCCTTCGGTCCACCGAGTCTGTGCTGACCAAGAACCACCCATTATACTAACCCTACAGTAATCCCATATTCCCTACCACCTACCTACACTAGGGGCAATTTACAATGGCCAATTTACCTATCACCTGCAAGTCTTTGACAGTTTAGTAGAATCAGAGCTGATCTCATTCAAACATACAAAATTCTTACAGGGCTCGACAGGGTTGATGCAGGAAAGATGTTTCCCCAGCTGGGGAGTCCAGAACCAGGGACATCGTCTCAGAATAAGGGGCAGGCCATTTAGGATTGAGACGAGGAGGAATTTCTTCACTCAGAGGGCGGTGAATCTTTGGAATTTTCTGCCCCAGAGGGCTGTGGAGGCTTAGTCATTGAGTCTGTTCAAGACTGAGATCGATAGATTTCTACATAGTAAAAACATCAAGGGTTATGGGGATAGTGCAGGAAAATGGTGTTGAAGTAGAAAATCAGCCAAGATCTCACTGAATGGGGGAACCACCTGCAGTCATGCAAGCTTAGTTTGGCTGGGTGGCCTTGTTCCACCTCCCTCTGGCAAGAGGACCTCCATCTCCCTCAGTCCTCTTTCTCACTGCCTCCTGGATATCCTCCAGGTTGACATCAGAGAATCGAGGGGCAGTCCTTACCCAGCAGCCAGCCCTCTGCCTCTGTTCCTTGATCCCTGGTGCTTCCATTTTCTCCAGTAATGGCTGCTATGGTGTGTTTAAATGGGCCTGCCCTTCTTTGGTCCCACCTCCATTCCTGCCCCCACAGCCAATAATTGGCTGTCCAGTCCAGCCCACCAGCCAATTAGCAGCCTGCCTCTGCAAAAATTGCAGGCTGTGATTACTTAACCCCACCACCTGAGATGGGGTTGGGAACTGGAAATGGTCGCAACATCGGTTTACTGATCCCAGAAGGAAAATCCTTCCCTAGATTTTAAACTGACTGCTCCAGACCTTCAATTTCTAAGTGTAATTTCAAAAAGATCAATTTAATTGTCCAAAATATCAAGTAAGTGTGAAGTGTCATGATTTTGAACTATCTCATCTCTAAGGCAGGCAAGGACAGTCCCACTCCGCTGGAGAACAGAGGAGAGGCATTGAAGGAGGCTGGCATGGTTGACTATGTCAAAGGCTGCAGAGAGGTTGAGAAGGATGAGGGGGATTATAGTGCAGCACTGTCACAGTCATGGATGGTGTTGTCTGTGACTTTAACTAGTGTTGTTTCAGTTGTTGCTTAGGCCTGATATTTTTTACATTGCAAGATTTTTAAAATTGGTTTCTTTCAACTATACAACTATACGACCATATGAATTAGGAGCAGAAGTAGGCCATTCAGCCTGTCAAGCCTGCTCCAGCATTTAATAAGATCATGGCTGATCTGTTTCTGTCTTGAATTCCACACTCCCATCTACCCCCTATAATCTTTGATTCCCTTGTCTAACAAGAATCTATCTACCTCTGCCTTAACAATATTCAATGACCCTGCCTCCACCACCTTCTGATGCACAGAATTCCAATGTCGCACAACCCTCAGAGAAAAATTGTCTCCTCGTCCCTGTCCTAAAAGGGCGACCCCTAATTTTAAAACGGTGCCCCCCTAGTTCTGGACTCACCCACAAGAGGAAACATCCTTTCCACGTTCACCTTGTCAAGATGGTTCAGGATCTTATAAACTTCAATCAAGTCTCCCCTCACTCTTGTAAACTCCAGTGAAAACAAGCCCAGTCTGTCCAACCTTTCCTCATAAGACAACCAGCTCATTCCAGGTATCAATCTAGTAAACCTCCTCTGAATCGCCTCCAACATATTCACTTCCTTCCTTGAATAAGGAGATCAAAACTGCACACAGTATTTGAGATCCGGTCTCACCAATGCCCTGTATAACTGCAGCATAACATCCTTTTATTTTCAATTCCTCTCATAATAAAGGATAGCATTCCATTAGCCTTCTTTCTTACTTGCTGTAACTGCATACTAACGTTTTGTGACTCGTGCACTAGAACACCTTGATCCCTCTGCACCTCGGAATTCTGTAGCCATTCCCTGTTTAAGTAATACTCTGCTTTTTTATTCTTCCTGCCAAAATGAACAACTTCACATTTTCCCACATTATACTCCATCTGCCAGATTTTTGCCCACTCAACCTATCTATATCTGTTTGCAACCTCCTTATGTCCTCTTCACAACATACTTTCCTACCTATCTTTGTGTCATCTGCAAATTTAGCTACTATTCCATCGCTCCCGTCATCTAAGCTATTGATATAAATTGTAAAAGGTTGAAGCCCCAGCACAGACCCCTGCAGGACTCCACTTGTCACATCCTGCCAATCAGAAAAGGACCCATTTATGCATACTCTCTGTTTTCTGCCAGCCAGCCAATCTTCTATGCATGCTAATATGTTACCCCCTACACCATGAGCTCCTTTTATGTGGCACCTTGTCAAATGCCTTCTGGAAATCAAATACAGTACGTCAACAAGCTCCCCTTTATCCACAGTGCATGTTACTCCTTCAAAGAACTCCGAGAAATTGGTTAAACATGATTTTCCTTTCACAAGACCTGCTGACTATTCCCAATTACCTTGAGTTTTTCTAAGTGCCCAGCTATAGCCTCCTTAATGATGGATTCTAACACCTACCCCATGACAGACGTCAAGCTAACTGGCCTATAGTTAGCTGTTTTCTGCGTCCCCTCCCTTCTTGAATTGAGGGGTTATATTTGCTACTTTCCAGTCTGATGGAACCTTTCCAGAATCTAGCAAATTTTGAAAAATTAACACCAACGCATCTACTACCTCATTAGTCACCTCTTTTAAGACCCTAGGATGAAGCCCATCGGGACCCAGGGACTTGTCAACTCGCAGCTCCATTAGTTTGGTCAGTACCGCTACCCTGGCGATTGTAATTTTACCAAGTTCCTCTCTCTTCCTTCCACCTCCTGATTTACAGCTATTATCCTCTATAGTGAAGACAGAAGCAAAATATTTGTTCATTTTATCCGCCATTTCCTTATCTACAATTAACTCCCCATTCTCACTGTCAAGAGGACCAGCACTCACTTTACTTACTCTTTTCCTTCTTAAATACCTGTAAAAACTTTTGCTATCTGTTTTTACATTTCTAGCTAGCTTCCTTTCATACTCTGATTTCTTTCTGCTGATTAACCTTTTAGTCACTCTCTGCTGTTCTTGATATTCTGACCAATCATCTGACCTGCCACTCATTTTTGCACAATTATGTGCTTTTTCCTTAAGTTTGATGCTTTCCTTAACTTCTTTAGTTAACCATGGATGGTGGGTCCTCACCTTAGAATTTTTCTTTATAGTAGTATTATACATATTCTGAGTATTCTGAAATATCCCTCAAATGTCTGCCCCTGCTTCTCTATTGATCCCTCTCCAAGCCTAGTAACCCAGTTAACTTCAGCTAGCTCAGCTTTCAATGCCCACACAGTTGTCATTATTTAAGTTTCAAATAATAGTTTTTGACACACTCCTCTCTCTTTCAAACTGGATGTAAAATTCAATCATAACTGTTGTCACTGCTACCTAGAGGTGCCTTTACTCTGAACTCATTAATTAATCCTGTCATGTTACACAATACCAAATCTAACTTAACCTGCTGTCTGGTTGGTTCCAGAATGATCTTCTCTAAGAAACTATCTCGAAAGCATTCTATGAACTCATCATCCAGGCTACTATTGCCAGTCTAATTTTTCCAGTTTATATGTAGATTAAAATCATCCATGATTATTGCCGTCCCTTTATCACAAGCACCCAATATTTCTTTTTGGATCCTTCATCCTACGTTGTAGGGGTCCTGTAGATCACTCCCACTAGTGACTTCTTTCCCCTACTATTCCTTATCTCCACCCAAATTGATTCTACATCCTGATCTCCTGAACCAAGGTCATCTTTGTTGCATCAATGCCATCCTTGATTAACAGTGCTACCCCTCCATCTTTTACCTAGCTTCGTATTCTTCTTGAATGTTATATACCCTTCAATATTGAAGACCCAATCCTTGTCATCCTGTATACATGTCTCCGTAATGGCTAACGGATTGTATTTATTTACTTCAATGTGTGCTATCAGTTTGTCTACTTTGTTATGAATGCTACATGCATTCAAAAAAGAGCCTTTAATTTTGCCTTTTTGTTATCTTTGTAACATCTAGCCTTGACTGTTTGTGTGTTCTTAGGTTTTTTTCTCTCTGTCCCTTCCTACCATTCTCTGACCATCACTTCCTCTATTACTATTCTGCTCTTCTGCCTTGACTCTACCCCTTGATTTGCTACGTCTACCCAAGCTTGATCCTCTCCGAAGAAGGGTCACTGACCCGAAACGTTAACTCTGCTTCTCTTTCCACAGATGCTGCCAGACCTGCTGAGTGAATCCAGCATTTCTTGTTTTTGATCCCTCTCCCGCCTTGTTTAGTTTAAAGCCCTCTGTACTTCCCTCGTTATATGGTTTGCTGGAAGACTGGTCCCAGCACGGTTCAGGTGCAGACCATCCCAATGGTACAGCCCCACTTTCCCCAGTACTGGTGCCAGTGCCCCACGAACTGAAACCCATTTCTCCCACACAAGTTTATGAGCCAAGTAGTCATTTCACTAATCTTATGTGCCCTCTGCCAATTGGCACATGACTCAGGTAATAATCCAGAGATTATTACCCTTGAGGTTCTGCTCTCCATTTTGTTGCCCAATTCCTCAAACTGTCTAAGCAAAACCTCTTTCCTAGTCCTACCTGTGTCGTTGGTACCTAAATGGACCAACTGTCTTCCTTCCAGTGATTCCAGAGCAGGAGCACTACTCCAGACCCTATGAGGAAACTGCAGTCCTAGGTTTCTGTCTGCACCCCAACCACTATCGCTTCCAGAGCTCCACTGAGACACTTGTCTGACTGCCAGGGACCAGTGTATCAAATCCCTTGCAGTGGTCAATTGCTGCCCACCATCCCTCTCTCGCTCGCTGGACAGGTAGTGACTCCTGCTGTGTTCAGGGAGGAGCCTCAATTAAAACAGAGAGGACTTAAATTGGCCTAGGCTTCATGCCAGCATGAAATGCTTGCATCCTGCCACCACCCCCCACCCCAACCCTCCCCAACCCACATGTGCCACATTCTAGCCCTGAGTTAAAATTAGCAGTTTTATCACCGTGTTCATGCCCTTATTGGTTAGCAGATTATGGAGAAATTGTTCACTATCACTATCCTTAATGTGCCAGCTATGAAAAATTGCTGTCTGTGAAATGTAACCATACAGATTACATGTTGCGTTGTGAAAGTGAGAATGGCATTTGAACTACTTGTGCTAAATTCTTTGTTTGCAAGAAAATTGAGCTGTCAGATGGTGTAATGTTTTTTCATTTCATGGAATATTTTCCTTTCAGAAGTTCACATACAATGATTTAAAAGGTATTTGTGCAGAGAAGGGAGTCAGTGCCTTCCACATTTATAGGCTTTGAGTGAGTTTTTTTTAAAGACGGCTTTCTTGCAACTTTCTTTCTCCCTCGACTACTCATCCTCAAACTAGACTGCTATGGCTATGAGCACAAGGTATATAACCCCAACAATTTCAAATTGAAAAGCTGCAAGTGACAGGAGAGACATCTTCAAACACGCCAGTATACAACTATGAATTGTTCTTTTCCTTCTCAAACTAAATAACGCATTCCAAAAAGTTCAAAATATAAGATGAAAAGAATGGGGTAAGCGGTTTTAAACTATTTTTAATTTAGCTTATTGTCCCATCAATTTATTATTTTAAAAAATCGCTTCAATATAGTTTTAGTCTCAAACTGGTCTTTGACAAAAAATGAATATTTTTGGCTCTAGCTTATGGATTTTCTGCATCTACTGTGTTCCTCAGCTGAAAAAATAGATGTTTGTATAAAAAATATATTGCCCTCAACCACCTTAAATCTTCACTCCACCATCGCACCATGGCTGCAGCATGCAGCAGTTCAGTACACTGCAGCAACTCACCAGGCTTCTTCAGCAGCACCTTGCAAAGCCACGACCTCTATCTACCATTTAGAAGGACAAGGACGCATGGTGCATGGGAACAACACTACTTGCAAGTTCCCCTCCACGTTTCAAATTATCCTGACTTGGAAATATATCGCCGTTTTTTCATTGACGTGGATCCAAATTCTGAAACTCCCTCCCTTACAGCACTGTAGATGTACCTACTCCATACGAATCACAACAGTTCAAGAATGTGGCTCATCACCTTCTCGAGGGCAATTAGGGATGGACAATAGATGCTGGCCATGCCAGTAACACCACATCCCGTGAATGAATTTTTAAAAAATGACCCCTGCAGTTACATGTTGGAAGAATGGCTTTTATTCTTTTAGCTTCACATGAAGTCTTCTTTTCTTTCTTTTGGGCCTCCTTATCTCGAGAGACAATGGATACGCGCCTGGAGGTGGTCAGTGGTTTGTGAAGCAGCGCCTGGAGTGGCTATAAAGGCCAATTCTGGAGTGACAGGCTCTTCCACAGGTGCTGCAGAGAAATTTGTTTGTTGGGGCTGTTGCACAGTTGGCTCTCCCCTTGCGCCTCTGTCTTTTTTCCTGCCAACTACTAAGTCTCTTCGACTCGCCACAATTTAGCCCTGTCTTTATGGCTGCCCGCCAGCTCTGGCGAATGCTGGCAACTGACTCCCACGACTTGTGATCAATGTCACACGATTTCATGTCGCGTTTGCAGACGTCTTTATAACGGAGACATGGACGGCCGGTGGGTCTGATACCAGTGGCGAGCTCGCTGTACTATGTGTCTTTGGGGATCCTGCCATCTTCCATGCGGCTCACATGGCCAAGCCATCTCAAGCGCCGCTGACTCAGTAGTGTGTATAAGCTGGGGATGTTGGCCGCTTCAAGGACTTCTGTGTTGGAGATATAGTCCTGCCACCTGATGCCAAGTATTCTCCGAAGGCAGCGAAGATGGAATGAATTGAGACGTCGCTCTTGGCTGGCATACGTTGTCCAGGCCTCGCTGCCGTAGAGCAAGGTACTGAGGACACAGGCCTGATACACTCGGACTTTTGTGTTCCGTTTCAGTGCGCCATTTTCCCACACTCTCTTGGCCAGTCTGAACATAGCAGTGGAAGCCTTACCCATGCGCTTGTTGATTTCTGCATCTAGAGACAGGTTACTGGTGATAGTTGAGCCTAGGTAGGTGAACTCTTGAACCACTTCCAGAGCGTGGTCGCCAATATTGATGGATGGAGCATTTCTGACATCCTGCCCCATGATGTTCGTTTTCTTGAGGCTGATGGTTAGGCCAAATTCATTGCAGGCAGACGCAAACCTGTCGATGAGACTCTGCAGGCATTCTTCAGTGTGAGATGTTAAAGCAGCATCGTCAGCAAAGAGGAGTTCTCTGATGAGGACTTTCCGTACTTTGGACTTCGCTCTTAGACGGGCAAGGTTGAACAACATGCCCCCTGATCTTGTGTGGAGGAAAATTCCTTCTTCAGAGGATTTGAACGCATGTGAAAGCAGCAGGGAGAAGAAAATCCCAAAAAGTGTGGGTGCGAGAACACAGCCCTGTTTCACACCACTCAGGATAGGAAAGGGCTCTGATGAGGAGCCACCATGTTGAATTGTGCCTTTCATATTGTCATGGAATGAGGTGATGATACTTAGTAGCTTTGGTGGACATCCGATCTTTTCTAGTAGTCTGAAGAGACCACGTCTGCTGACGAGGTCAAAGGCTTTGGTGAGATCAATGAAAGCAATGTAGAGGGGCATCTGTTGTTCACGGCACTTCTCCTGTATCTGACGAAGGGAGAACAGCATGTCAATAGTCGATCTCTCTGCACGAAAGCCACACTGTGCCTCAGGGTAGACGCGCTCGGCCAGCTTCTGGAGCCTGTTCAGAGCGACTCGAGCAAAGACTTTCCCCACTATGCTGAGCAGGGAGATTCCACGGTAGTTGTTGCAGTCACCGCGGTCACCTTTGTTTTTATAGAGGGTGATGATGTTGGCATCGCGCATGTCCTGGGGTACTGCTCCCTCGTCCCAGCACAGGCATAGCAGTTCATGTAGTGCTGAGAGTATAGCAGGCTTGGCACTCTTGATTATTTCAGGGGTAATGCTGTCCTTCCCAGGGGCTTTTCCGCTGGCTAGGGAATCAATGGCATCACTGAGTTCCGATTTGGTTGGCTGTATGTCCAGCTCATCCATGACTGGTAGAGGCTGGGCTGCATTGAGGGCAGTCTCAGTGACAGCATTCATATAACTGGAAAAAGTCAGTCAAATCAATCAACTGACAAATGTGTTTGGTGAACAGCCACCAAGCGCACCTGAGTACTAAAAATTATGAACATGCATTTAAGGGAAAGCTAGATAAATACATGAGGTAGAAAGGTTATAAGTTATGCTGATAGGGTTCGATGAAGAGGGGTGGAATGAGGCTCATGCGAAGCATATACACCAGCCTGGACCAGTTATGCTGAATGGCCTGTGTCTTTGCTGTAGATTATATATAATTCTCTACATCACCAAGCTATTAATCAATGATCTAATCTAGTCAGGATCAATTTAAGACACTTAGTACTTATTAAATACAGGTGGTCATCAACATGTATTTCTGGCTATGTTGTGGAGCTTGATCTTCATTGTTTGAGTGAAGTGTCTGCATTGCCCAGACTTCTCAAAGGTGAGTGTGTTTGCAGCTTTGGCCTAGCTGCAACAGGCATACAGATGAGCTTTGTAGGTATTATGTCTACATAATTCCGAGAAAGGGATCAGACTACTACTGCCCTTCTGAGAAACATTTGTCCATCCTTAGCGGAAAGATCTGCAAAATAGCTGATTAAAGAAACTTAACTGCCGGAGTCTGAGACCCTGTCTACATGATCAAGTGGAAGTAAGAGATCTCATGGCACTATTTGAAGCAGAGCAGGGAGTTCTCCTGATTAAAGGCCTGCTACCCGACGGGACCCGACGACATGTGTCAGGGTCGGGTCGGGTCCGGCTTTCGGGCTCAGGCTCGGGTTGGGTCGGGCCGGACACACACGGTGAGTGCTCTGCTGGTAAGTACTAAAAAATTTAAAAACTTGCCTGAGTTGGGAGTCCGAGACGAAACTGAGTCTGCGCAGTGAATGAATGACGTGTCTATGACGTCATCACGCACACGCTGCAGCTTCCTGGAGGTCCCGAGTCAGAAGGTAAGTAAAGGGATGGCCGGGTCGGGCTCTGGTCAGGCGTGGGACAAAATTGAAGGGACTCGGGCCGGGTCGGGCTCGCGTCTGCTGTGGATCAGTTGGGTTCGGGTCGGGTTTTTTTTCCCGATCTGAGCGGGCCTTTACTCCTGATGTCTTGGCCAATATACATCCTTCCACCCAAATAAATTAGCTGGTTATTTGTCTCATTGCACTTTGTGGGACCGTTTATAGTGTGCAAGTTGGCTGCTGTACTAGTTACGAGGTATTTGGGATATCTCTAGGCTAGGAATGGTGCTAAACAAATGTGAGTATTTTATAAGACACAGTTTAAATCTCTTCTTTACTAACCAATGGAATCAAACTGTTTGGAAATGTTGCCAGAGTGTGATTTGTGGACTATATCTTGCAGTTAATTGCTGTTTCTCATATTTTTAAAAATTCTATTATGAGTTTTTTTTCAGCTTTTCACTATATACAATACATAAGACTAAGAAAAGTGCAACAAATGCTTGAGTAAAATACGGATGACTAACTACTGGTGTAGTTGGTTGTAAAGGCTTAGTGTTGGGGTCTGAATGCTGTGCCACCTTTTTGTTTCTTTGTACATTTCTATGAGATTGGAGTGTGCATGTTATCTGTTACCTCATTGTGATTATCTGTTCATGTCCATGTACTTTGGAAATCAGTGGCTTCTGCTCTCAATTGACAATCCAAATGGAAGAAACCTTCACCAGGCACGTACAAAGATAAAATATAAATCAGTGACATTTCTGTGCGACAACCATATGATGAAGCAGAAATCTTCATCTGACCGTATATAAATATGTAGCCATTTCTTCACGCATGTGGAAGCCTAATGACTTATGCAGCTAGTGATGTCATTACTTAGTCCTGTGTACAGCTCTGATAGACACACACCAATGAACAGAAAATTAGATCAAGATTTTTGGAGAGCTAGGCACATGATCCCATCAATTTTATGGTTATGGATTTATTTAAATACTGCAATAAAAGATCTTTGGCATGTTTAGACATACAAACCTTTGTAGGCCCATGATTGCTGGTAGAAATCACGATTGCACCTTTTTATAATGTAATTATTTTCAGTATTAAATAGTCTATGAATTGAGTTTCTCAATTTGAATTATGTCAATTACTTTTCTTCTCTGGCAAAATATCCTTTGTCATTTTATTACATGTTTTAATTCAAAGCACTGCATAATTTGATTTTTCTTTTTCCAGCAAAATTGGCTTGAATTGGCAGGAGTAGGCTACAATTTATGAGTTAAGTAATTAATATTGACTGCATCCATTTACTTTTTCTATTATTTTACAGAGCCGAAGACAGCATGTACCATTCTTTGACCTATGCCACAATATTGGAAATGCAAGCAATGATGACCTTTGAACCTGAGGATATTGTTAATGCTGGGAACACAATGAAAGATGCCCAAGCAATCTGCCAAAAGCAAGTTGTTTTTATGTAGAAATATATGGAAGAAAGTACAATTGTAAAGTTCAGTAACAATGCAATTGAGCAATTTCTACTCAGCAGCATCTAATAGTTTTGACTCCAAGTGCAAACATAGGGTTCATGCATTTATCAACTTAAGTAGCATAGTGAAGTATAGCAACAGCGTACTTTTTAATCCTGTGTTTTACGAAAATTATTTGTACATTTGTAAGTCTAAACAGGCTGTTCTGTAGAGGACGTAAAATTGCATTGGGGTAATATTTCCAGTTGCATTTCAGATGCAGTGCACGTCAAGGCTGATGTGTTTTCATGACTAGCGCTAGAGCGAAAAGACAGATTGCTGCAGCTGTGGGATGAAGGCCAGTGTCAGGAGCAGAGGGGAGCTGGTGTTTTTTGTGGGTGAAGTTGTCATGCGAGTTAAGTGCTGGATTCACTCCATCTGGAGCTGCCTACTAAAATCCTATTTTCCTAGCCTTTCACCCATCATTTTTCTATTATTCCTTTGTCAAATACATACTGGTTTCCTTACATATGTTCTTGTCTGTGCCTCACAGCCACTTGTGGCGACCATCCATGTTCTAATGACTCTCTGTATGCAGTCACGTCTTCCAGCCTCCACTGTATCTGCTGATCGTTCTCAGTTTATGTTCCCTTGTTACTGATTTGCCAATTAGTGAAAACTGTTATCAGGAATTTTCTGGAGGCTTGCCATGCTCCGCCGTCGGTGGGCTGAAGGGCCTGTTTCAGTGCTGTATCTCTCTATGACTCTATAACATCCATCAAAACCACACCAGTGAAGCAGGAAAAGCCCCTGAGTAAATTATTGGTGAATATTTAATTGTTTACCCTCCCAAATTCTGAAGGATTTTACGATCTCATTGTGTGGCACATTTACAATGATGATCATTTGCCATTTTCACAAGTGGAGATAATATAGTTTATGTAATATAGCTAATGTGTCCATATATGGCAGGCAGTTAAGAAGGCAAATGGTATGTTGGCCTTCATAGCGAGAGGATTCGAGTACAGGAGCAAGGATGTCTTGCTGCAATTATACAGGGCCTTGGTGAGACCACACCTGGAATATTGTGTGCAGTTTTGGTCACCTTATCTGAGGAAGGATGTTCTTGCTATGGAGGGAGTGCAGCAAAGGTTCACCAGACTGATTCCTGGGATGGCAGGACTGACGTATAAAGAAAGATTGGGTCGATTAGGCTTGTATTAGCTAGAGTTTAGAAGAATCAGAGGGAATCTCATAGAAACCGACAAAATTCTAATAGGACTGAACAGACTAGATGCGGGAAGGATGTTCCTGATGGCGGGGGAGTCCAGGCCAAGGGGTCACAATATAAGGATAAGGGGTAAGCCATTTAGGACTGAGATGAGGAGGGATTTCTTTGCCCAGAGAGTGGTGAACTTGTGGAATTCTCTACCACAGAACGCATGTTGAGGCCAAATCATTAAATATAGTCAAGAAAGAGTAAGATGTAGTTCTTATGGCTAAAAGGATCAAGGGATACGGGGAGAAAGCGGGAACAGGGTACTGAGTTTGGATGATCAGCCATGATCGTTTTGAATGGCAGTGCAGGCTCAAAGGGCCGAATGGCCTACTCCTGCTTCTATTTTCTATGTTTTCCATGAAACTACAGCTTTTTGTAATTGCTTATAAAGAAGGATAGAATCCCTCGTTGATATCTGGGCTTCTAAATGTATGAATGCAGTAACCAGAACTAACTGTCAACTACAGAATCATTCATCCCAACCATCTGTTACTGTTTATGGTAAACTTCCATTCAGTTTAAAAGCTCAGTGAAAGTGTGCTAAAACTAATTTACTATAAACATCAAATGTAGCATTCACCGAATAGATCAGTGGAGAAAAAATTATTTGAAGTGCTTATAATAAGTAAACATACAGAAATGTGATTGAATGGTGGCATTACAGAATGCAGTGTCTACATTTGGATCCTACCTTGCCCAGTGCATCAGGAGGAAAGACCAAATGTTGGCCCAAACTGTTTTATCCCTGAAGCCTCCAGATTATTAGATATCTGGGAACAGATTACATGCCAGGGATTATTATGAGATTTAGGGAATTGAAATATGAATAGAGCTAAATGGAGCAGGAGGAGAGGGGAAAGAGAATGAAAAGAAAAATGAAAATGATAAATAAACTTCCTGCACTGGGTTACATTGATAAAAACAGTGTAATTTGTTGCAAATGTTTTAATTACAATGGAAGTGTTTCATAGTGCCATGATTGATCAGATAGCTGCAGTGACAGTGACGGGCTAGGGTGAATTTACACCTTTTACTTGGGTTTCAAATGTTACAGCGAAGGGGCAGGAGAAGCCCTGTGGAACTTTAACCCCATTCTATTTAATAAAATTCAGTGAGTAAGCAATAGATTTATTACAGTTGAATAGCAACCTTTCCATTGTTAGGGGGAATTTTATGACAGTGACAGGAGTCTCGGCTGCTGCCTGGACAGGTGGCAAGTGACCCGCGTTGCCTCCTTTCGGGAAGGCCTGCCGTATGGCGAGTCAATCAGGAAATTAACAGGTCATCGGCAGGTCTTTTCTGGGATTAGGACTCTGGGGATGGGAAGTCCCACCTGCTGAGAGCTGCTGGCCAATCATAGGGCAGCAGCTCTTTTGCTCAGAAGCGCCATGGCGCAGGTGGTGGCTGTTGCTGGAATGACACCCACCAGAGGCCCAGGATCGCAGAGTGACCCAGGCAGAGGCAAGTGATGTGGGGGGTGGGGTGGTTTAGGTGGGGTCAGCAACAAGGGCAGGGGGTGGCTATCAGCGGGCCCTTCCTTCCCGATGCCAGGTCCCTCAATGAGGCACTGAGTGCCTTGGATCGAGGGATACCCCTGGGAGACCACAAGTAACCCCATACAGGTTCGCATGTTGTGCTCCCCACGTGGTGACATGCCCACCCACTGCTGGGTTAATATCAGCGGTGTTGGGAAGTGGGCATTAATTGCCCCTTAAGGGCCTCAATTGGCGGTGAGGTGGGAAGGCATTAATCAGGGTGAGGCGGGAAGGTAACGGGGTCCCCGTCTCCAAACTTGCCATGGAGAAGAGCATAAAATAGCTCCCTTAGTGTGTTAATAAGATACAGGGCAAGATATTCAAATCAGTAGTGCCACATGTTCTGGTGACACTACTGAAACCAAAAGCTGTCCTGTGTGTGTGCACTGCACCACCACCCACCTCTGCCAAGGCCCTCATGGCGCAGAATCCTGAGAAGGCCACTCGTGCGCTTTGACCACCAGAAGCAACTGAATTGGCATTATCCTGATGTCATAGAGAGATACAGCACTGAAACAGGCCCTTCGGCCCACCGAGTCTGTGCTGACCATCAACCACACATTTGTACTAATCCTACATTAATCCTTTATTCCCTACCACATCCCCACCTTCCCCTACCACCTACCTACATAGGGGCAGTTTACAATGGCCAATTTACCTGTCAACCTGCAAGTCTTTGGCATGTGGGAGGAAACCGGAGCACCCGGCGGAAACCCATGCGGTCACAGGGCGAACTTGCAAACTCCGCACAGGCAGTACCCAGAACTGAACTCGGGTTGCTGGAGCTGTTAGGCTGCAGTGCTAACCACTGCGCCACTGTGCCGCCCCTACTGGCTAACGTGATGTCCATTTACCAAATTTGGGCCATGCAGGTCCATTCAATGAATTTGCGCAGCACTCAAAAAAGGTAGAGTGTTAATCTGTAAAAGGGAGCCAACGTTAGTATTCTTTAAGTGACCAGGCGCCCAACCTGCAGGTAAGGTAATTTTGTAGAACTTCTGCTCTTGATTTGGCAGGGAGTATTGGTGCATCCTTACAGGGAGGGCAGAGGAGTACGTGACCTAACCACACACAGCCTGCAACAGGTAAGGGGGCTGCAGTTGCAGTTTCTCTGGGTCTGCAGCACGTCAGGGATATGGCAGGACTCCACCATGCGCCTTGACAGTGACTGGAGGCTGCCTGGCAGACAAGCCAATGCGCCCACCATCTCAGTGTGTGTCCGCATCAGTAAAACAGAGTGCAGATTGCAAGCTGAGTGTGGAGATTTGAGTTTGGTGAGTGGTCAGTTCGGTGAAGGGGGAGGAAGTGCTCCAGTATTTGGTTCTGGCTGTGGAAGGAGCTGTTTGGTGAGTACCTGGTAAGCTATTCTACTTATAATAAATAGTCTGTAAAGTTAAGATATGGCAGGGCAGCTCTGTCGAGTGGAATGTACAGCCTGCGGCATGTGGGAAGTCATCGACGCACTGTGTGTCCTAGACAAACACTTCTGCAGGAAGTGTCACCGGCTGCAGAAGCTTGAGCTCCGGGTTTCGGAACTCAAGTGACGGCAGGAGTCACTGTTGTGGAGGGAAGCAAATTTGGTCACTTGTCAGGAGTGTGGGAACCAGGAGCAAGTATTAGAGAGGAATATCAAGGAGCACCGAATACTGGGGGAGATGGATAGCATGAGAGTAGGGAATAGTAAGTTATTAGGTGGGGTCAAATTAAGGGAGAAAGTAATAAAGTCTGAATCAGGGTTAATGTGCATGTATGTGCATCCATGGAGTGTGGTTAATAAGACTGGTGAGGTACAGGCGCAGATTGCCATGTGGAAATATGATGTGGCTATAACAGAGACCTGGCTCAAAGAAAGGCAGGACTGGTTGTTAAATATTCCTGGATACAAGGTGTTCAGGAAAGATAGGAAAGGGAAAAAAGGTGAAGGGATGCGGTATTAAGGAGAGCATTGCAATGCTGGAGCTGAAGGATATCCCAGAGGGGTAGAGGACAGAATCAATTTGGCTAGAGCTAAGGATGCGATACAGAGCTAAGCGATTCCACAACCAACAGATCAGATCTAGGCTCTGCAGTCCTGTCACATCCAGTCGTGAATGGTGGTGGACAATTGAAACAACTAACAGGAGGAGATGGCTCCACAAATATCTCCATTCTCGATGGGGGAGCCCAGCACATCAGTGCAAAAGATAAGGCTGAAATATTTGTGACAATCTTCAGCCAGAAGTGCCGAGTTGATGATCCATCTTGGCCTCCTACTGAAGTCCCCAGCATCACAGATGCCAGTCTTCAGCCAATTTGATTCAGTCCACATGGTATCAAGAAACAACTGAAGGCACTGGATGCTGCAAAGGCTCTGGGCCCTGACAACATTCCAGCAATAGTACTGAAGACCTGTGCTCCAGAACCTGCTGTGTCCCGAGCCAAGCTGTTCCAGTAAAGCTACAACACTGGCATCTATCCAGCAATGTGGAAAATTGCCCAGGTATGTTCTGTACACAAAAAGCAGGAAAACTCCAACCCGGCCAATTACCGCCCCATCAGTCTACTCTCAATCATCAGTAAAGTGATGGAAGGTGTCATTGACAGTGCTATCAAGCAGCGCTTGCTTAGCAATAATCTGCTCACTGGCGCTCAGTTTGAGTTCCGCCAGGGCCACTCAGCTCCTGACCTCATTACAGCCTTGGTTCAAATGTGGACAAAAAAGCTGAACTCGAGGTAAGCGTGACTGCCCTTGACATCAAGGCAGCATTTGACAGAGTATGGTATCAAGGAGCCCTAGCAAAACTGGAGTCAATGGGAATCAGGGGGAAACTCTCTGCTGGTTGAAATTGTACCTAGCGCAAAGGAAGATGGTTGTGGTTGTTGGAGGTCAATCATTTCAGCTCCAGGACATCACTGCAGGAGTTCCTCGGGGTAGTGTCCTAGGCCCAAACATCATCAGCTTCATCAATGACTTTCTTTCAATCATAAGGTCAGAAGTGGGGATGTTCGCTGATGATTGCACAATGCCCAGCACCATTCGCAACTCCTCAGATACTGTAGCAGTCTGTGTAGAAATTCAGAAAGACCTGGACAATGTCCAGGCTTGTGGGAAGTGGCAAGTAACATTCGTGCCACACAAGTGCCAGGCAATGACCATCTCGGACTAGAGAGAATCTAAGCATCACCCTTGACATTCAACTGCATTACCTTTTGCTGAATCCCCCACTATCAGCATCCTGAACTGAAGTAGCCATATAAATATCGTGGCTACAAGTGCAGGTCAGAGGCTAGGAATCCTGCGGCAAGTAACTCACCTCCTGACTCCCCAAAGCCTGTCCACCACCTACAAGGCACAAGTCAGGAGTGTGAAGGAATACTCTCCATGTACCTGGATGGGTGCAGCTCCAACAACACTCATGATGTTTGACACCATCCAGGACAAAGCAGTCTGCTTGATTGGCAAATCGTCCACAAACACTCACTCCCTCCACTACCAATGCACAGTGGCAGCAGTGTGTACCATCTACAAGATGCACTGCAGCAACGCACCAAGGCTCCTTAGGCAGCACCTTCCAAACCTGCGACTTCTACCAACTAGAAGGACAAGGGCAGCAGATGCATGGGAACACCACCACCTGCAAGTTCCACTCCAAGTCAAAATCCTGGAACTCCCTTCCTCACAGCAGTGTTGGTGTACCTACCTGACATGGACTGCAGCGGTTCAAAAAGGAACAAAAAAGGTGCTCGGTGTTAACTATAGGCCAGCAGCTAGTGGGAAGGACGTGGAGGAACAAATTTGCAAGGAATTTGCAGAGAGGTGCAAAAAGTATAGGGTGGTTCTAATGGGGGACTTTAATTATCCAGACATAGATTGGAATAATAGTAGTGTGAAGGGCAGTGAGAGGCAAGAGTTTATAGAGTGTGTTCAGGAAAATTTTCTCCAATAGTATGTTATAGAGTCATAGACTCATAGAGTTATACAGCTGAGAAACGGGCCCTTCGGCCCAATGTGTCTTAGCCAGCCATCAAGCACCTATCTATTCTAATCCTATTTTCCAGCACTTGGCCCGTAGCCTTGTATGCTATGGCGTTTCAAGTGCTCATCTAAATACTTCTTATATGTTGTACTCCAGTGAATACCAGAACCATAACTTTATGCCTCTACCACCCCTTCAGGCAGTGTGTTCCAGATTCTAACCGCCCTCTGGGTGAAATTTTTTTTCCCTCAAATCCCCTCTAAACCTCCTGCCCCTTAACTTAAATCTATGCCCCCTGGTTATTGATTCCTCCGCTAAGGAAAAAGGTTTCTTCCTTTCTATCCTATCAATGCCCCTCATAATTTTGTATACCTCAATCAGGTCCCCCCTCAGCATTTTCTGCTCTAAGGAAAACAACCCTAGCCTATCCAGTCTCTCTTCATAGCTGTAATGCTCCAGCCCAGGCAACATCCTGGTGAATCTCCTCTGCACCCTCTCCAGTGCAATCACATCCTTCCTATAGTGTGATGACCAGAACTGTACACAGTACTCCAGCTGTGGCCTCATTAGCGTTTTATACAGCTCCATCATAACCTCCCTGCTCTTATATTCTGTGTCTCGGCTAATAAAGGCAAGTATCCCATATGCCTTCCTAACCACCTTATCTACCTGTGCTGCTGCCTTCAGTGATCTATGGACTGGTACACCAAGGTCCCTTTGACCATCTGTACTTCCTAGCGTCCTACCATCCATTGTATATTCACTTGCCTTATTAGTACTCCCAAAATGCATCACCTAGTTGCTAGTCCAACGAGAAAGGAGGCACTACTCGACCTGGTTCTTGGGAATGAGGTGGACCAAGTGGATCAAGTATCAATAGGAGAGCATTTAGGGAACACTGATCAGTGTATCATAAGGTTTCGGCTGACTATGGAAAAGGACAAAGAGCAATCCAGAGTAAGAATTAACTGGGAGAAGGCCAACTTCAATGGGGTAAGAATGGAGCTGGGGCGAATAAATTGGAGTCAAAAGCTGGCAGAAAAACTGGTAGATGAACAAGGGGCTACCTTCAAAGAAGAGGTCGTTCGGGCCCAGTCAAGGTATGTTCCTTCGAAGGGGAAAAGTAGGGCAAACAAATTCAGAGCTCCCTGGATGACAAGAGGTAGAGATTAAGATAAGTGCTTATGACAGATGCCATGTAGAAAATATTATTGAGAACCAGGCTGAGTACAGAAGGTCCAGAGGGGAAGTGGAGAAGCAAAGAGAGAGCATGAAAAGAGACTGGCAGCTAGCATTAAAGGAAATCCCAAAGTTTTCTATAGGCATATAAATAGTAAAAGGGTGGTAAAAGAAGGAATGGGGCCAATTATGGACCAGAAAGGGGATTTATACATGGAGGCAGAGGGCATAGCTGAGGTATTAAATGAATACTTTGCATCTGTCTTTACTAAGGAAGAAGATGCAACACAGGCAATGGTGAAAGAGGAGGTAATTCAGACACTAGAGGGGTTTAAAATTGGTAGAGGAAGTATTAGATTGGCTGTCTGTACTTAAAATGGATAAAACGCCAGGACCAGATGAGATGCATCCAAGGATACTGAGGGAAGTGAGGGTGGAAGTCGCATAGGCACTGGCCATAATCTTTCAGTCTTCCTTAGGCTCATGGGTAGTGCCAGAGGACTGGAGAATTGCAAACGTTAAACCCTTGTTCAAAAAAGAGTGTAAAGATAAGCCCAGCAACTACAGGCCAGTCAGTTTAATTTTGGTGGTGGGAAAAATTCTAGAAAAAATAATTCGGCAATAGTCATCTGGACAAATGCGCGTTAATTAAGGAAAGCTAGTATGGATTTCTTAAGGGAAAATTAAGTTTAATTTACTTGCTGGAGTTTTTTGAGGAGGTAACAGAGATGGTTGATGAGGGCAGTGCTGTTGATGTGGTGTACATGGACTCTCAAAAGGCGTTTGACACAGTGCCACACAACAAACTTGTGAGCAAACTTGTAGCTCATGGAATAAGAGGGACGGAGGCAACGTGGATACGGAATTGACTGAGTGACAGGAAACCAAGAGTATTGGTTAATGGATGTTTTTTGGGCTGGAGGAAGGTTTGTAGTGGAGTTCCCCAGGGATCAGTGTTGGAACCCTTACTTTTCCTGATGTATAGAAATAGACCTTGGTGTACAGAGCACAATTTCAAAGTTTGCAGAAGATGCGAAACTTGGAAGCATTGTAAACTGTGAGAAGATAGTGTAGAACTTCAAAAGGACATAGACAAGTTGGTGGAATGGCAGATGAAGTTCAATGCGGAGAAATGTGAAGTGATTCATTTTGGTAGGAAGAACATGGAGGGTATAGAATAAAGGGTATATTTCTAAAGGGGGTGCAGGAGCAGAGAGACCTAGGTGTATATGTCATTTCAGGTGGCATGATAGGTTGAGAGGGCGTTTAATAAAGCATACAGTGTCCTGGGCTTTATTAATAGGGGCATAGAGTACGAGCAAGGAAGTTATGTTGAACTTGTATAAGACACTGGTTCGGCCTCAGCTGGAGTATTGTGTCTAGTTCTGGGTGCCGGACATTAGGAAAGACGTGAGGGCATTGGAGAGAATACAGAAAAGATTCACGAGAATGGTTCCAGGGATGAGGACTTCCAGTTATGAAGATAGATTGGAGAAGTTAGGACTGTTTTCCTTGGAGAAGAGAAGGCTGAGAGGTGATTTGATAGAGGTATTCAAAATCATGAGGGGGCTGGACAGAGTAGATAGAGAGAAACTGTTCCCCCTCATGAAAGGATCAAGAGAACGAGAGGGCACAGATGTAAAGTATTTGGTAAGAGAAACAAAAATGACATGAGGAAAACATTTTTCACGCAGCGAGTGGTTAAGATCTGGAATGCTGTGCCTGAGAAATGTGGTGGAGGCAGGTTTAATTGAAGCATTCAGAAGGGAATTAGACAGTTATATGAAAAGGAAGAATGTGCAGGGTTAGGGGGAGAAGGCAGGGGAATGGAACTGAGGGAATTGCTCTTTCGGAGAGCCAGTGCGGACACGATGGGCTGAATGGCCTCCTTCTGCATGGTAACGATGCTGTGATACTGTGAATTTCCTGTATGCCGCCCCATCAACATCGTCATCTGAGTCCTCTGCAACAGACCCTGGAACCCTGTCCGCCCTGTTGTTCTATTTTTCTTCAGAATTACAGCAGTAGTATTCAATAGAAGTCTTCTGTATTTCAGTGCAGCTTCTCTTTAAGTGGGACAGACTGCCTTTAAGAAGAGAAGGTTGCTACAGCACATGCCATCTGCAAACGCTGCTCAACTCCCTACTGAGCACAGAGGCAACCAGTAGAACGGCAGACGCTCGGCTCCATGCTACAATCATGGAATTTAAAAAAAATTACTTCCTGGGATGTGGGCGTCACTGGCTAGGCCAGCATTTATTGCCCATCCATAATTGCCCTCGAGAAGGTGGTGGTGAGCTGCTGCCTTGAACCTCTGCAGTCCATGTGGGGTAGGTATACCCACAGTGCTGTTAGGAAGGGAGTTCTAGGATTTTGACCAGTGAAGGAACGGCAATATAGTTCCAAGTCAGGATGGTGTGTGGCTTGGAGGGGAACTTGCAGGTGGTGGTGTTCCCATGTATTTGTTGCCCTTGTCCTTCTAGTTGGTAGAGGTTGCGGGTTTGGAAGGTGCTGTCGAAGGAGCCTTGGTGCATTGCTGCAGTGCATCTTGTAGATGGTACACATTGCTGCCGCTGTGCATCGGTGGTGGAGGGAGTGAATGTTTGTAGATGGTGTGCCAATCAAGTGGGCTGCTTTGTCCTGGATGAAGTCGAGCTTCTTGAGTGTTTTTGGAGCTGCACCCATCCAAGCAAGTGGAGAGTATTCCATCAAACTCCTGATTTGTGCCTTGTAGATGGTGGACAGGAGGTGAGTTACTCACCGCAGGATACCTAGCCTCTGACCTGCTCTTGTAGCCATGCTTTTATATGGCTACTTCAGTTAAGTTTCTGGTCAATGGTAGCGGGATGTTGGTAGTGGGGGATTCAGCGATCGTAATGCCATTAAATGTTAAGGGGAGATTGTTAGATTCTCCCTTGTTTGAGATGGGCATTGCCTGGCACTTGTGTGGCACGAATGTTACTTGCCACTTATCAGCCCAAGCCTAAATATTGTCCACGTCTTGCTGCATTTCTATATGGACTGCTTCAGTATCTGAGGAGTCGCGAACGGTGCTGAACATTGTGCAATCATCAGAGAACATCCCCACTCCTAACCTTATGATGGAAGGAAGGTCATTGATGAAGCAGCTGAAGATGATTTGGCCTACGACACTACTCTTGTTTTTTATTCATTCATGGGATGTGGTCATGGCTGGCTAGGCAGTATTTATTGCCCATCCCTAATTGCCCTTGAGAACGTGGTGGTTAGCTGCCTTCTTGAACCATTGCAGTCCATGTGGGGTAAGTACACCCACAGTGCTGTTAGGAAGGGTGTTCCAGGATTTTGACCCAGTGACAGTGAAGGAATGGTGATATACAGTGAAGGAATGGTGATATAGTTCCAAGTCAGGATGGTGTGTGACTTGGAGTGGAACTTGCAGGTGGTGGTGTTCCCATGCAACTGCTGCCCTTGTCCTTCTAGTTGGTAGAGATTGCGGGTTTGGAAGGTGCTGTCTAAGGAGCCTTGGTGCGTTGCTGCGGAATTCTTGCAGTGACGTCCTGGAGTTGAGATGAATGACCCCCAACAACCAGAACCATCTTCCTTTGCGTTAGGTACGACTCCAACCAATGGAGAATGCTCCCCTGATTCCCGTTGACTCCAATTTTGCTAGGGCTACTTGGTGCTATACTCGGTCACATGCTGCTTTGTTGTCAAGGGCAGTCACTCTCACCTAAAATCGTGAGTTCAGCTCTTTTGTCCATGTTTAAACCAAGGCTGTAATGTGGTCTGGAGCTGAGTGGTCCTGGCGGCACCCAAATTGAGCTTCAGTGAACAGGTTATTGCTAAGCAAGTGCTTGATAGCACTATTGATGACATCTTCCATCACTTTACTGATGATTGAGAGTAGACTGATTGGACTTTAATTGGCCGGTTGGACTTGTCTTGCTTTTTGTGTACAGGACATTTTCCACATTGCCGGGTAGATGCTAGCGTTGTAACTGTACTGGAACAGCTTGGCTAGGGACGCGGCAAGTTCTGGAGCACAGGTCTTCAGTACTTTTGCTGCAATGTTGTCAGGGCCCAGAGCCTTTGCAGTATTCAGTGCCTTCAGTTGTTTCTTGATGTCACACGGAGTGAGTTGAATTGGCTGAAGACTGGCATCTGTGATGCTGGGGACTTCAGCAGGAGGCCAAGATGGATCATCCATTCGGCACTTCTGGCTGAAGATTGTTGCAAATGCTTCAGCCTTAGCTGTTGCACTCATGTGTTGGGCTTCCCCATCGTTGAGGATGGGGATATTTGTGGAGCCACCTCCTCCAGTTAGTTATTTAATTGTCCACCACCATTCACGGCTAGATGTGGCAGGACTGCAGAGCTGATGAGTTGGTTATGGGATTGCTTAACTCTGTCTGTCGCATGCTGCTTACGCTATTTGGCACGCAAGTCGTCCTGGGTTGTAGCTTCACCAGGTTGACCTCATTTTTAGGTATGCCTGGTACTGCTCCTGGCCTGCCCTCCTGCACTCTTCATTGAACCAGAGTTGGTCCCCTGGCTTGATGGTAATGGTAGAGTGGGGGATATTCCAGGCCATGAGGTTACAGATTGTGGTTGAGTACAATTCTGCTGCTGCTGATGGCCCACAGCGCCTCATGGATGCCCAGTTTTGCATTGCTAGATCTCTTCGAAATCTATCCCATTTAGCACGGTGGGAATGCCGCACAACCCGAAGGAGACCATCCTCAATGTAAAGATGGGACTTTGTCTCCACAAGGAACGTGCAGTGGTCATCCTACCAATATGGTTATGGACAGATGTATCTGCGGCAGGAAGATTGGTGAGGACAAGGTCAAGTATAGTTTTCACTCTTGTTGGTTCTCTCACTACCTGCCGCAGACCCAGTCTAGCAGCTCTGTCCTTTAGCACTGGCCGGTCAGTAGTGGTGCTACCGAGCCACTCTTGATGGACATTGAACTCCCCATCCAGAGTACATTCTGTACCCTTGCAACCCTCAGTGCTTCTTCCAAGTGGTGTTCAACATGGAGGAGCACTGATTCTTCAGCTGAGGGGGCTGGGGGCATAGGTGTTAATCAGCATGAGGTTTCCTTGCCCCTGTTTGACCCGATGCCATGAGATTTAATGGGGTCTGAAGTAGCAGTACCAAATTTGCATGCTGCCTACCTCCACTGGAACTAGCATGGGGAGGTGGCAAACTGCGACTCCTGTGCCCAAATAATGGCGCTATCCAATTTTTAGCCCATAAACTTGTTCATCCTACAATATTTACTTTGTATTACTAAAATTTCTTGCCTGGCAGAATTTTTTTTTTTTAACACTTCCAAGTGTTGGATCGCATTGTTCCTCCACCAGAATAAAGAAAAATTCTTCTCAATTCAGTATATATACAATTTTCTGAATCTGTTCTATGGCTGTATCTTTTTTCATTTTGAGCCCTTGTCTACACTAAAATTAATTTAGCATTTTTACAGATCTGTCATTAGCATATCACAATAAAGAGCCCAAACTCTTAATGTTCACGTATTAAATTATAAGAATATGACTTTAAGAACTGATATTCAATTTATTAGTGCATGTAAGCGAAGTATCAGAACTATCAAGGTGTGAAGTCAGATCTTTTGTTTCAATGTTGCTCAGATTTGAGCAGCATGCAGAAAGCAGACAAAAAATGAGCACCAGAAATTTACGCAAACAAATAACGTTGTACTGCAATGTGTCAAATACAGATTTTTGTACTACTTTGGATTTAGCCAAGCCCATGGAATCTGTACCTTCAGCATAATTAGAGAGTGAAGGGGACTTGTAAGTTCATCTTCATGGTCATATCCAGGGGGTATTAACCTGGATTAAATTTTTCTCACCTTCTGCTAGGTTTAGAAAAAAGAACACTGTTGCAGACTCGATCAACAGCCTGATGAATAAGCATACTGCAGAACAGTTTACTGAAGGTTGGTACAGAGTGTTTATGGTTTTAACCTCCACTAGTTCCTAAAATTGATATCTTCATTTCGCACCACTTTTAAAAGGGTTCCGCAGATTATTTCGAATGATGTCTCACAGCAATTTATCGTAATGTTTCCCCAACTTTGACTGAGTAGGGAGGATCGCTGATCCCAGGCTTTTTCGCATTGAGGTCACAACATGCAAACAGCCCACTTGGCCCAGACAATCTGTGTGGCTGTTTATTCTTCACATGAGAAGTAGTTCTCACGCTATTATCCCTAAATCACTGTATTCTGCTTTCCTCAACCATCTGTCCAACCTATTCTTAAATGTTGAATGGTTGCTGCTTTAAGCACTGGCTGTAGTGGTGCATTCAGTAGCCATGAAACTCTGTATAATAAAAGTTAGGTGATCTGGAAGAGCGGATTTGGGTGTTCAGGTTCACAAGTCATGAAAAGCAGCACCTCAAATTGCTAAGGGCATGTATAAACTAACAAGCCTGCAGCACTCACCATCAAGGCTCACACATTAATGATGGCTGGGTTTTTTGACGAGGTAGAAATAAAGAAGTTGAGCTATAATGGTAATAAAAGGTTTCTCCTGATCTCTGTCCTGAATCTCTTGCATTTAATCTTATATCTGTGTCCCCTTGTTCTAAACCTTCAATCACTGAAAACATTCAGTTTCTTTCTACTCTGTCCCATCCCTTCATAATTTTAAACGCCTCCATCGATTCCCTTTGTAATCTTCTCTGTCTGATTAAAAACAGCCCTAATTTTGGATTTCATCCTTTTGTATCCTCATACCAGGCAGCATACTAGTGATTCTGTGCTGTACCTCTCTATTGCTGGAATGTTGTTCTTATAGCATGGAGCACAAACTGCATGCCATACTCCAACTGCGGTCTCAATAAGGTTATACATAGCTTCACCATTATATCCCAACTTTTTTATTTCTACCTCTTGTCATAAATCCCTCTGGATTGGAAAGTTGCACATGTCACTCCACTTTTTAAGAAGGGTGAAAGGGGGAACCAAGGAAATTACAGACCAGTTAGCCTGACATCTGTGGGCAAGTTGCTGGAGTCTGTAATCAAGGATAGAGTGACTGAACACCTCGAAAAATTTCAATTAATCAGGGACAGCCAGCATGGGTTCATGACGGGAAGGTCATGCCTGACAAATCTCATTGAATTTTTTGAAGAGGTGACTAAGGTAGTGGACAGGGGAGTGTCTATGCATGTTATTTATATGGACTTCCAGAAGGCATTTGATAAAGTCCCACATAAGAGACTGTTAACTAAGGTAGAAGCCCATAGAGTTGAGGGCAAATTATTGACATGGTTAGGAAGTTGGTTGAGTGGTAGGCGGCAGAGAGTGGGGATAATGGGTAAGTACTCCGATTGGCAGGATGTATCTAGTGGTGTCCCACAGGGATCTATGTTGGGGCCTCAATTATTCACATTATTCATTAACGACTTGGATGATGGCATAGTAAGTCATATATCCAAATTTGCTGATGATACAAAGTTAGGCGGCATTGTAGACAGTCTAGATGATAGCATAAAATTGCAAAGAGATATTGACAGACTAGGTGAGTGGGCAAAACTGTGGCAGATGGATTTCAATGCGGGCAACTGAGAGATTATCTATTTTGGACCAAAAAAGGATAGAGCAGGGTACTTTCTAAATGGGAAGAGGTTAAGTACAGTGGATGTCCAAAGAGACTTGGGGGTTCAGGTGCATAGATCTTTAAAATGCCACAAGCAAGTGCAGAAAATAATCAAAAAGACTAATGGAATGCTAGCCTATATACCTAGAGGATTGGAGTATAAAGACACAGAGGTTATGCTGCAGCTGTACAAAACCCTGGCTAGACCCCACTTGGAGTACTGTGAGCAGTTCTGGGCACTACACCTTAGGAAGGATATATTGGCCTTGGAGGGACTGCAACGTAGGTTTACAAGAATGATACCTGGACTACAGGGGTTAAGTTACGAGGAGAGATTACACAAATTAGGCCTGTTTTCGCTAGAATTTAGAAGGTTAAGGGGTGATCTGATCAAAGTCTTCAAGATATTAACAGGAAAAGACAGGCTAGATAAAGATAAACTATTTCCACTGGTTGGAGATTCTAAAACTAGGGGGCATAGTCTTAAAAATTAGGACCAGACCGTTCAAGAGAGATGTTAGGAAGCACTTATTTATGCAAAGGGTGGTAGAGGTTTGGAACTCTCTCCCACAAAGAGCATTTGAAGCTAGAACAGTTGTTAATTTTAAATCTGAGATGGATAGATTTTTGTTAAGCAAAGATATTGAGGGATATGGGCCAAAGGCAGGTATATGGAGTTAGGCCACGAATCAGCCATGATGTCATTCAATGGCGGGACAGGCTCGAGGGGCTGAATGGCCTACTCCTGTTCCTACCTTCCTATGTTCCTATAAAACCCAGCCATTATTAACGTGTGAGCTTTGATGGTGAGTGCTTTTCCCTATTCTTAGTATAGTTATTATACACGGGATGGAGTAGCATAGTGGTTATTTTACTGGACTATTAATCCAGAGGCCTGGACTAATGATCTGGAGACATGAATTCAAATTTCACCACAGTAGCTGGGGAATTTAAATTAAATTAATTGAATCAATCTGGAATTTTTTAAAAAGGCATGTCTTAGTAATGGCAACCATGAAAGTACCGATTGTGGTTAAAAACCCATCCAGTTCATTAGGGAAGGAAATCTGTTGTCCTTACCTGGGCTGATCTATATGTAACTCCTGACCCATAGCTATGTGGTGGACTCTTAACTGCCCTTTGAAATGGCCTAGGAATACACTCCGTTGTATCTCAAGGGCAATTAGGGATAGGTAATAAATGTTGACATTGCCAGTGATGCCCACATGCTGTGAATGAATTAAAAAAGAATTTGAACAAAATGTACCCCAGTTTACATTTATGAAATTGAATTTCATCTGCTACACTTAGCCCATTCAACCATCTTATCAATAACCCCTTGCTGCTTCCTTTGGTCCCCAGTATTATTTGCTATGCCTCCTATTTTAGTATTTCCTGAAAAGTTGGACTCCACTCCTTCTACCCCTACATCCAGATCATTGAACTACACAATGATGCAGCCTCTAGCACTGCAAGGTCCTCTCGAGATCATAGTTCACCTGCCATTTTTTCTGGAATAGGACCAGAACTGAGAGTCAACCAGTTGCAACATTTGTTTGCTGCTTCTCTGAGCCTCATACAGCTCTTTCAGGCATCGCTTTACATAAGTAAGTGTAGCTGTAAGGTACAGCATGGACATCGGAGATGTTCCAGTTCTCTTCAGGAAACAACTCCAGCTACTGGAAGACACAAAGCATAACACAGTAATGTGAGAAAGTGAACAATGCTTATGAATATGGATGGTGATCGACCATAAATAATGAGCTCTGCAAAGCAGCAAACTTTATGTAAGCATGTAAAAACTAAAATTTATGTAAAATTACTGCATTTTAATGCAATCCAATAATTGTGAATTTTGAGAGTGTATTAATTGGATTCTAGTTTAGTAAAATATATAGCAGTTGTGGAAGATTGACTTTGGTTTTGACCATGTAACTTCAGAGAACACAGGTTAGACAGGCCGAGGCCTTGAGTTTCCTTCAGATGAGTTGTACCACTAATTACTTCTTTTAAAAAAAGAAGTTCCACATCACTGGTGACCTCAGACAAATTTCCTGATCAGCTCATTGGCATTTTAGGTGGTATAGGCATTGGTGTAAAATGAGCATAAAACTGATGTAAGCAGTTCAACCAGCTGGAAATTTCTGTGCATGTAGCTTTTAAAAAGATAGTTCAGCCTGCACTCTTGAACAGAAGATGGGAACAAACAGCTAAGAGAAGAACAGTGCTCATTTTTTTTTATGTTTGTGCTTTTGTCTAGGGCTGTTCATTATTCTGTCATTTAACACCCTCTCTGCACTAATGCTTTGTCTTTCACCACACCATTAGCACACTCTTTGCCTTTGCCCCATGACCTCCTTGTCAGTTAATCGCTCTCACCCTCTGTCCTATCAACACCTTTCCTTTTGTTCTCTTTTCCCCCACCCCGCTTTATTTGCTTAAAACCTATTACATTTCAAACCTTTGCCGGTTCTGATGAAAGGTCACTGACCTGAAACTTTAACTCTGCTTCTCTCTCCTCAGATGCTGCCAGACCTGCTGAGTATTTCCAGCACTTCTTGTTTTTATATTAGCTTGGTTCTTTCTGTTAGTTTATTCCCATCAGGTTCAATTCTATCCTAATAAGATGTCCACATGGCACAGTTCTAGCAGAAATCACTTGCTTATAATCATGACCTTACTTCAATCATAAGGTCAGAAGTGGGGATGTTCGCTGATGATTGCACAATGTTCCACACCATTCACAACGCCTCAGCTACTGAAACAGTCCGTGTAGAAATGCAGCAAGACCTGGACAATATCCAGGCTTGGGCTGTTAAGTGGCAAGTAACATTTGCGCCACACAAGTGCCAGGCAATGACCATCTCCAACAAGAGATAATCTAACCATCTCCCATTGACACTCAATGGCATTACCTTCGCTGAATCCCCCACTATCAACATCCTAGGGGATGCCATTGACCAGAAACTGAACTGGAGTAGTCATATAAATACCGTGGCTACCAATGCAGGTCAGAGGCTAGGAATCCTGAGGCGAGTAACTCACCTCCTGACTCCCCAAAGCCTGTCCACCATCTACAAGGCACAAGTCAGGAGTGTGATGGAATACTCTCCACTTGCCTGGATGGGTGCAGCTCCAACAACACTCAAGAAGCTCGACACCATCCAGGACAAAGCAGCCCACTTGATTGGCTCGCCATCCACAAACATTCACTCCTTCCACCACTGACGCACAGTGGCAGCAGTGTGTACCATCTACAAGATGCACTGCAGCAACGCACCAAGGCTCCTTCGACAGCACCTTCCAAACCCATGACCTCTACCACCTCGAAGGACAAGAGCAGCAGATGCATGGGAAAATCACCACCTGTAAGTTCTGCTCCAAGTCACACACCATCCTGACTTGGAACTATATCGCCGTTCCTTCACTGCCGCTGGGTCAAAATCCTGGAACTGCCTTCCTAACAGCACTTTGGGTGTACCTACCTCACATGGACTGCAGCGGTTCAAGAAGGCAGCTCACCACCACCTTCTCGGGGGCAATTAGGGATGGGCAATAAATGCTGGCGTAACCAGTGACACCCACATCCATTGAATGAATAAAAAAAAAATGAGAAGGGAACCTTATTGATTTTCCCCTTCCTTATCCAGGCACATCAAGGCCAATTCAGCCCTCACTGAAATCTGCCAACTCAGCACAGACCCTGTGACTTTTCGGTATATATAAGTCTGCTGTCCACTCAATAAACTTCCTAAGCTTTTAAAAGATTTACTAATGTGAAAGTCTGTCCTGTTAAAGAGCAAACAATTCATGACCATTTTGGTGCAGTGGTTAATTGAGTATTCTGGAGCAAATATTCTTTCTTTCTTTTCTTTTTTTCTTTTCTTTTCTTCAATACCCCTTGTTATATTGGCCATCTTTTTTTACATTTGTGTAACTCATAGCAATTTTCATTATTGGCTAATCAGGGGTTTTATAAAGAACAAATTTTGATATCCTTAAGGTGTACCAAAATACTATCGAAATTACAGCCATTGAGCTATGAAGTGTAGTCATTGTTATAAAAGCAAATATGGCAGTCTGTTTACACAAAACAAAATCCCACGAACGCCAATGAGAAAAATGACCAGTTAACCTATTTTTGCTAGTGTTGACTGAGGGATAAATGTTAGCCAGGCCAACTCACCCACTCATCTTTGAATACATTGAAGTTATGACGTCAAAAGCTATGAGGTCATTCAGTCCATTTTGTCCTAGTCAGTGTTTACCTTCCACACAAACAGTACAATGGAATATTTTATGTCCATCTAACAGTTTAACATCTCATCCAAATTGCAACAGCTCTGGCAATGAGACATTTTGTCAACATTGCACCGAAGGTACAACCTATATTTTATGCGCACGGGTGGCACTTCTGACTTAAGAGTGCTATTGTTGAGCCAAGCTGACTGTGGTGCCAATTCCACCCAGAATGGTAGGCACAAAGGTCCTTGAGATATTTCAAAGCATCATTTAGGATTTGTTTCTTAATTAAAAAAAACTTTGCCACCTTTTTTTTTAAGAATAACAATTTGCTTTCCATCATTCATGTTATTATATGAAAAAGTGGAAAACCTGGAATAACCTAATAAGTCTTCCAGCAATTTGCACTCAGAGGCAACAAGAGTATATCCCATCTTTCATAGTGTTCCACAATATTCTAGTGTATTCTGCTGGACATGAGGTTCAATGCAGAGGGATATCAAATGGTTCCCCTTCAGTGTATACACACATAATCTCTTGATTGAATAACTGGGCTTTTTACTGTCCTGATCCAAACGGGGAACGGTAGATTTTCAGATGGATTTTTTTTTTCACTAAAGCAAAAAAACTAAACTCTACCCTAACCCCTTAACCACCAAGTCATTTCTACAAAAGTAAAAATATTTTCCAGTAAATATGAATTATTTTTAGTTCATATCTACAAATGTTTTAAAAGAATTACAACAAAAGAGTCGGTGAGCATTGATTCTTAAATATTTAAATTTGTTTGATTAGAATTTGTTCACTAAGCCTTGATTAAATTCTGAATATGTTAACATGTCTGGAATTAAGGATTGAGCATTCTTCAATAAAAGATGAAAGTGCTGTTTTATTGCATTATTTTACTAACAAAAACTTATCTGCAATGTTTGATCTGCACACAGAGGAGATGCATGCTGAAGTCTGCTATGCTGAGTGTTTATTACAGAGGGCTGCTCTCACTTTCTTACAGGTAACTGTATTTTGGTCTGGGGAAGGGGAATGAAAAATTGTAACTCTTAGTTCCACATCAGCTAATAAGTTTTGTATATTTGCTGAAATGATGACTTTCAGTTGAAATAATGTTTTATTTACAGAACCATTCCCTATAATTAAATTGAATTTTAAACCGTATATATTCTTCAAGTTTAACCTCGATTGAATATACAACATGAAGGATCAGGAAAAATAATTCGGAGCCATCAAACTTGCCCTGTCCTGTATAGTACATAACCTTACAGACTGATCAACTATCCTGTAGAAAGACAAAAAGAGAGGGGGGGAGAAACGATGACAATTTAAGAAAAGCTGAAAAATTCCTCTCTGGCCCCCGAAGGCATTCAAGCCAAGTTCAAGAGAAGGTGGTTGCCCATGGTGCTACACAGTATGAATTAGCAAACCATTTAAAGTTCTAGAATTGGCAATCTCCTCTTATAGGAACTTGTCAGGTTTCCTTTTAAAGATCTGCAGCAATAACATACCATGTTTTGTTTATTCGAGAGACGCTCTGTGAAAAGCAATACTTCCTACAATCTAACCTAACTCCCTGCCTATGAATTTTATAACATGATCTTTAGCCCATTATTCCCTATTGCTAATGATCTGTGTAACTAAACTACATCCAACCCTTACCTTGTTTTATGAAATCTGTCATATCTAAGCTTGCATTTCTATAAAATAGATAACTAACTCTTGTAGCCTATTCTCATATATAAAGGCTTGGAACTCTGCATCGTCTTGGTTGCTTGCCTCTACATGTTGTTCAGAGCCTCAATATCCTTCACCATGTGTGGAAACCAAAGTTAGTGAACATAAGAACATAAGAAATAGGAGCAGGAGTAGGCCATTTGGTCACTGAAGCATGCCACGCCATTCAATAAGACCATGGCTAATCTGCCACAGACCTCAAATCCTCTTTCGTGCCAGCTCCTCATAGCCCTCAACTCCCCAATATTTCAAAAATCTATCTACCTCCTCTTTAAATACTTTCAGTGATCTAAACTCCACAATTCTCTGGGGCAGAGAATTCCAGACATTCACTACTCTCTGAGAGAAGAAATTCCTTCGCATCTCAGTTTTAAATGAGTGTCCCCTTATTCTCACAAACCACTGACCACCTCCAGGCGCATATCCATTGTCTCTCGAGATAAGGAGGCCCAAAAGAAAAAAAGAAAGAATAGAAACATAGAAAATAGGAGCAGGAGTAGGCCATTTGGCCCTTCGAGCCTGCACCGCCATTCAATACAATCATGGCTGATCGTCCAAACTCAGTACCCTGTTCCCGCTTTCTTCCCGTATCCCTTGATCCCTTTAGCCCTCGGAACTATATCTAACTCTTTCTTGAATATATTTAATGATTTGGCCTCAATTGCTTTCTGTGGTAGAGAATTCCACAGGTTCACCACTCTCTGGGTGAAGAAATCCCTCCTCGTCTCAGTCCTAAATGGCTTACCCCTTATCCTTTATATTGTGACCCCTCGTCCTGGACTCCCCCACCATCGGGAACATCCTACCTGCATCTAGTCTGTCCAGTCCTGTTAGAATTTTGTAGGTTTCTATGAGATTCCCTCTTATTCTTCTAAACTCTAGCAAATACAAGCCTATCGATCCAATCTCTCTTCCTACATCAGTCCCGCCATCCCAGGAATCAGTCCGGTGAACCTTCGCTGCACTCCCTCCATAGCAAGAACATCCTTCCTCAGATAAGGAGACCAAAACTGCACACAGTACTCCTGATGTGGTCTCACCAAGGCCTTGTAATATTGCAGCAAGACATCCCTGCTCCTGTACTCGAATCCTCTTACTATGAAGGCCAGCATACCATTTGCCGCCTTAACTGCCTACTGCACCTGCATGCTTACTTTCAGCAACTGGTGCACAAGGACACCCAAGTCTCGCTGCACCTCCCCCTTTCCCAATCTATCGCTGTTCAGATAATCTGCCTTTCTGATTTTGCCACCAAAGTGGATAACCTCACATTTATCCACATTATACTGCATCTGCCATGTATTTGCCCACTCACTCAACCTGTCCAAATCATACCGGAGCTTCTCTGCATCCTCCTCACAGCTCACACTCCCACCCAGCTTTGTGTCATCTGCAAACTTGGATATATTACATTTAATTCCCTCATCTATATCATCTATCTCATTAATGATGTCCCTTAGTTCGAGATTCCCCCACTAGTGGAAACATCTTCTCAACATTTACCCTGTCAAGCCCTCTCAGTATCTTGTACGTTTCAATAAGATCACCCCTTATTCATCTAAACTCTAATGAATAAAGGCCTAACCTGTTTAACCGTTCTTGATAAGTCAACCCCTTCATCCCAAGAATCAGCCTAGTGAATCTCTTTTGAACTGCCTCCAATGCGAGTATATCCTTTCTTAAATACGGGGACCAAAACTGTACACAGTACTCCAGGTGCGGCCTCACCAACACCCTGTACAGTTGTAACAAGACTTCCCTATTTTTAAACTCCTACCCTCTAGCAATAAAGGCCAAAATTCCATTTGCTGCCTGCATGCTAACCTTTTGTGTTTCATGCACAAGAACAGATCCCTCTGTGCTGCACTTTTTTGGAGTCTCTCTCCATTTAAATAATAGTCTGCTTTTTGATTCTTCCTACCAAAGTGCATGACCTCACACTTTCCTACATTAAACTCCATCTGCCAAGTTTTTGCCCACCCACTCAACCTATATATATCCCCTTGGAGATTCCTTATGTCCTCATCACAACATGCCCTCCCACCTGTTTTTGTTATCAGCAAATTTGGATATATTACACTCTGCCCCCTCCTCCAAGTCATTAATATAATAGTAAATAATTGAGGCCCTAGGATTGATCCTTGTGGCACTCCACTAGTTACATCTTTCCAACCTGAAAAAGACCCATTAATCCCAACTCTCTGCCATCTGTGAGTTAACTAATCCTCAATCCATGCTAATACATGACCCCCAATACTGTGAGCTCCTATCTTGTGCAATAATCTTTTATGTGGCACCTATTCGAATACCTTCTGGAAATCCAAATACACTACATCTACCGGTTCCCCTTTATTGACTCGGCTTGTTATATCCTCAAAGAACTCTAGCAAATTTGTCAAACATGATTTCCCTTTCACAAAACCATGTTGACTCTGTTTGATTGCGTTGAGCTTTTCTAAATGTCCTGCTATTTCTTCCTCAATAATGGACTCTAGCATTTTCCCAACGACCGATGTTAGGCTGACTGACCTATAGCTTCCTGCTTTTTGTCTCCCTCCCTGCTTGAACAGGGGCATCACATTAGCAGTTTTCCAATCTGCTGGGACCCTCCCGGAATCCAGCGAGTTCTGGAATATTTCAACCAATGCCTCTGCAGCCACTTCCTTTAAAACCCTTGGATGTAGGCCATCAGGTCTTGGTGACTTGTCTGCTTTTAGTCCCATTAGTTTGTCGAATACTTTGTTCCTCGTGATAGAGACTGTTACAAGATCTTTCCTTCCATTAGCTCCTTGCTTATCTGATATCTGTGGGATGTTTACAATGTCCTCCACCGTGAAGGCCAATGCAAAATATTGGTTTAAATTATCTGCCATTTCCCTGTTCCCCGTTATCAGTTCTTCAGTCGCATCCTCCAAGAGACCCATGCTCACTTTAGCTACTCTCTTTTTATATACCTGTAGAAGCTCTTGCTGTTTGTTTTTATATTTCTTGCCAATTTACTTTCATAATCAATTTTCTCCCTCTTTATTAGCTTTTTAGTCATCTGCTGCTGGTTCCTAAAAAAAAAACCCAATCCCCTGGCCTACCACTAGTTTTCACCACTTTGTATGCCTTAATTTTTAATTGGATACTCTCCTTGACTGCCTTTTTTAACCACGGGTGGTTCATCCTTCTCATCGAGTCCTTCTTTTCGAACCGGATACATTTTTGCTGAGCGTTACGAAATATCTGCCGCTACTCATCCACTGACCTTCCCCTTAGTCTATTTTCCCAGCGGCTTTAGACAACTCTTTCTTCATACCTCTATAATTGCCCTTGTTTAAGTTGAGGTCGCTGGTTTGAGACCTGAGTTGCTCGCCTTCAAACTGAATTTGAAATTCTACCATGTTGTGATTGCTACGCCCGAGCGGATCCTTAACTACGATAATCCTACCTTATTACACATTACTAGATCTAAAATAGCCTGTTCCCTGCTAAGTTCTGCAGCGTATTGTTCTAAGTAACAATCCCTGATGCACTCTACAAATTCATCTTCCATGTTACCTCTGCCAATCTGATTTGTCCAGTCAATATGCAGATTAAAATCACCCATGACAATTGTAGCACCCTTTTTACACGCTTCCATTATTTTCCGATTTATACTTTGTCCTACAGTGAGGCAACTCTTCAGGGGCCTAGAGACAACTCCCACCCGTGACTTCTTCCCCTTGCTGTTCCTTATTTCCACCCAAACTGATTCCACATCACGATCTATTGCACCTATATCACTCCTCACCACCGCACTGATACCTTCCTTTATTAACAAAGCTACTCCACCTCCTTTTCCTTTTTGCCTATTTTTCCGGAATGTCGAATACCCTTGAATATTGAGTTCCCAGTCTTGGTCACCCTGCAACCACGTCTCTGTAACAGCTATCAAGCCATATTCATTTATTGCTATTTGTGCCGTCAACTGATCTATCTTGTTACAAATGCTGCGTGCATTCAGATAAAGAGACTTAAGCTTTGACTTTTTGCCATTATTACTCATTCTGGTTCTAATTTCTGCTGCACTTTTCTGCTTATATTTTCTGCCCCTTCCTGTCACACTTTGATTACCGTTTGCCTCTTCACTACCCTGCACCTCTGCTCTCTCGTTTCTTTTTGATTTTTTAAACTTCCCATCAGTTGAACCCTTCCCCCCCCACACTAATTAGTTTAAAGTCCTATCAACAACCCTAGTAATACGATTCGCCAGGACACTGGTCCCAGCATGGTTCAAATGAAGCCCGTCCCAACGGAACAGCTCTCCCCTTCCCCAGTACTGGTGCCAGTGCCCCATGAATTGGAACCCATTTCTCCCACACCAATCTTATTTACCCTACGCCAGTTTGCATGTGGCTCGGGTAGTAATCTGGAGATTATTACCTTTGAGGTTCTGCTTTTTAATTTAACCCCGAGCTGCTCATAGTCCCTCAGCAGAACCTCTTTCCTAGTCCTACTTATGTCATTGGTACCTATGTGGACCACAACAACTGGATCCTTCTCCTCCCACTCCATGTTCCTCTCCAGCCTAGAAAAGATTTGAGGCAGGACGTATGCTTCCTAAATGTTTGGTATCACTAATCATTGTCATATTTTCGAACTGATCATTTATCATTTCATACAAAATATTTTCCAACAGTTTTCCGACTGCCATTTCAACTGCTTATAATTTTCAGAGCTCAATTTTTTTTTCTCTTTCTGCAATAAAAGGAGAGCACTCAATTCTCAGAAAACAATCTGGACATTAATGAGTTATTCAATTAATGAGCTCAAATATAAATTCCTCAATTTTCTTAAACAATTTAGGATGAATGGTCTTTTGTCCTGCAGCATGATCAATTTTAGGTGCATTAATCTTTGCTAATATCTTTTTTGGTGTTGCTTCCATTGAAACAACATGGCTGAACATCCTGTGCTGATATTATCTTTGTTTAGCTGATCAGCACTTTCCTTATTGTCATATATGAGAAACCATTCAAAGGACCATGTGATCCTTGATTATTCCATCACCAAAGACAGCTGAACAAAATCTTGCCACATCCACAGCTATTGAGTCTTGCATGTGCAGAAATGCTTTTTTGAGAGGTCATATTCTCCAGACACCCTAGTTAGCCAATAAGGCTTCACCGACATGATCTCTTCTTTTCCCATTAGGATTTCCTTGTCTTTCAGCATTGACTTAAAACCATAGATCCATCTTTTCTTTCTTTACCTGTCCCATTACCATCTCCTTTACCTTACATCATCATCCCTTTTATCATTTAACCTCTCCTGCCTTCATCCGAGTCAAAGACCTTTCCTTTTGTTCTCCTCCCACCCTTTCCCTGTCTCTGTACATGTTTAAAACATGTTAAATTTAACCAGTTCTGATGAAAGATGAAATGTTAACTCTGTTCTCTCTCACTACAGATGCTGATGAATATCTTCAGCGTTTTCTATTTCATTTTGACTTAAAACATTTAAACACTTTCCTCAGTATCATAGTTAATTTATCCAAAACCATATCCCAATACGCCATCCCCAAATCTTCCATCATAAGTGAAAGTTTTGCTATCCTGAAATTAGAAACTAAAATCATATTATTAGCAGTCACCTGAGCAGTTGATACATAACAATACAGTGAGCACTATTGCTAAGCAGATCCCCCTCATAAAAACCAGCTATCGTTTCAAGCTCATTACTAAGTTTTTAATGTTATCATTAATTTTCTCTGATACATGTAGAGTAAGAAGACAATCATTATCAGCATCAGCACATAACCCTACCTTGTCTTCCTGTGCACTTGGCTGGCTGGTTTACCAAATAATTATAGAACTAATGACCATTTTGCTCAGTTGTTATGATAAATGTCTTGGTGACTAAGACAAAATTGTAGTAGCGGGTGTAATATATTGCACGATAATGACTTTTTGTTCTTTCATGGGATGTGGGCAACATTTGTTGCCCATCCCTAATTGCCCTTGAGCTGAGTGGCTTGCTAGGCCATTTCAGAGGGCAGTTAAGAGTCAACTACATTGCTGTGGCTCTGGAGTTACATGTAGGCCAGACCAGGTAAAGACAGCAGATTTCCTTCCCTAAAGGGCATTAGTGAACCAGATAGGTTTTTACAACAATCGATGATAGTCTCATGGCACCATTACTGGGACTAGCTTTCAGTTGCAGATTTTATTTTATTAATCAATTGAATTTAAATTCCAGCAGCTGCTGTGGTGGGATTGGCCCCATGGCATTAGACTGGGCCTCGGGATTACTAGTCCAGTGATCTTACCACTGTGCCACCATCTCCTCTGATCTTTATTTGTTTAGTGTTGTCTGACAAAGATGCTCACCCATCTGACATTGTGGAAAAGAAAACACAGTCTGTGAATTAGCTGTAGTGTGAAGATTTCTTATGAATGGGGCTGAGCCAAAATTAAAAATTTGGACTGCTTGAAATGAACTGAATCAAATATATTAGAAAAATCGGGACGTTTGCCCAATTTGGCTGTACATTTCATCAAGAAAGGTGCCTTATTGTGTATACGGTTTATGACATAGTTAGCCCAATTCTGTGCTTTTATATTACTTAATTTGGCAGCAGTGAAAGCAGAGGGATGGGAACCGGAGCTACAGATCAGTGGATGGGGTAGCTGTTGAACAGGCATATACAGAGTGCAGAGAGTCTGTGAGGAAGGTGAGACAGTTGACAGGGCAAAGTTGCAGCCAGTATGATGGGTTGAAGTGTGTCTATTTTAATGCAAGAAGTGTCAGGAATAAAGGTGATGAACTTAGAGCATGGATCAGTACTTGGAGCTACGATGTTGTGGCCATTACGGAGACTTGGATATCACAGGGGCAGGAATGGATGTTGGATGTTCCGGGGTTTAGATGTTTCAAAAGGAATAAGGAGGGAGGTAAAAGAGGTGGGGGAGTGGCATTGCTAATCAGGGATAGTATCACAGCTGCAGAAAGGGAGGTCGTCGAGGAGGGTTTGTCTACTGATTCAGTATGGGTGGAAGTCAGAAACAGGAAAGGAGCAGTCACTTTATTGGGAGTTTTCTATAGACCCCCCAATAGCAACAGAGACACGGAGGAACAAATTGGGAGGCAGATTTTGGAAAGGTGCAGAAGTAACAGGGTTGTTGTCATGGGTGACTTCAACTTCCCTAATATTGATTGAAACCTCCTTAGTGCAAATAGTTTGGATGGAGCAGATTTTGTCAGGTGTGTCCAGGAAGGTTTCCTGACTCAATATGTAGATAGGCCAACTAGAGGGGAGGCTATGTTGGATTTGGTGCTTGGCAACGAACCAGGCCAGGTGGCAGATCTCTCGGTGGGAGAGCATTTCGGTGATAGTGATCACAACTCCCTGAACTTTACTATAGTCATGGAGAGGGATAGGAGCAGACGGGATGGGAAAATATTTAATTGGGGGAGGGGGAATTACAATGCTATTAGGCAGGAACTGGGGAGCTTAAATTAGGAACAGATGTTCTCAGGGAAATGCACGACAGAAATGTAGAGGTTGTTTAGGGAGCACTTGCTGCGACTGCTGGATAGGTTTGTCCCGATTGAGGCGGGGAAGGGATGGAAGGGTGAAGGAACCTTGGATGACAAGAGATGTGGAACAGCTAGTCAAGAGGAAGAAGGAAGCTTACTTAAGGTTGAGGAAGCAAGGATCAGACAGGGCTCTAGAGGGTTACAAGGTAGCCAGGAAGGAACTGAAGAATGGACTTAGGAGAGCTAGAAGGGGACATGAAAAAGTCTTGGCGGGTAGGATTAAGGAAAATCCCAAGGCGTTCTACACTTATGTGAGGAACAAGAGGATGGCCAGAGTGAGGGTAGGGCCATTCAGGGATAGTGGAGGGAACTTGCGCCTGGAGTCTGAGGAGGTAGGGGAGGTCCTTAATGAATACTTTGCTTCAGTATTCACGAGTGAGAGGGACCTGATCGTTTGTGAGGACAGTGTGAAACAGGCTGATCTGCTCGAACAGGTTGATAAGAAGGAGGATGTGCTGGAAACTTTGAAAGACATGAGGATAGATAAGTCCCCGGGGCCAGACGGGACATACCCAAGGTTATTACGGGAAGCGAGGGAAGAGATTGCCGCGCCTTTGGCGATGATCTTTGCGTCCTCACTGTCCACTGGAGTAGTACCAGATGATTGGAGGGTGGCAAATGTTATTCCCTTGTTCAAGAAAGGGAATAGGGATAACCCTGGGAATTACAGCCCAGTCAGTCTTACGTCGGTGGTGGGCAAATTATTGGAGAGGATTCTGAGAGACAGGATTTATGATTATTTGGAAAAGCATAGTTTGGTTAGAGATAGTCAGCATGGCTTTGTGAGGGGCAGGTCATGCCTCACAAGCCTTATTGAATTCTTTGAGGATGTGACAAAACACATTGATGAAGGAAGAGCATTAATGAAGGATGTGGTGTATATGGATTTTAGCAAGGCGTTTGATAAGGTTCCCCATGGTAGGCTCATTCAGAAAGTAAGGAGGCATGGGATACAGGGAAATTTGGCTGTCTGGATACAAAATTGGCTGGCCCATAGAAGACAGAGGGTGGTAGTAGATGGAAAGTATTCAGCCTGGAGCTCGGTAACCAGTGGTGTTCCGTAGGGATCTGTTCTGGGACCTCTGCTCTTTGTGATTTTTACAAATGACTTGGATGAGGAAGTGGAAGGCTGGGTTAGTAAGTTTGCTGATGACTCAAAGGTTGCTGGAGTTGTGGATAGCGTGGAGGGCTGTTGTAGGTTGCAACGGGACATTGACAGGATGCAGAGCTGGGCTGAGAAGTGGCAGATGGAGTTCAACCTGGAAAAGTGTGAAGTGATTCATTTTGGAAGGTCGAATTTGAATGCAGAATACAGGCTTAAAGACAGGATTCTTGGCAGTGTGGAGGAACAGAGGGATCCCTCAAAGTTGCCACTCAAGTTGATAGGGTTGTTAAGAAGGCGTATGGGGTGTTGGCTTTCATTAACAGGGGGATTGAGTTTAAGAGCCGCGAGGTTATGCTGCAGCTCTATAAAGCCCTGGTTAGGCCACACTTGGAATATTGTGTTCAGTTCTGGTCGCCTCATTATAGGAAGGATGTGGAAGCTTTAGAGAGGGTGCAGAGGAGATTTCCCAGGATGCTGCCTGGACTGGAGGGCATGACTTATGAAGAAAGGTTGAGGGAGCTAGGGCTTTTCTCATTGGAACGAAGAAGGATGAGGTGTGATTGATAGAGGTGTACGAGATGATGAGAGGCATAGATAGAGTGGATAGCCAGAGACTTTTCCCCAGGGTGGAAAGGGCTATCACCAGGGGGCATAATTTTAAGGTGATTGGAGGAAGGTTTAGGGGAGATGTCAGAAGTAGGTTCTTTACACAGAGAGTGGTGGGTGCGTGGAATGCACTGCCAGCAGTGGTGGTAGAAGCAGATACATTAGGGACATTTAAGCGACTCTTGGATAGATACATGGATGATAGTAGAATGAAGGGTATGTAGGTAGTTTGATCTTAGAGTAGGTTAAAGGTTCAGCACAACATCGTGGGCCGAAGGGCCTGTACTGTGCTGTTCTATGTTCTATGAATGTCTGGCAAATGTTTTCTTTTCTCCACCTTGTCCCACCCTTTAAAAAATGTAACACCACAAAAGAGAAATGCAAACATTGGAGAGCGTACAGAGAAGTAAAGTAAGAATTATTCCAATTATAAAGGACTGAACTACAGGAAAAGGTGAAAAAGCTCGGTTTTCACATCTTAGGTAAAATATAGTTGAGGGAAAACCTTGCTGATTTATGAGAAATATTAAGTGGCTTAGATAAGGTAAGTTAAATATTATTTTAAAATAACACTGGATGATAGGGTTAGCAGCTGTTTGTCTCAGCCAGTAAAAATCTACTTTGAATAGATACCAGAACCACCATCTTCAAACAAAGGTGATAAATGTCTGGAATAATTATTCTGATCATGTAATAGAGATAGAGACTTTAGAAATGTTAAAACGCAGTTGGATGTTCGGCTAGGAGTGGTAAAACATTCAAGGGGTAAATTCTGACAGGTTGAATTACCCTCTTTTGGGCATTTTTAACTTTTTCTATGTTGTCCTATTTGCTGTTCCAATGTCCATTACCTTACACTAATTCTCTCTAAAAGTAACCTACCACTCATTAGGCACTTAAGTGGTGCAGAAGCTTTGGAGTGCCAGCAATCACCTGTTCTTGTCATTTTATACCATCAGTAAGCTTTATAATATTGCTAGAAATACCCTTCTTAAAGTTTCTAATACCCCTGCTGACTGTAATTACCTCAATACATGGCATCTCCCACTGTCCAAAGAAAAAGAAAAAAGGTATTTTCATTTTCTAGAATAAGAAACCGAACTGCATCAGTAGTCTTTCTTGGCAAACAAATCATGTACTTTAAATTCACTTCAATTAATATTTTCATTACAGGATGAGAACATGATTAGCTTTATCAAAGGCAGCATCAAAATAAGAAATAGTTACCTGACGTACAAGTAAGTTGGACTGGGCTGTGGGATATAATAGCTGTTAATTGTTGGTGTGCTTTTTACACTTTGTAAGAATAACTAATAGAACGTGGATATCACAGGGGCAGGATTGGATGTTGGATGTTCCGGGGTTTAGATGTTTCAACAGGAATAGGGAGGGAGGTAAAAGAGGTGGGGGAGTGGCATTGCTAATCAGGGATAGTGTCACAGCTGCAGAAAGGGAGGTCGTCGAGGAGGGTTTGTCTACTGAGTCAGTATGGGTGGAAGTCAGAAACAGGAAAGGAGCAGTCACTTTGTTGGGAGTTTTCTATAGACCCGCCAATAGCAACAGAGACACGGAGGAACAAATTGGGAGGCAGATTTTGGAAAGGTGCAGAAGTAACAGGGTTGTTTTCATGGGTGACTTCAACTTCCCTAATATTGATTGAAACCTCCTTAGTGCAAATAGTTTGGATGGAGCAGTTTTTGTCAGGTGTGTCCAGGAAGGTTTCCTGACTCAATATGTAGATAGGCCGACTAGAGGGGAGACTATGTTGGATTTGGTGCTTGGCAACGAACCAGGCCAGGTGGGAGAGCATTTCGGTGATACTGATCACAACTCCCTGACCTTTACTATAGTCATGGAGAGGGACAGGAACAGACGGGATGGGAAAATATTTAATTGGGGGAGGGGGAATTACAATGCTATTAGGCAGGAACTGGGGAGCATAAATTGGAAACCGATGTTCTCAGGGAAATGCACGACAGAAATGTGGAGGTTGTTTAGGGAGCACTTGCTGCGACTGCTGGATAGGTTTGTCCCGATGAGGCGGGGAAGGGATGGAAGGGTGAAGGAACCTTGGATGACAAGAGATGTGGAACAGCTAGTCAAGAGGAAGAAGGAAGCTTACTTAAGGTTGAGGAAGCAAGGATCAGACAGGGCTCTAGAGGGTTACAAGGTAGCCAGGAAGGAACTGAAGAATGGACTTAGGAGAGCTAGAAGGGGACATGAAAAAGTCTTGGCGGGTAGGATTAAGGAAAATCCCAAGGCGTTCTACACTTATGTGAGGAACAAGAGGATGGCCAGAGTGAGGGTAGGGCCATTCAGGGATAGTGGAGGGAACTTGCGCCTGGAGTCTGAGGAGGTAGGGGAGGTCCTTAATGAATACTTTGCTTCAGTATTCACTAGTGAGAGGGACCTGGTCGTTTGTGAGGACAGCGTGGAACAGGCTGATATGCTCCAACAGGTTGAGGTTAAGAGGGAGGATGTGCTGGAAATTTTGAATGATATGAGGACAGATAAGTCCCCGGGGCCAGACGGGACATACCCAAGGTTATTACGGGAAGCGAGGGAAGAGATTGCTGCTCCTTTGGCGATGATCTTTGCGTCTTCACTGTCCACTGGAGTAGTACCGGATGATTGGAGGGTGGTAAATATTGTTCCCTTGTTCAAGAAAGAATCGTGGGCCGAAGGGCCTGTACTGTGCTGTACTGTTCTATGTTAACTGATTAAAGGGGAAGGTCGCTGTGTGATTGGTAATTACTGTCATAGTTCCTGTCTTGCTTTAGATCATCTTTTGAGATATTTATTTTGAATCAAGAATGAGGGCACATTAAAGTTAGACCCAGGCCATTTAGGAGGGCAATCAGGAAACACTTTTTCATACAAAGGGTAGTAGAAATCTGGAATTTGCTCCCCTAAAAGGCTGTGGTGCCAGGTCAATTGGAGCTTTCAAGACTCAGATCAATAGATTTTTGATAGGGATCAAGGGATATGGAGCTAAGGTGGGTAAATGGAGTTCATGTATAGGTCAGCCATGATAATTGACTGGTGAAGCAGGTTTGAGAAGCTACACCAGTACCTAGGTAATTGTCCACATTTAAAGTCTCCTTCAGTGGGGCCTTGCAAACTTCCATTTTAAGCAGCTTGTATGGAGGATGTACTGGAGTGATGACAGCCCAGGCATCCTATTAAATGTGACTCCTGCACAGAAGAAGGAATTCTGCTCCCCTACCTCTGATAATGCTGGACTTTATCAGGTCACCAAGAGCCATGCAATAGCAGCCTGGTATTGACCTATCCTTTCTCCCTCTCTTGTGAAGAATTGCTTGGTCTTCATTTAGCATGTCCCACCTTTCCATTAACCATTAATCTTATTATTAAGTTGGACAGGTAAACTCAGCATTTTGGCTTTCATGAAAAGTCTCTGCTGAAAAACTTTCATATAAAACCAATCCAAAATTATCAGCTTGAGCCACTGTAAAATGTGCTAACAACCTCCTCTGTTGTCTCAAACTTGCATGGTATTGAGTCTATGCAACTCTGCTCATTTATTTATCTAATACTCCAGTTAATGGACTTATTAAACATACCAGACAGTGAGAGAGTTTCTGGTAGTGAACTCCTTTTGGTCTGAGTTTAATTTCTCGGCGACATAATATAAATGAATATGAAATCTTTCCTAATCTTGAAATGTAACCATCTCCATTAAACAAGCAAACATCCTCTGTTTTGTTGGGAGGGCTTGTTGCAGGGAATCTCCAGGCTGACATCAAGCCAACACATGCACTCAATACTAGATCCATGAAATGAATGTTGATGGAGCTCCAATGATGAGCCTTGTCAATGCAAATAATTACAACATTAAGTCTGAAAAAATTGAGGTCAGGTATACATTTTAAGGATAAGTAATTAGCAGTGAGAAGAATTTGATTATTGTGTTGTTTTCTGTCTTAATGTTAATTTGCTATTGGCTTCTTCAACTCTTGCACTCTAATCCCTTTGCTTTATCACGGAAAGGGAACTGCTTAATATTGTGCAGTCATCCAACTACACCAAAGGAGAGAGCCACAGCCATTTTGAAGGAGGTGTTCAACTCGGAATTGGGGCTTTTAACCTAGTGAGTCCAAACAAATGCTTTAATACTGTTAATTGATTCACCTTTTCTTCCCCCCCCCCCCCCCCCCAATCTCATGTAAGTTATGCAGTTGTTTTCCCCTCTCCTTGTTTTCCAGCTCTCCTCCCCTTGCCTCCATGCTATGAATTACTCTCTATTGAAGTCTCTGTTAGTGGTGCAATTGTAATCAACTACTGTGAGAAGTGAAAGATCAACCTAGAGCTCGAGGCGACCAGGGTGAAATTGGTCTTTGTCAGTAGCGTGATATAGACTCATAGTGAATGGACGACCCATTGTACACAACACCCAATTTTCTTTCCCATTGACCTTTTAGCGCTACTGGCTAAAACCAATTTCATCCTGCGATCACTCAGATTTTTCTCTTAACATCCTATGGAGAAGTACCTAGATTCTAATCAGATCTGGCTGAGATCAGAGGCTTTGCTGTGTTGTAAGTCCACAACAATGTCCACTCCAAATCAAAGTCTGAAGCAGGCAGGTATTCTTTACTGAATTAAAGTCTGATGAGATCACGTCATTGGACAAAATAATTAAATGAGTTTGATTGAAAAACAAATTCTTAATAAAGTTGTTGCTCCAAATGTTTTTCTTCTTTAAACTAACTTTTAGGTGAAACAGAAATCTGCTATTACTTTAAGTGCACAAACCTCTTCTGACATTGGATACAACTTCTCAACTTTACCACACTCCTTCTGCTGACTCTGTCAGCTGACTCCATCCAGGCCAGCTTATTGTGGGTGGGTGGCCTTTTCCTGCCACTCTCTGGGAAGAGGACCTCCTTTCTCTTCCTTATGAGGAGGATGCCCAGGTCCGTATCAGCATATCGACGGGCTTCCCTGCCCCTGATGCTAGGCCTCTGGCTCTCCTGAGACATTGTATAATTCTATGATCTTCCAAGCTGAAGTCAAAGCATTAAAATGGCAACCACAGTAATGGCTACCGTGATGAGCTTAAATCAGGCCTACACTTGAGCAGTGGCACCGCCGTTCCCACCCTGTCTTCGGGTCAATTAAGGGGGCGTCCCCGTGTAAAGTGGGGCGATGACCCCACCCCCACCCCCCCAACCCCGGCGGCGTGTTCGGGACCCAGAAACAGTCCCGACTTCTGTTTCCTGCCCCAACTGTAGGAAAATCCTGCCCAACGGTTCAGGTCGATGACCTTTCATAGCTCTAATGGAAGATCATCAGTCTGATACATGAACTGTGTTTCTCTTTCCACAGATGCTGCCAGACCTGCTGAGTATTTCCAGCATTTCTTGTTTTTATTTCAAAAGTACTTCATTGGCTGTAAAGTACTTTGGGACATTCTGAGATCATGTAATGTGCCATATAAGTGCAAGTTCTTCATGTGCATCAATGTGCTTAATCCAAGAAGCAGCCATGCTGCCTTCCTTGTTATTAATCCATGGTATCCACGTTAACGGGAGGAGAAGAACCCATCTGGGGAGGTCGATAAGGATACTCAGGCTGCTGACAACACATAGTAGTGGAATGGCTTGGATTGGAAGGCTGAGCATTTGTTTGATATTCATAGCCACTATTTCCAGCTGCAAGAAAATGGGTTAGGCACCATGAAAGTGTGTACGTAAAGGAATATTGGTTGTGTACAGCGCTGGATATGTTACCTCCTGGAGGGTGCCACAGTTCCCAACTTAGGATTGTGCCATGCTTGATTGGTCTCTAAGAAATGTGTGCCAAAAATGAGGAGCATACTTACTTTTCCCTTCCTCCTGATAGCAAATTTTTAACTTATTTGTGGTCAGGTATGAGCTACCTGGGTGATGGGATTGACACATCTGGCAATCTCCTTCAAAGGAGTTTGCACCTGGGCTTGACTAGAGACTGGCCTCCAACTCTAGATAGGTTTGCCACTTTGGTATGCCTCTTGTAGCATGACCCAGAACTCTTCATCAACAAACAGACTCCGTTGTGCTATTGTGAGCAATCAATCTGTTTGTGTAATGTCCGCCACCCGCTCTGTAATGAAGAGCTGTAGTCCTTAAGAGCTCCTGCCTCGAGATTTTTTTCTGCTCCTCAGTCAATAATGCTAAAAGGCAAGCTTTCTGGATAAGCTTTTCATATGTTGCCAATTCAAAGTGGGGAGGAGGATTCCTGTTGTAAAACTTGGTGTTGCCCACCTGAGCATGCACCATGGGTCAATAAAGGCTCATTTTTACCAAACCTACAAAATTGGAACATATAAGTATAGATTTTTGTCGGTCTTTGACTTCATCTTATTTCTTTTAATATTTTGGGTGAAAGCTGAATGTGAATTGGTGAACATAAAAGTTTCTAAATATTTTTTCCTTAATTTTTTTAGACTATATCCCTTTTACCATCGAGGATTCTCCGACTTTTAGAATTTGTTGGATTTTCTGGAAACAAGGTAAGAATAAAATACTCAAAAGTTGAAATCTCAAGGGAGAAATGATCTTTTCCACCTTGCATAGTAACATTGCTTTTCCAGGTTCAGTACTTGTAACTTATGTCCAGTAATTGAATATTGTAGCTCTTTTTGGCAGACTGCTGAGAAAACCATCTCTTGCTTTTGGACTTGTACACTGCATTAGACAGTACTATCAGTAGATTTGATAAGAGTGGCTGCTCCAAATCAATGTCTGCATATTCAGAGATGTGTCAAGCTGCTAGTCCTCTGCAAGTTTATGATTGGACCATCATCACAAAAGTTTCTGCAGTGTAAGCCAGACTTTTTTATGCTCTACATTCTATGAATCAAAGGAGCCATTACACAATGCCAGCAATGAAGCTTGACAAAGTATTTCTCTTGCCAGTGGAATTCTTTTTCAGCTAGTTCCATTAATAGAAATTTGACCCTTGTGTGTACAAGTTCAAATATAATGTTAAAATCCTAAGAATTTCTAGATAGAGGTATAGGTCATTTGGTTCAACAACCATATCCTCTTTTTTGTTTGTGATCAATCCCACTTACCCATCTTCTTAGAATCTCACCCATCCATTTTCATTCTCATCCATTTTCTTTCCGATAATACTGCCTTCGGTTGCTGGTGCATGAATTTGATTATTGGAAACTTGATTCACCCATTGGTCCTCACCATTTAGCCCTCCAATTCTGACATCTTGTGCCAGAGAATAAAGTATTTTTCTCTGACTTATAAACTGATAAACTGAAAAATGTAAGTGATCATGATATAAAAAGACATTTTATCAGTTGTTTTGTTCATAGTTTTGATTAGCAACAACAACTTGTATTTATATAGCACCTTTTAACATAATAAAACATCCCAAGGCGCTTCACAGAAGCATTATAAAACAAAGTATGAAACTAGGTCAGATGAGTGAAAGCCTGGTTTTAAGGAGTGCCTTAAAGGAGGAAAGTGAGGTGTAGAGGCAGAGATGTGTAGGGAGGGTATTCCAGAGCTTGGGGTGTGTCCACTAATGGTGAAGTGATTAAAATCAAGGTTGCACAAGAGGCCAGAGTTAGAGGAGTACAGAGATAGGGAGGGGGTGGGGCCATGGAGGGATTTGAAAACAGGGAGAATTTTAGAATCAAGATATTGTTTGACTTGGAGCCATTGTGGGTCAGCGGGCACAGGGGTGATAGGGGAACGGGACTTGGTGCAAGTTAAGACACAGGCAGCAGAGTTTTGGATGACCTCAAGTTTGCGGAGGGTAGAATGTGGGAGACCAGCCAGGAATGCATTGAAATAATCAAGTCTAGAGGTAACAAAGGCATGAATGAGGGTTTCAGCAGCAGATGAGCTGGGACAGGCGAAGTTGGGCGATGTTACAAAGGTGGAAATAGGTGGTCTTAATGATGGCACGAATATGAGGTCAGAAGCTGATCTCGGGATCAAATGTGATACCAAGGTTGTGAACAGACTGGCTTAGGGCGGCACAGTGGCGCAGTGTTAGCACCGCAGCCTCACAGCTCCAGGGACCCGGGTTCGATTCCGGGTACTGCCTGTGTGGAGTTTGCAAGTTCTCCCTGTGTCTGCGTGGGTTTTCTCCGGGTGCTCCGGTTTCCTCCCACAAGCCAAAAGACTTGCAGGTTGACAGGTAAATTGGCCATTATAAATTGTCACCAGTATAGGTAGGTGGTAGGGAAATATAGGGACAGGTGTGGATGTTTGTTGGGAATATGGGATTAGTGTAGGATTAGTATGGATGGGTGGTTGATGTTCGGCACAGACTTGGTGGGCCGAAGGGCCTGTTTCAGTGCTGTATCTCTAATCTAATCTAATCTAATATCAGACTGTTGCCAGGGAAAGGAATGAAGTTGGTAGCTAGGGAACGGAGTTTGGAGTGGAGACTGAACACAATGGCTTCAGTCTTCCTAATATTTAATTGGAGAAAATTTCTACTCATCCAGTACTGGAGGCGAGGTAGAAACGGTGATATGAGAGTGCATAATCATTTATGCTACCCGCCCCATGCAACTGCAGATCACTCTGAAACATATAACCAAGCATGTAAGTTATCTTGTTCACTGCCAGGTAACAATAGTTATTCCAAGCTGATTATACAAGGATGAGTTTAGAATTGATATGTACTTTCACACTAATATACACAAATTCAAGTAGGGCTGTTATATTACACAAGAAACTCTGCTTTGCTCAGCTCAAAATAATTTTAATGAAAGCCACAAGATCAGTGTCAATTCAGTTTATTTATTTGTAGTCAGCTGGTTCTCCATTTAATGATTATTCTAGAGATTGAATGTGAGCAATCATTTGCTAACATTTCTTATATGTATATCTCTGACACTTTTAATCTTTTAAATACTTTTCTACAATTTTGTCCTGTGAATTCTGAGGACTCATTGTTTAATCACCACATTTTATGGGAAAGTTGAAAAGCATCACAGTTTACAAATTAACTTCAACCAGGTTTCATTGGTGCATTGTCCTTGTGACATTTGATAGTTACTTGGTAAAGACACTTGTTTAGTTAAATAGACTGTCACATTTAAGCTGCGAACAGAGCACATCACGTTGTGTCAATCTGATTTTTGTGTGCCTGTTCAAAAATCAAATTTAAGGCTGTTCAAATTGTTAGGATCATCAATATATACTGATTTGTATTTGACAATTAATGATGACTCATTCAAAAAAGCATTTTAATAGCACCTTTAACAATCTCAGGACATCCCAAAATTGTTTTACAGCCAAAGAATTGCATTTGATGTGTAGTCAGTTGTTGTTGTTCAATTCAGTATTATTGGCTGGATGACCCTTAAATCCTGTAAAATGTGTAAGAAGTATTGCATCAGAAATAATATCTTAACTAATGACTTTTAAGCATTTTAACAAAATTCACTTATTTAGTACAATAGTACGCTGAGAATGTAATCTCTTCTGATGATGAGATTTTGTGTCTTTAGGAATATGGTCTGGAACAACTACGGGAAGGAGCATCCACTGAAAGCTTTCGGGCTGTCCTTTGTACCATGCTGCTTCTGTGTTATCACACATTCATGAGTTTTGTATTAGGTGTGTATTGTTTACATCTTAATTACCTATATGTCAGTTCTACTGCCGGTTTTAAAAAATTAATACAAATTTTCAGTTTTGCTAATAGTGTCCTTTTTTCAACATAACCTAATTTTTATTAAAGGAGAAACAAAAGCTAGTGGATATTTTTTGGTCATAGTTAACTGTTTATTTTGTATAGAAAAATACAATTTTTCTTTTGAGCTGCATGGAGCTGATCTCGAACGATGACACCACAAAGCAGCTGATGAGCAAATGGATATCAAAATTTATGGATCTCGACATAGCTCAGAAAATTGATGTTATTGTCAGATATTTTTCTATAAAAATGGGAGATATTTTGAGTAAAAGTACTAAGCTTTCTTTTCTTTTAAAAGAAAGTTGAAAATTCAGTTTGTTTGGTTTCCATTGGAAGTACTCCACATGTTGAACAGGGTAGGTTTGTCTTGTATTGCATCAAAAATCTTAAAATTTCACTCATATGAGCACGAGGATCGTGTCTATAAAGAACAAACTTGCATTAATGTAGCATCTTTCACATTCTCAGGACATCCCAAAGCACTTCACAGACAATTCATTGCTTTTAAAGTGAGTCACTGTTTTGTAGGCAAATGCCATTTTACACACTGAAGATCCCACAAGCAGCTATGGGCTGAATTCTGTGGTAAAGGCGAAGGTCATGGCGGTGGCACTGGAATTGGGTGCCATTTCTGCTTGGTCGTTCAGCAGCCAGCTACAGTAATCTCAACATGGCCGGCCAGTTAAGTAACGTGAGGCGTGGGGGCCGACCAATCCAGGGCCCAAGGCGGGAAGTCTGGAGGCAAGATCGCCTTCAGCTGATGCCACGGCAGGTACTGGCGCCATATTTAAAGGGCTGCCAGTCCTGCATTCACTGAACAAAGGAGTCCTTTGCTGCCTGAACAAAGGAGTCCTTCCCTTGACTGCAGCCTCAACCATCCTCCTGTTGTTGCTGCTCCCTCCTGACATAGGAAATAGGAGGAGGAAAAGGCCATTTTGCCTCTTGAGCCTGTTCCACCATTTGACTAAATCATGGCTTGTTTTCTACCTCAATGCCATTTTTCCACACTATCCCCATATCCCTTGATATCTTTAATATCTAGAAATCTGTGGATCTCTGTCTTGAACATACTCAATGACTGAGCCCCCACAACCCTCTGGGGGTTCCACATATTCCACATATATGCAACCCTCTGAGTTGAAGAAATTCCTCTTCATGTCAATCCTAAATGGCCTATCTCTTATACTGAGATGTGTCCCTTGGTTCTAGAACTCCCCCAGCCAGGGGAAACATCCTTCCTGCATCAACCTGGTTGAGTCTTGTAAGAATTTTGTATGCTTCAATGAGATCACCTCTCATTCTTCTAAATTCCAGAGAATACAGGCCTCAGTCCTCCTCAGTCTCAATACTCCTCAGTCTCTCCTCATAGGACAATCCCACCATCCCAGGAATAGGTCTGGTGAATCTTCACTGCACTCCCTCAATGGCAAGTATATCTTTCCTTAGGTAAGGAGACCAAAACTATACACAATATTCCAGGTGCAGTCTCACCAAGGTACTATACAATTGCAGCAAGACTTCTTTACTCCTGTACTCATTTGCCTTCCGAATTGCTTGATGCTTCTGCATGTTAGCTTTCAGTGACTTATGAACAAGGACACCCAGGTCTCTTTGGACATTGACACGTCCCAATCTCTCACTATTTAAGAAATACTCTGCTTTTCTGTTTTTCCTACCAAAGTGGATAACTTCACATTTTTCCACATTATATGCCATCTGCCATGTTCTTGCCCAGTCTCCAACAAATCAAGGAGCTGACCGGAACGCTACAGCAAGAATGGTGGAAGGAAGATAGCGGGTGCAGGCTGCAAGGGCAAGACTGAGGTCCTCTTCCCCAAGGATGGGAGGAGGTGAGGTCCCCACCTGACCAAGAGAGCCTGGACGGAGATTACAGCAGAGGTCAGCAGCCGTGGGGTTACCCCACAAACCTGAATACCGTGATCACTCACTGCCGGTTACCTGGAGCTCCACAGCAAGCTTAGTTGGGATGAGGAAATGGGAAGCCCTTAACCCTTAAATGTTTGTGTCCTCTCGTGCAGGTCGGGGTCAAGCCAAGGCATGAAGAGCTCGAGAGATTGGGGGCCAGCCAGGGATCCTCAGAGGGTTTAGTGTCACATCATTCCCCCACACCTTCCACCAGTGCAGATACTCTCATATCGGTGGGTATGTGTTCACGATTAGATTTAGGGTCACAAGCTTGATGAGTATATCAAAGACACACCCGAGCCGCTGACGGAGGCTGTGACAGCCATGCCCACTGACAGTTGGAAGATTGTGGGAGGCCAGGCCATGCTGGCGCCTGGCAGATGGAGTTGGCCACAAAACAGCAAGTGCTGCAGCTGTAACAAGAGGTGAGGGAACATCTGACAGAACTTCCAGAGGCTGTGCGCATCCTTACGTGGCCGATGGAGGAGTCCATCCAGGCCATGAGTGCTCCCATGTTTAGATTAGATTAGATTAGAGATACAGCACTGAAACAGGCCCTTCAGCCCACCGAGTCTGTGCCGAACATCAACCACCCATTTATACTAATCCTACACTAATCCCATATTCCTACCAAACATCCCCACCTGTCCCTATATTTCCCTACCACCTACCTATACTAGTGACAATTTATAATGGCCAATTTACCTATCAACCTGCAAGTCTTTTGGCTTGTGGGAGGAAACCGGAGCACCCGGAGAAAACCCACGCAGACACAGGGAGAACTTGCAAACTCCACACAGACAGTACCCGGAATCGAACCCGGGTCCCTGGAGCTGTGAGGCTGCAGTGCTAACCACTGCGCCACTGTGCCGCCCACGTGGTCTCTGGTGTTTGTGCACATGGCTTCCTCCATGGAGAGACTGGCAAGCCTCATGGAGGGCCAGGTCCAGCAGACCATTCAGTGGATGACAGAGATACATGCAGACCTGCATGCCATCACCTTGTCCATGAGCTCAGTGCAACAGTGGCAAGACGAGAGGGAACGAGGCTCCTGGATTCTCCACCAGGTCCTCGTTCTTCTCAGCTCAGCAGGTACAAGTGTGCCTTGCAGGGGAGGAGCAGTTGACTTCTGCTTCTGGGGGCTCCTGTTAGGGCACTCCTTGGGTGAACAGTGGCTCCTCAGCCCCTCTGTCAGTGTCACCATCGCCTCAAGTTGCCGCGATGACAGGTGGGTCCAACACTTGTGCAGGATTCCCTTGGTACGCCGGGACTGTAGCTGCTTCCCACTCCAATTCTTACTGCCTTGTGAGATCTCATCTACACCCTTGCTCGCACACTGGATTGAAGTGATGGACAAAGCTCTATCCGTTCAGCTCCTCAGCCTTGCTGCTGTGTGCTGGGCGATGAAGTGAAAAATGAAGGGGACGACAACAGGACTGATTAAAGGTAAGGCTTTATTGGAATCTTTCTGAAAAGGCAAAATGTTCACAGGAAAAGTCTCTGTATTAGGGTGTCCCCAGCCTCTCTAGTGCGTACCTCATTGAGCCTTGCCCTGTGGTCCAACAGATCCGTCATGTTGCACCTCATGTTCAGCTGGCTAGTCCACATCCTCATCATTGGAGGGGACATTGCAATCAGCGATGTACTCATTGTTCAGTGCCTCTCCTTTCTGTAGTGCTAGTTTGAGCAGTGCTTGATGGTAGCTTGGCTTGACAGGTGTTGTACCTCTCCTCTGCCTCCGTGCATGGGTTCCTCATAGACTTGGGCAGCCATATCTTTAATCGGAGGGCCGGAAAAGCTAAGGCATCTGGGACTGCTGAAATATGTAGGCGTTGTGGCTGCATCCTGGGAACTGTGCATACACCTGAAGGATTCACTTTCAGTGGTCGCAAACCAGTTGGACATTGATGGAATGGAAGCCCTCTCTGCTTATGAAGGACGCTGGTTGGTCCGTGGGAGCCCTGATGGCCACGTGTGTGCAGTCGATGATGCCTTCTATCTGGGGCAATCCAGCAATGGCCCTGAAGGTAATGGATTCCTCTGCCTGACTTTCCGGATTGCTGTGTTAGCGCACCTAGTCACCGGTCTTCTTGAACCTGGCATTGGTCACCTCCTTGATGCACCAGTGAGCTGCAGACTGGAGATCCCACACATGTCCCCATTGGATCCCTGGAAAGAGCCGGAGGTGTAGAAGCTGAGAGCCATGGTGATCTTCTGCGCCACTGACATTGGGTGTCCACCAACCCCCATGGGTCCCATTTTGACCTGCAGCATAGCGCCGAGATCAGTGACTTGCCTGCCTGGAGAGCCGCACTCTTTACTGAGACTGCCGCTTGGACATCTGGAGAAAGTTCAGCCTTGGACGTAACACTTTCTCCTGGGGGTAGCCTCTTCTGCGGGGTAGCCTCCTCTGCACCCAGGTGCCTGTTGGCCTGCACCTCTGTACCGTTCTGTGCCATGCCCACCCTGAGGCTGGCCCCCTTGCTGGTTCTGAGGTTGCTGATGTGCCCCTGTCGATGCCTGCCCCTCCTCCTCAATGGGGGCCCCGAGGCCTGGATGCATGAGACCCGTGGCAGGTGACCTCTCTTATGCCTCGGCCTTCATTCCAGATGGCTCCCCAAACCTGTCCCGGAGTCCTTTGCTCGGAGCAAGTGTCACTGCCCCTATGTGTCCCTGACAACACAACCCCACAGTCCTGGCACCTTCTCCCCCATTCTGTCTAAGTCTGGCAGTTCCCTCTGTGCGCCACCCTTCCTGCCAGTACACACTCCCTCTCCCGATGGCTTCCTAAGAGAGCCAGCACTTAGCGCCCGCTTCCTTGCCTCCTTGTTTAACCAGGCAGGTCTCCGAAGCCCCGTAGTCCCCATGTGCCACTGGTAAAATGAGAAATGTTCCTAAACATTGCAGTCAGTTGGCCTTTCAACTACCTTAATTGGTGTCCCACTGCCTCGATGTCAGAGGTCCGCCCTCCATGGTTCTCGCCTCGGTAAAATCTGGAAGTGATGTCAAGACAAAGGACTTCCAGCTAAACGCAGTTTGCTGCCATTTTATGGCAACCCTCCTCCCCCACCCGGCACCTCCAAACTCGCTCTAAACAGCCGGGTAAATTACTGGCCTTAGCTTCAAAAAATGAAAAATTTTAAAAGTAGATCCTCCAACAATGCATATTTAAGGCACAGCTAAAATTATGTATTCTAGTCCATAAAGACAGATCTGAATTCACAATCTTATGACTTAGAGGTGAAAGTGCTTCGTAATATAACTGCAGGGCTTTGAAGACTGAGATCTGAATATTTCAGTTGTAGTACATTTGCTGTGTTTATTTATTTAGGTATCATAAGAACTAGGAGCAGGAGTAGGCCGTCCGGCCCCTCGAGCCTGCTCTGCCATTCAATAAGATCATGGCTGATCTTTTCGTGGACTCAGATCCACTTACCCGCGCTCTCACAGCACTGAAACAGGCCCTTCGGCCCAGCTAGTCTGTGCTGACCAATAACCACCCATTTATACTATTCCTGCAGTAATCCCATATTCCCTACCACCTACCTACACTAGGGGCAATTTACAATGGCCAATTTACCCATCGCCTGCAAATCTTTGGTGGTGGGAGGAAACCGGAGCCCCCGGTGAAAACCCACGCGGTCACAGGGAGAACTTGCAAACTCCGCACAGGCAGTACCCAGAATTGAACCCGGGTCCCTGGAGCTGTGAGGCTGCTGTGGTAACCACTGCGCCACTGTGCCGCCCCTACTGTGTGTGGGAGGTGGCTGTGTGCTTCTTGACATATCATCAATGATTTCACTGGTTATGAAATGTTCTGGGATTTCCCGAAGTTATGATAAAGCACTATGATGATGAAAATTTGATTTACCTTCTACAGTCATTGAAACAAAGACTTGCGTTTGTATAGTGCCTTTCACAACCACCAGATGTCAATGAAGTATTTTTTGAAGTCTAGTAATGTAGGAAATGCAGCAGGCAATTTGCGCACAAGCTCCCACAAACAGCAATGTGATAACCTGTGATGTTAATTGAGTGATAAATATTGGCTAAGACACTGGAGATAGCTCCCCTGCTCTTCTTCAAAATCGTGCATTGGGATCATTTACACCCACTGGAGAGGGTAGTTAGCTTTGTTATTTCATGTTTCCTCTGAAAGATAGCATCTCTAACAGTGCAATATTCCCTAAGTACTATCAGTGTCAGCTTTGGCTGTTGCACTCGAGTCCTGGAGCAGGACTTGAACCCACAACCTTCTGACTTCGAGGCAAGAGTGCTGCCAACAATACCACCTTGCTGTAATTTTCCTCCACAAGTTTGGTCTTTTGCATACTACAGTACCGCAGCTTGTGGAGAAAAGTTTGAGAATGCTGTCCCAAGCAAAGCTTTCACACAGCATTGTGATACTCTATCTTTAAAATACCATGGGATAAAGTTACTGTGGATCTTACAATGGGGATATTGACAGATGAGGCCCTAAATTTGGCCATCCATAATCTAAGCTTTGTTCTAAGTTAGAAGGGGAAGCTTGAAGTTATCTCTAAATCATGTCATGTGTAACTGCAGTGTTAGAGAAAAGAGAGCTTCAATGATCCTAACAACATAATTAAATCAGCTCAAACAAAGCAAAGCCCCTATTCACAGTGCCTTTGCTTAAAACATATTTTCTGACAGTATGCTATAACTACTGGAAAATGGGAATGGGAAATGGAAATTATCAAATAAGATCCTAAGAACCTATTGTGTTTGTTCATAACATTTTTGGAAGCTACTGTTTTTGTTCTGGATGTGAATTGTTTCATCTTACACAAAGAACATTTACTTCCATCTTTGCATTGCTCCCTGTCTCTGACAATCTCTTAGCCTCTTAGCCACTGAAACCCTTATACATGCTTTCATTATCTGTAAACTCAACTATTCACAGCACTTCTTGATGGCATAACATCCCCACCCTCCATTAACTCCAACTTGTCCAGAACTCTGAAATATGTAACCTGTCTTATTTTGTTCTCATTGACTTATGATGGCAATGGTTGTTACCTTTTTTTAAATGGTATCTATCCTCCAATGCATTAAATTTTAAATCATTGTCCTTGCATTTAAATTTTGTGGCTTTGCTCAATCCTATCCTTGGTATATTCTCCAGTCCTATATCTCCTCCAACCCTCCTACCTGAACATTCCATTGATGGAAGAGCCTTCACTCTTTTGGATCCTACCATCTGGACTTTCCTTCCTATATCACTCAGTCTCCCCACCACCCGCCTTTAAAAACGTTCCCAAAACTTTCAATCACCTTTCCTAATTTCTCCCTACTGGCTGTGTCCATGTTTTTTTTAATGTAAAGCACCCTGGGATTTTTTTTTAGTTAAAGGTGTTATATAAGTGCAAGGGGGAAAATATTCAGTTGTTTCTGTTTTTGGCCATGTGGGTCATGATTCACAGTTAGCCCGCACTAGGTCCCATTGAGACAGGCAGCATGCCAACTTCATGCTGCTCATTTGATTGATTTCAGCGTGCAGCCCAGCCAGCGCCAAACATGCTGCTGGTTGTCTGCATGCTCAACAGAGGGCCAAGCAGCGTGTATGACTAGCACATGTTTCTGCTAGCCCACAAATCTTAAAGACAGCTTGCCCCTCTTCAAGGGAAGCTGCATTCATCATGAAGTGAAAGCTGCACATGGTGTGACCATGGACCTGTTGCTTTCCGTCCCACATCCCCTTCCCTCACCACAGCCATCCCCTTCTGCATTTATGCTTTCAGATACCAAAGAACTTTCACCTGACCAGCCACTGCAGCCTCATAAGGAAGGGCAAACCTTGAAGAAGAAACTGCATCACTTGCTCTGACAATCATAGCTACCAGCTTAGATACTGGCACTGCTCATACCTTAGAGGATAATATAGAGTCTGGATCTGCACGTAGTGAGTCACCGGGAATGAGTGGGGCTGGGGGAAAGGACATTTCATGTGCCAGCTCCCCAAGGGAGAGGTTGAGGGCAAGTTCTGCTGCGGAGGACTCTAATGAGGATACATACAGGAAAGCCCTGATGAGCATGGTGCATTGACAGGCCTGCCAAACAGCCCGTGGTCATTGTCGAGGAGCATGGAGAAGTGTGGCTCCAATATTGCACAGGGCTTTGAGCAGAGCTTGGAGCCCATCCTTTACAGTATGGAAGTATTGTCTGCACTTGTGGATCCACCTGTGATGCATGCTTGCTGCCATGCAGGCTCAGACTGCTACCATCATGGCTGTGGATCTCAGTGCTCAAAGGAGCATGCAGACTCTCACTGCAATCCAACAATCTACCCTTCAGGTTACTTAGATTGCTGAGGCGCTACCACAAGGAGTGCCACTGTCATCATAGCACACACCTGCTACCTTTTCTCAGGATGACAGCATTCATGCTCCCAATACTGTCACTCCGCCGATTCCTTTGCTGTTGCCTGTCAGCCAGACAGCCCATACTGCTGTTGTTCATACTGAGATGGTGCAGTCCGAAGCCAGGTCCTTAAAGCCCAGAACTACTTGAGGTTGTCCTGCGAGGTCATCTGCAGTCTTGCTAAGTGAAAATCAGCAGCCATCCACCAGCCATGCTGCAGACACTGGGGTAGCACTGCATAGGAGCACCAAGCTAGTCAAAGGCACCCACAAGACAGGCACGAAGGGATGCACAGAGCATGGGCTTGAGCGGCAGCAGTATGAGGAGCAGCTGCAGCAATAAATAGAGCATGAAACAGGGCCCCAGACACAGAGGAGCGCGGACCTGAGTTGTAGCAGTAGGAAGAGCAGCAGCAATAGAGTGGGAGACAGGGCCCTGGACACAGACAGCGTGGACCTGAGCAGTAGCAGTAGGAGGAGCAGCGGCAACAACAATAAATAGAGCAGGAGACAGGACCCCAGAGACACAGAGCTGAGCAGTGGCAGCGCATATTAGGTGAAAAAAAAATCAGCAAATGAGGTCACAGGTGGGTAAATGGTCCGAGTGTTACTGTTGTCTTTATTTCTCTAAGTGAGGGTAGTAGATTAAACAAAGAAATGTACTCAATTGACCAATAGCTTTTTAAGTTTGGTAAGTTTTTAATTTGGTGTGTTGAAGTAGGCTTAAGTCTAAGTCTTACATTTTATTTAAATTAACCTCCCAATAAAATAATCTGATGCTAGCAAAAGGGAAGAAGCTGATTGGTGAGTTGCTGGTGATTGTTTATTTGTTTAGGTCGTAAGTTTATTTCTGTTATGTCTGTTAATAGTCTAAATAGAGTCATGGCAGGACACCACAGTCCCGTTCGATGCACCTCCTGTTCCATGTGGGAACTCCAGGTTCCTTCTCGTGTCCTGGAAAACCGCATGTGCAGGAAGTGTTGTCAGCTGGAGGAGCTTCAGCTCCAGGTTGCAGAGATTGAGCAGCAGCTGGCATCACCGTGGTGCATCTGCAAGGCTAAGAACTATGTATATACCACGTTTCTGGATGTAGTAACCCCACAACTTAAGGGTGTGCAGGCAAAGAAGGAATAGGTGACTGAAGGACAGACAAGGATGATCAGGCAGGTCATTCAAGAGTTCCTGGAGTGCATCTTGCTTTCCAACCTGTGGTACGTTCTGAATACAGGTCAGTGATATTTCTACTGGGGAGTGCAACCAGAGTCAAGTCCATGGCACCATGGATGTCTCAGCTGTACGGTGGGGGTGGGGCGGTGGGTAAGTGGAAAGTACAGAGGAAGATTGGGAAAGCAATCGTCATGGAAGATACTATAGTTATGGGAACAAACAGGCATTTCTGCAGCCTCAGACGTGAATCGAGGATGGTATGTTGCCTCCCTGGTGTTGGTGTCTCAATGCTGTGCCTCCTTTTGTTTCTTTGTACATTTCTATGAGATTGGAGTGTGTTATCAGTTACCTCATTGTGGATATCTGTTTACGTCCTTGTACTGTGGAAATCAGTGGTTTCTACTCTTAACTGGCAATCCAAATGGAAGAAACCTTCACCAAGCATGTACAAAGATAAAATGTAAATCAGTGATGTTTCTGTGTGACGCTCTGAAGACCCACTCTGGTGAGTACGGGAGGGCTCGCTTGAGCTGTCCAGGCAGTGGAACTGTTGTTTCAGGATGTTCCTTGTGGCTGCATGGCTCTTGTTATAGGCGCGTTTCCTTGCATCACCGGGTGGCAGAGGGGATTCAAGAGCCAGGTGTATAGAGGGTGTCCCTTGTCACCAAGCAGCCAGCTTCTGGTTCGTCATGGTGGCTCAAAGATAGTGGGAATGGCTGACTGCTTCAGGATGAAGGTATTGTGGCTGCTGACAGGTAACAGGCATTCATCGATATTGTGTTCTGTGCATGGTCACATACGGACTGCACATTAGTGGAGTGGTAGACCTTACGGTTGCAGTACATCTTCCTGATTACATTTGGGGCCCACAGAGCCACATGTGTGCTCCCTGCACTATTCGAAATTCCGCTACCCTGGTAAAGCCACGTGCCTTCTCCTCCTGCTTCTCTCTGGTAAGATAGAAGACGTTCAAGTTCCTTATGCTGGCATACAGGGCCTCCATCACCTTCCTGATGCAGTGATGAATGGCAAACAGAAAATGTTGGCTATGTCATCTGCTCCCACCTGGAAGGATCTGCTTGTGTAGCAGTTGAGTGCGGCCGTACTATTCTCACCCTGCAGTGCGGCTGTAGGTCCTATTGAAGATGGCACAGTTTAGTGACCTTGTCCTTGGTGAATCGTAGGCACTTCACACCTTACTCCTGGCTGAGGTGGCAGAAGAAAAAGTGCTCCCTGAATACCCTTGGTGGATAGGGCCTTGTGTTGAGAACCAACCTTCCTTCTTATCTGCACACAGCTTCCCCTCTCTGGTGCCTGTGCTCCATGTTCTTGTCGTATTGCAACCCCAGAGGGACTGCAACTGTAGCCCCCATTGTTCCAGCAGGCTTTCTGTTGACAGGGCAGAAAACTCCTCTGAACTCCATCAGGATACAGCAATACTACCTTCAAAATCCAAAAAGTTACCTAAACTCTTTTAAGAACACACCACAGTATTTCCATAAACTTTGCAACGGCAAAAATAAGTCAAAAGCACCTCACCTGCAAATTGGATGGCTGGCCCTTTAAACAAGACTAGTGATGGGGTGGGGGGGGTCCCTCGTGTAGGTTGTCACCATCGAGTGAGGAGGGGGTCACAATCGCCCCTCGTGCCCTTCCTCTTATTTGACCGCAACAGGGTTTATTCCTTTTAAACAGTGGTTGTGCTGACCAGTGAGTGTTTTCCTTTTTCCTTTAATATGATCATGAAAGAACCAATCAGACAGGTTTTCTCGAGTTTAAACAAGAAAGAGGTAAGTTTATTATACTTAACAATCTAAACCTGATTTAAAAATAATAAAAATACGCAATCACGCACACATTCACATGAGAATCACTCACTCTCTCTCTCACACACACACACACATAGATTACAAAGTGAAAAGTAGGTTTTTTGGTTGAATTAAAGTCTGGAACAAATAAACCGTCGGTGGGGTTGGATGATTCAGTGGTATTCTTGAAATTCTTGGTTGGTCAAAGTGCACTTTGTGGCTGGCCTGCTTTGCTCAGGGTTTATTTTAAGGCAGACTGGTAGGTGACTCTCTTCCCCCGGACTCTGGCTGTAGCAGTCTGTAGGCTTGGAGGGTCCACAGCCGCAGACAGCTTTCAAACTTGATGTTTTCTGGGGAGAGAGAAAGGGAGGCACATGGCTTTCTGTGCTGCTGCAGTCCCAGTTACTGCCTGTCTCTTTGTCCAAGGGGGGGGGGAAAAAAACAGCTGCCCCCGAGATGGATAGACAATCATGTAACTGCTTCAGGTTTTCTGGAACCTTCTAATGAAATTCAAGGTTAGGAAGTGGCTCCACAGGCCCCAGGATGCCAATTTACACTTGGAGGGGGGGGGGGTTTTGCTCTCTCAAAGTTCAAGGTGTTAGGATTGCCTTGACTACTAATTTTAGGAAATTCAATCACTTAGAGCAAGCCATTGTTTTCAGTCCATGCTGTTCAAACCTCTGGCTCCGGGGTAGATCTATCGAATATGAAAAGGTGTTTCGGTTGTATATTGTGGTGGCCATCTTGGCTGCCAGTTTTTTTTAAAAAGTCAACTGCAGGGGTTTTCCCATTAAAAGTTTAATGTAAGTTTTCCACCGATTAATTAAAAATTCCTCTTTTGGCATATCAGATTTTTTTGATGAGATGCGCACATGTTCAGCTGTGAGTGAGTAGGAAAGGGTGTTAACTGGACTTCCGTGGTCCAAATTGGCAGACCATGCATCATATCAGCTGAAGAGGCTGATTGACATCACAATCAGCCCACTGCAAACTTCCAGCGCATGCACGCATGCCCACGCTAGTGCCCTGGCAGTCAGGGCTCGCCACACGTGCCATTTTCAGCTTCTCCGGCTTTCATGATGACAGTTCCTGAGGCACAATGGAAGCAAATTTAGTGGCAAAGATGTTTTTGTTCTTCTCGTAATGGAATACGGAATGAATTTTACTGCTTTTGCAAAATATTAATTAGTAAGCTGTACAGAACCGCTTTAACTTTTCCTTACGCACATTATTTTCTGAGTAAAAGCAAGTTGCATTTTTGATTTTGGTGGTTTGACTTAAAAAAGAAAGATAAAGGATGGCGAAAGGAGAGCAGGAGTATGAGAGATCTTAAAAATAGAAAAACTGATAATTGAAACAAATGACATTCGAATCTGTTACATTTTTAGTCCTGTGCAGATAACAAATTATAAAAGGTCGTGTTTTAACAAATATTGCCACTGTTATAACTTCTGTAATATTAAAATCCTGACTTGAATTGAATTTGCAATTCTGAACAGGGACAGGCGAAGGTGATGTTGATGATGCAGAGCGATTACTACTACCCTTTCTTAAACGGTATCCAAAGGTAGTAATTCTATGGAAGACTTATAAATATTTTATATTAAAACATTGTAATTAAATAGTAACAAATATCTTTTAAGTTTAAGATTCTCGCTCTGTGTTCCTGCAGGGTGCCATCTTCTTGTTTTTTGCAGGAAGAATTGAAGAAATCAGAGGCAATATTGATGCAGTAAGTAGGAAACAGGTGGACATGAAATGGGAAAAATCTCATCTTGACTACATGGGTGGTAATCTGGCAGAACAGATTTTACTCCTAATTATTCCAATTATATTGGCATAACTGTCAGCAGTCTCCACTGCTCCTCTTGTAAAGATAGAAATTACTGCTTAGTAAATAAATGGAGTTGTTAATGGATTCAATAATGCAATCTTGGTCTAACAATCTTTATTTGACTACTTTGTAAAACTCATTTAAAAAAAAAAATTGCATCATCATAAGGACTGCAGTACATTTCTGTTCTGCAACCATATTCATTCGTGTTCTGGCAACTGTTCCAGAAGTGTAATTCTGCCATTTTTAATTGGATACATCATGCTGTCTCTCTCCCTCTCCAAAGGGGCAACAGTGACATTACACAGCATCTGTTTTGCTTTGCATGGTCTATTTATTTGACTATGTATAAGCTGACAGAGTTAATGATAAATTATAATAGTAGATTGGGATGTTTCACCTTATCTTGTCTTTAATGTAGCAGAAAATATTATTTGAGGACATGTGAATTCATCTGCCTTTGTCCTTCTGCAAACCATCATCAGGAAACAAATGTTGCATTTAAATTAGGCCACTGCTCCACTGGGCAGGATAACCTTTGGTGCTGAATATGGACAAGTTAAAATAATGAGACAGGAAAGTGTGACGGGCATCCCACATCCCCCCAAAAAAAAACATTTTTAACTGTCCTGCCCAACCATTTCCACTGGGTAAGGTGAGGGGTGTTAAAATAGCTCCTTTATATATGAGTAAACTTGCATTCATCCTTTCTGCTCATTTACTTACAAATACTTAATACCTACATTCTTTAACGAACAGCTATAAATTTTGAGCAAAAAAAAGTAACCATTTTAGTATTGGAAATAGAATATGTAATATCTGCCTTTCTAATTTCTCTCAAATTCAAGTTAATCTTCATTTTGATAGTTATTTACCTTTTTGTTCAACAATGCTCCAGGCTATTCTACGCTTTGAGGAGTGCTGTGAGGCCCAGCAACACTGGAAGCAGTTTCATCACATGTGCTACTGGGAGCTAATGTGGTGCTTTACTTTCAAACGTCAGTGGAAAATGGCTTATTTCTACGCGGATCTGTTGTGTAAAGAAAACTCATGGTCCAAGGTGAGAGTAACTCCACATGTGGCATTTGTCTGAGAAAAACAAGTATTCCCCCCCCCCCCCCCCCCCCCAATTCAACTGCTCCCCAGGACCCCCTCCGCTCCAAGATGCAGGGACTTGCTTGTTAGTGTCTAATAAGTTCTGTTAATGGATGTTAAATATCTACTGGTTGAAGGTAATGGGGTGAACAGGTGTTGGGTGCTGATTAGTTAATTGTACTCAAATGTATATATAAAGAGCCAGCCGGCACTGGTTAGGTGGTGTTAGGAGTGGAAAAGTAAGTAATAAACAGTTTCTATCAAAACAGTCTCTTCTCAGTGTCGTCTTCAGAAACGGGCTTGGAAGTTTCTCCAACATTCGTAGCAGAGAATGGTTGCCTGAAAGTGAAGATTGGATACTAAGATTTGTTTTCAGACCGGAGATTAGAATTGGAGTTTTTTTTTGAGGAGTGTGTAATTGGAGGGTTTTTTTTTTGAAGAAAGATGACTGAAGCCAGGCGTAAGCTGTCAGGATGTGATTTTCCACTGCTGTTTTGTGAAGCCGAACCTTATGATCAATGGAAAAATTAAGCTGACCTCTGGACACGGGTTATGCCTTTACCAAAAAGGAAGCAAGGAATAGCTCTTGCACTTTCACCCTGCCGGAAGCAAGATCAGGGGCAAAGTGTTCTCTGAGCTCGAGGTTCACCATTTGGACAGTGAGAAAGGCTTGGGAAATCTCTTATAATTTATGAAAGATGACTTATTGAGTGCCTATGAGGTGTGGTCAGACTTTGATAAATTTAGAAAAATGGATGGTTCTTCCATAGAAGAATATATTGTGGAGTTTAACTGACTATAGGCAAGGTTGGAGCGATTCTGCTTGGAAATTCCTAGATCAGTACTTTCCTTCAAATTGTTGGATATTGAACATGGATAGGCTTTTGGTATTAAACAGAGTTAGATTCAAAGAGAGATATGCTTTTTGATCAGATGTCTGACTCCCTGAAACAATTTTGGGGAAAACATTCCTTAACGGCCGCTTTCATGGCGCAAATGGGCTCTTCAGCAGTGACATCGAAGGTGGAGGATACAATGCTAGCAGCATTTCAAGGCCATTCAAATATGGAGCCCAAATGTCAGTACTAAAGAAGAAATACACACAATGAAGGCGGGTAGAAGCCTTTTGGTACAGGTGTGCAAAGGAAACCCGACCCAACTCCGAATGCTGGACCCGGAAGCCTGACCCGAATCTGACACATGCCGTCGGATCCCATCGGGGTCAGGTCAGGTAGCAGGCCTTTACCCATGTAAATGTGTCTGGTTCGGGTCGAGTGGAGTTGGACTTCTGGGTCCGGAATTTGGGCTCGCGTCGGGTTTCCTTTGCATACCTCTACCTTTTGGCAGCTATAACAGATGGCAAGAATTGGGCAATTATGGCAGAAGGATGAACCCCAGGAATAACCAAACATTGGTTGACAGGTGTTTCCGATGTGACTCAAAGTATCATTATGCGTTGCATTTTTCAAAAAGGAATGAGAGTTTTTCAGATTACACATGACATGGAAGGTAAGGATGATACTGATCAATCAGCAGGAATTGTATTAGTCACGAGGAGCTTCAGTCTGGTAATGAGTGTCCCAGTTGCAGATCTGTTCAATTGCTTATTACTAGACAGTGCGTGTACGTCCACAGTATGTGGAGTAGACTCGTTAAGGTGTTAAGTGGATTCTTTAAGTAAGGAAGACTGAAATAAGGTCAAAGAATATGACACTGCTACCTGTTTCAGGTTTGGTGTTGACAACACATTGAAATCACTAAAAAGAATGGTAATTCCGTGTAAAATGGTAGGAGAAAATCATTTTATTAGTATGGATGTAGTATCCAGTGAAATACCTTTGCTGTTAAGTAAACCATCTAAGAAAAAGGCTTGGAAGAAATTAGATATGGAACATGTAGGGATAGGGAAACCTGTAGCTTCGTGGTTTACACAGTTAGGACATTATAAGCAGGATGTTAAAGAAAGATGTTAAAGATGTTAATGGCATCTGGGGGTAAGGCTTTAAAGGAGAAAAGGCAAATTATTTCAAAACTATATCAACAGTTTGTACATCCATCTTGTCATAGGTTGCAGATTCTGTTAAAAGATGCAGGGATAATAGATGATGACTACACTAAACTTATCAGTGGAAAATGTGATATGTTTTATAAAAAAAAAGGACGCCGTCGTGAGTCTCCCATTAGCAAGGGACTTTAATGAAACCGTAGTGATGGACTTGAAGGTATGGGATAAAGATAAAAACATTTTTCTTCTACGCTTTATAGACATAGTGACTAGATTCATTCTGTCAACGGTGTAGTAAAGGCAAAAGAGTAATAGTGGACAAAATAATGGAAAGGTGGATAGGAACAGAAAACTAGCCAATGCTCCCACTCCTAACTGACAATGGAGGAGAATTTGCCAATAATGAATTCAGCACTATGTGTGAAAATATGAATATTGTGGCAATGCACACGGCAGCAGAAAGTCCTTTTAGTAATGGAATTTGTGACAGAAATCACGCTGTGATTGACTAAATGCTCCGAAAAGTTATAGCTGACCAACCAAATTGTAAATTGACAACTGCTCTAATGTGGGCAGTACATGCGAAAAAAACACTTCAAATGATTGGGGGCTACGACCCCTTTCAATTAGTTTATGGCAAGGACCCGAAGATACCTTCAGTAATGTGGGATCATCCCCTGGCTTTAGAGGGACTACAATTAGTTCAATTTTTTGTGGAACATTTGAATACCATGCGTTTGGGGAGAAGAGCATTTATTAAGGCGAAGGTTTCTGAAAAGATCAGGAGAGTTTTGAGGTATCGGATCAGGCCATCAGAAAAGAATTTTAATAGCGGGGACATGGTATATTACAAAAGAGAAGGGCAGAAAGAATAGAGAGGCCCAGAAAAAGTTATAAGCACTGATGGCAAAACAGTAATTTTGCAACATGGCAACCAAACTGTTACAGTACATTCCTCATGGCTTATTGGCACTGATTATACATTGACTGAATCTGAACAAATGATGGAAACTGATAATGCACCATGTACTTTGCATATGTATATGTCAGACACTTATGAGCAACAGATTGTGGCAGATAAGGGACTAAGTGATAGTGAAGATCCAGATAAGGCCATTTATCCCAAAGGTCAACTCCGAAAGTTGGGAATAGAGTGACGTATATGCCAGAAGGGGCGAGCGAATGGTGGGAAGCCACCATTATAGGAAGGGGAGGTAAGGCCACAGGGAAATACAAACATTGGCTGAATGTGCAAGACAAGGGACAGGATATCAGACATATTGATTGGCAGAAGGAAGTGAAAATGTAGTGTAAGTTCAGACAGTGGGCCTGACTATGATCATAATCCAAGGAGAAAGTTACGATGTGAGAAGAATTCTGGTCGTAGGAGGGACAGGTCGAGTAGTAGCAGTCCAGCAATGGATAGGAAATCTCATAGGGGCTGTAGTTTAACAAGGGCGAGGACCAAAGAGCAAGCAAGGAGCGCCACAAGAAGTTGGAGCCCTTAGAATATAAAAGCACTAGTGGCTACGAACAAGTTAGATGGTAAGTTGGTAAAGGATGCAAAACAAAGAGCTTGACATTTGGAGAGAGTTTGACATATATATGGAGGTGCCAGATAGAGGACAACCAGCATTGTCTCTTAGATGGATCTGTATAGAGAAAGTACTTCCCGATGGTATGTACAAAATGAAGGCCAGACTTGTAGCTCGGGGATTTGAGGAACGATTAGGCAACCAAGAAGTTGAGTGGACTCCCCAACAGCAGGAAAAGCAAGTTTGAGGATTTTCCTAGCCCTTTTAGCGACACACTCATGAGAATGTAAGTCTATTGACATCAAAGCAATATTTTTGCACGGGGAGAAATTTCAAAGGGAAGTATTTTTAAAGTGACCAAAAGAAGCTGGAGATAGAGGGGAAATTATGAAAACTAAACAAGTGTGCTATTTTTCAGTTAGGTCCGTCCTATTAAAAGCTGGTTGTATTCAGCGAAAAGAGGATCCGGCAATGTTTTATTGTTACTGAGAAAGACAAGCAGGTATTTTCTTGATGCATGTGGACGATTTTCTGTGGGGAGGGTCTGAGGCATTTGAGAAATTTGTGGTAAAGTTCTACAGGAATTTAAAATTGTAAGTCCAGCTTCTGGAGTTTTTAAATATATAGGGGTGAATATTAGGCAGGTTAAGTTGGGTGTAACCCTAAATTAACAGTCTTGCCTAGAGAATGTTTAAAAAAAAAATCCCAATAAATCAGGCCAGATCCTCACTAAAGGAAGACTCTGCAACCAAGGAAGAAGCAGACCAGTTAAGGAGACTAATCGGGCAATTAAACTGGTTGTGCACGCAAGCTAGACCGGATGCTTGCTATGATGTATTAGAATTGAGCACCATGCTGAAACATACTACAGTTGGGGAAGTGCAGAAAACAAATAAGACATTGAAAAAATTGAGTTTAGACAAATGTACACTCAAGTTTCCAGCATTGGATGACCCAGAAGAAAATAAATTAGACATTTTTAGTGATGCCTCATACGCTAATCTTACCGATGGTTATTCGAACGCAGAAGGGTTCATTGTATTTGTGGTGAGAAGAAATGACAAATGTTGTCCATTAACCTGGGAATCGAAGAAAATAAAGAGGATAGTTAAAAGCACCTTAGCAGCTGAGACACTTGCACTTATAGAGATAGATATGGGTATGTATTTATTGAGTATTTTAAAGGAACTCAAATATAAAGGGCAATCGGAGAAAAACTTTCCTATAGAATGCTATATAGAGAACCATTCTCTTTGGGACAATGTCCATTCGACAGGAAGTGTCACAGAAAAGAGGTTGAGGATTGATCTCGTGTATAAATGTTGGAAAGAAAAGAAAATTCCAAAATAGGTCAACGCAAGTCATCAGTTGTCGGATTGCTTTATGAAGAGAGGTGCTTGTTCAAAGAAATTGTTGGATGTCCTCTAAGAGGGCTGCCTTGTGTTATGATGAGTTAGGAAAACATGGAAGTTTTTTTTGTTAGATCACTTTGTAATTCTTTAAACAAGTTTTTTTTTTTGTTAATTGGGGGAATACAAATTAATGGCTGGTGCCGTTGAAGGTTAATGGTATAATAATGTAAGATAAAGAAAAACATTATTTTGTCTTTTTTTTGTTTTTATATGTATTTAAAGAAAAGGGGTATCTGTTAGTGTCTAATAAGTTCTGTTAATGGATGTTAGGAGAAGGTAATGGGGTGAACAGGTGTTGTGTTAATTAGTTAATGTACTCAAATGTATATATAAAGAACCAGCCAGCACTGGCTAGGTGTTAGGAGTGGAGAAGTATGCTTGGTGGTAAGCAATAAACAGTCTCCATCAAAGCTTCCTAGTCTCAGTGTCATCTTTAACAGGCTTGGAAGTTTCTCTAACATTGCTTTTAGGTGTATGCAGCAGATGTTTCATGTCTGAGATTTGGATTCAGACATTGCTCACACAAATAACATACATGGCTGTTATTAAGAGAGAAAATGCTCTTTTTTTTTAAAGCATTATCTAGATAGTGTATTATATATTGGAAACCTTTGAATAAAGTAATTGTTCTAAGAATCACATTTGCAATGTGATCCACTGATTCAGTCAATAAGCAAGTGGCATTCCAATGTCATTGAGCTCACAAAAAATGTTCAAAACTGGCACTAGTAATGCTGGACTTAAAGAATGGATTGTAATGGAGTTGAACTGTTTTGCTTGGGAACTATAGGATACTCTTTAATGTAGCTCGCTGATCTTTAACTAAATCATGAGGCAAAATGTAGAGGAAAACTGTAGAAAGACTCCTGCAGCTGAGCTTACTAACATTTCCTGAATTGTTTTTAATATTTTGAAAATTTGTACAATTCTGATAATTACATGTTTGTTAGTGATATTTGTTTGAGGAGTTGTACATCTTTAACCTAGTGGAATAAAGAGGTTCTTGTTTGTTGCAATATATTTTGAAGAGTGGTTCTATGCATTCTACATGTGCAATAATAAGTACAGTGAGTCTTGCAAATATTAGGCAGTAACATCTATTGAAAATAAAAAGAAGTCAGATGTGTTCCAACTTGCTGCAGCTAAAATCTAAGCTGTCAGCCTCCAGCAATATTTTCTGTTTGTATTGATCTGCAGTGCATTTTGTTTATGTTCTTCATTGAATGAAGTTTTCATACTTTTTAGTAACTTAACATAACTTGTTTCCTGGTGCAATGGAGGGGGAGGAGAGGGGTAAGGAAGTTGTTAACCAGATGTCTTTGATCATAAACCATAGAGTTGGATAATTACTGCTTTAGTGAATGAGCTGAAAAATCATATTGCGCATCTACTTGATTTTAAGATCTTTATCTCCTATTCATATTTACAGAAATGTTTACTATATATTTATCATTGTCTATGTGTTTTCTTTCTTATGTTTGTTTCCTGAATAAATATTTATTGATGTGGCCATTTGCAGAGAATGATATTTACTGCAAACGTTTAAGATTAAAGGAGAGATAAATAATAATTTGAAGCTGGGTTTCAGAACATTATTCCATGAGTACTCTATCCACTGCAAACACCAAGGTGTACAAAATGAAAAAAATTTTGCCATTGTTTTAAAACATTGCTGAACAGTGCAAAAAAAATGTCCGTAAAATGTTTTCTAAATGCAGACAGGGCTACCTGCTGCTTGACAATGTGAATATGTCTATGGCACCCTGGAGATTAACATCACCCCAAGAAGCCTCTGATCTTCAGCTAGAAATGATTTTTTATTTTATTTATTTAGAGATACAGCACTGAAACAGGCCCTTCGGCTCACCAAGTATGTGCCGACCAACAACCACCCATTTATACTAATCCTACATTAACCGCATATTCTCTACCACATCCCCACCATTCTCCTACCATCTACCTACACTAGGGGCAATTTATAATGGCCAATTTACCTGCAGGTTTTTGGCTGTGGGAGGAAACCGGAGTACCTGGCGGAAACCCACGCAGACACAGGGAAAACTTGCAAACTCCACATAGGCAGTACCCAGAACTGAACCCGGGTCGCTGGAGCTGTGAGGCTGCGGTGCTAACCACTGCGCCACTGTGCTGCCCAAGTTTGGCTGCATTAGGACTGTTTTAAATAAGCTGTTTTCCCTTTTGAAATGAACTAAAAGCATAGTTCTTCAATATTTATCTTTCTAGTGCTTCATGTCAGAACCAATGGGAAACCAGAGGGCCATAGGGAAGATAAAAATTTGTGCTTCCAAAATACTAGCATGGTAAAGTTAGAATAGATCAAAAAGGAGCCCGGTAGTGACCAGATTAAGACCACCAGCGTGGCAAATACCTTAATCTAGTTATGATCAGAATTTATGATCTGAATATTACTATGACAGTGTTTAAATTTCGAGTGACATCTGTTTTTGCCTCCTGGAGCTAGGTTTGAATGTAACTCGGACAGATGGGATGAAATTCTCCATACTTCAATTGGAAAACACTGTTATTGTAACAATGACATGGAAACCTGTTTTCTCTGGTGATATTAATGTTATAAAATTTGTTTATAACCGCAGTGATTATAAACGGAAGTAAGATCAGTCTGGTCATTCCTAATACTGAAATTAAATAATGTATGTATTATTCATAATGTAAAAAAAAAATCACCCAAAAGGGAAAGATACTGAAAAGGTTTAAACAAACAAGAATTCTGCAATAGTTGGGTTTGACAGTTGCCTTAATCTTTTCCTTTCTCTTTTAACACAGTCTACATACATGTACATGAAAGCAGCCTATCTTGGCATGCTTGGAGATGAGGACAACAAACCTTTTGGGGATGATGAAATTGAACTATTCAGGTCAGTTGTTTAATAAATACAAGTTATGTTATTTCATTAAAGTTTTTGGCAAACAATTTTAACTTTTTTATTTATTCATTCATGGGATGTGGTGTCGCTGGCCAGGCCAGCATTTATTACCCATCCCTAATTGCCCTTGAGAAGGTGGTGGTGAACTGCTTTCTTGAACTGCTGTAGTCCATGGGAGGTAGATACACCCACAGTGCTGTTAGGAAGGGAGTTCCAGGATTTTGACCCAGCGACAGTGAAGGAACGGTGATATAGTTCCAAGTCAGGATGGTGTGTGACTTGGAAGGGAACTTGCAGGTGGTGGTGTTCCCATGCATTTGCTGCTGTTGTCCTTCTAGTTGGTAGAGGTCGTGGGTTTGGAAGGTGCTATCTAAGGAACCTTGGTGCTTTGCTGCAGTGCATCTTGTAGATGGTACACACTGCTGCCACTGTGCGTCAGTGGTGGAGAGAGTGAATGTTTGTGGATGGGGTGCCAATCAAGCCGGCTGCTTTGTCCTGGATGGTGTTGAGCTTCTTGAGTGTTGTTGGAGCTGCAGCCATCCAGGCAAGTGGCGAGTATTCCATCACACTCCTGACTTGTGCCTTGTAGGTGGTGGACAGACTTTGGGGAGTCAGAAGATGAGTTACTTGCTGCAGGATTCCTAGCCTCTGACCTGCTGTAGTAGCCACGGTATTTATATGGCTACTCCAGTTCAGTTTCTGGTCAATGGTAGCCCATAGGATGTTGATAGTGGGGGATTCAGCGATGGTAATGCCATTGAATGTCAAGGGGAGATGGTTAGATTCTCTCTTGTTGGAGATGGTCATTGCCTGGCACGAATGTTACTTGCCACTTATCAGCCCAAGCCTGGATTTTGTCCAGGTCTTGCTGCATTTCTACACTGACTGCTTCAGTATCTGAGGAGTCGTGAATGGTGCTAAACATTGTGCAATCATCAGTGAACATCCTCACTTCTGACCTTATGATTGAAGGAAGGTCATTGATGAAGCAGCTGAAGATGTTTGGGCCTAGGACTTGACATGTATTATCATCAAGGGTTAGATCAATCAGACTTAGTCAAATTAAAGCTTCAAGTTCCACATTTCAGTGCAGATACTTGTGTTTTTAAAAAAAAAGTGAAAAGGAAAGGGAATGCTGTATAGCAGAACAGATATATTGCAGTCTTTATTCTGCAACGATCTGCTCTGTCTGCTGACTGTTGACTCAAATGATTGAGAGATAATTCTAGGTAATCCATTTTACACATGCATACCTTTATGAAATTTCTAAATTGTTACAAAGTATTCCTAATAAACAATACAAACCTGAAGTATTGTTAGAAGCAGATTGCACCAATGTCTGAGCAGTAGTAATTAAAAACCTGTTAATATTTAGTGGGTAAGTATCCGGTAGAGAACGTGAATACTTGCGAGATGCCTGTTTTCCTTTTTCTGTTGATATTTTGCATTTTCCCAATTCTGCTGAGGGTGTTAGCTTCATGTTTGGGATATGGATTATGGGTAGCAACTGCTCTCTGCTTTTCCCCCAGGTAGCATTCTTCATTTGGTGAGCAGAATGTTCAACCATATTGGGTATCTCTGAACAAGACACCTTACTTGGTGTCACATGAACCCCAATCATATTGCCAATAGGGAATGCAGGATAACGGCCTTAGCTGATTTTCCCCCTTCATTATCAATGTTAATACGGATACCAGTTGTAGCACCCTATTACCACTCTGCCTAAGATCAGGTGACTCAGTACAGGCTGGGATTTAGACTTGGGACCTTCCTGTTTAGTGTAAACCCACTGAGCCTTTGAGGAGCTGTTAGAAGAAGTTTGGATAACATCTAGGGCAAGTCATGAGCCAAATGTTTAGAATATCTAGAGGGTCATCAATCTTGGAAGTGTTCAAGGAAGATTTGATTCCGTTTCTTGGAAGTTTGTCCTACAGTGGCCTTTGCACGAATGTACTGTATACGAACATACGAATTAGGAGCAGGAGTAGGTAGGCCACCTGGCCCTTTGAGCCTGCTCCGTCATTCAACAAGTTCATGGCTAAACTGATTACTCCACATTTCCACCTACCCCTGATAACTTTCCACCCCCTTGCTTATCAAGAATCTATTTGGAAGATCTAATCTTATCTGTGGTGGGGATGAAAGTCAGTGGTTTAGGTTTGTTTAGATTCTCAATATGCCACAACCGCCCACATTTAACTACTAGACCAGCAAGTGATCCATGTTGTGTTGTAAAGATGCTTATAGCATGATATGAAAAATTAAGCATTTGTGCCTTATTTTAAGAATCTTTGAATTTTTGACAAAGCTGAATTTTGCTTGAAATCAGCAGCATTTTGCAAATAAATCCATAAAGGTTATATTTGCATTAGTTTCTTATTGCTGTGCATCTCAAATTCTGATTCTATGATACTAATACAGCAGAAATCTCAGAAGGCAGTCATATACATGTATTAACATGTATATGCAGTGCAGTGCTACCCCCTGGTGGCAACATTTTAATGGATCTTTTCAAAAGGTTTAAACTAACATGAAGTTGAGATTCTTGCTTAATTAATCTCTTCAATATTAGGACAGCAGAGTAAAAGAAGCATCGCTTTTGCAGCACCTGCAGCAATTGCACATCAATGATGGCAAAAGAACTATCAACAGCTTGATTGAAAATTAAAAAATGGAGCCAAAAATTTAACTACTTTAAACAGACTAAAACCCAGATTCAGCCAGACATGCCTGATCTATAATATACTGAGCCTAAGTATTCCACGATCAGCATTATTTGAATAATATAAGAGCAGCTGGCATGAAAAACACCTATGATTAGCTCACCCAATGGTGACATTCAAACACAAAGGGTGAGAATTCCCTTGGGAAGGTTGGCAGAAACCCTGGAGAAATGGCAGAAGAGCCAATTACATTGTTTCTCCCGTGTTTCCACTGATCTTTGCCAAAAGTACAGTGGGAGATCTGGAGAATCTGGAGACCTGTGGAAATTGCACTTACAACATTTTTGATTTTAAAAATCTGATTGCACTGGAGTTATTGTGCATGCAGAGCATGATTTGTGAGTAGTGCAGAAGTTAGTGTATTAAAGTTTTTTTTTAATGTAATGGCTGAATGGTGAGAGAATACTGAAGATGTAGTCTGTATTGAGTTTGAGTATTTTCAATAAGGTGCTTCAGCACCATACTTGAAAGGGAGTAGCTTGGATAGATTAACGGATATGAAAGGAAGTGGCTTATTTTCATTTTGCTACTGCCCTATTTACAGGAGTAACAGGTTAGAATTACAAGAGAAAACACCAATCTACACTCGTTCCAATATTTAGATAGCCAGCAGTACCACCAGAAGTGGGGGGTGGGGAGGAAACCTAACTTAAATATTGAAATGGGAGCAAATAACACACTTAAAATCTCAATGCAAATGTCTTGTTGGTCAGTGTGGTTACTGCTACTTTCTCAACTGATCCACAATTCATGGGAGGTTGCTGTCTGAGTGCAAGCAGAAATGTCTGTTGTGATTGGAATAGAGATGTGAAGCAGCAATGAAAAAGATTGCTAATACTGAAGCTAAAGTATGGTGTAGCAAGAGATTTTAAAAATAATTAGTTTGTGGCATATGGGTGTCACTGACGAGGCCCGCATTTAGTGCTCATCCCTAGTTGTTTTTGTGCAGATTTGAAGAGTCTGACTTTGGGAGTCCCGATAAGGTAATTACATTTTTTCCTGTACTATCTTGGAATTATGCTGCTGGCATTGATTTCCCAGCCATGTCTCTCCACTGCTGTTGGCCAGTTTGCTGAGTCAATAGTTGGTGTTCATAAGGCATCCACAAAAGTATCTAAAATTGGGGTGCTTTGGCCATATCTACCCGCTGCCTCAATCATATGCTGTCCACTTGCCAACAGTGAAAAATCCACCTCCCTTTGAAGAGTTGGAGGTTGGGCTTTAAGAAACTGCAGGCCTGCTGTATTTCCCTCGAACGTGGCAAGCTGCCTATAAACAGTATGATTTAGCGCTCAATACTTAAATAAAATTGATCGCAAAAATTGGCCCCAAAGAACTAGCTTAAGTGAGAATTAGTCAAACGGAAGGTGGGTTGGAGTGGTCATTGTTGGGTCCACTTTTGTGCTCCGTGTGTATATATAGGTGCCTCAGGTACAGAAAATTCAATCACAAAATTTGCTGACCATGAAAATTGGAAGATTCGTAAACAACAAGGAGGACTCAAACAGTCACAAAGACATATGGGGTGCCAGATGTAGTTTAATGTGGATAAAGTGTGATTATAATACACTTGAGGAACAAACCAGGCAAGACACTGAGGGAGGATGGATGAACAGACCTATGGGTTCAAATAAATTATGCCCTGAAAGCACAAGTGTAGGTAGATAAAACCATTAAAAAAAAAATGGGGTTTTATAAATCTAAACTTAAGAGTACAAAAGAAATATTGTTGGATTTGTACAAAACATTATTTAGACCACAAATAGTGGCACGTCCATTTTGGGTATCCCATTATAGATGGACATTAAAGTCATGAGACTTGAGACACCTTAATTATTTCCACTGGAGCAGGCAAGGTTAAGTGGTGAGTTAGTAGAGGTAATTCAAATATGAAGATTTTTGCTAGGGAAATATTAGTTTCACTCGTTAAGGAGTTAGTTACATGGTATCAATTCAAAATGATCAACAAAGTAATGAGCGGGATTTGAAGAAATGCCTTTACACACAGGTTTGTTGGAATATGGAATGCTTTACCACAGGGAGTAGTTGAGGCATAGACCATTGCACTTTTTCAAGGAATATTGGATAAATTAGATGTAGAGGAAGTTATAAGGCCAAGGGGTACAGCATGTGGCAATAGTGAAGTTGTGTCTGCTTAAAGGAAACTATGATCCTCAAAACATTAGCCAGACTGTGTTGCAGGCACCCCTAGACCTTGAGGTTCTGCTTCAACATGCCAGTGGTTGCTGAATGATTACTCTGATAAATGAATACCTCTCATTATCCATGTGCTGAGCTGGTATGATGGAATACCAGAGTTATCATGTGCTTTGGGAGGACTGATTTTGAGTATGTGTATTGCTCTGTGTTGTGGGACAACTCAATCACCACATGAGACTTGGGTACACGTTTCGATCATTTATTCAAGTGTATGCAGGGAAAGACCGCCTCGGGCAGTCCAAAATAGTACTCTGATTTTACACACAAAGATACAAACTTATATACTGTTCTTGTTGCCTGATATGGTCAAACAATGGATGATTCATCATGCACTTCTAATGAATACACCATTTTATTCTGATCAGTGCTCATTCCAGATGTCTCTAGCTTGAGTCAATTATCTCTTTGTTACACATTGCACAGCCTGGACCAATCCCAGCTCTAACCTTCACTCCCTAATGCTGCCCGCAGCTTGTCTGTTGCTTTTCTCATCCTGACTTAATTATATTCTCCTGAGTTGGCCTTTCCAATACATTGCTTATTTCTACTTAACCCCTTCACGCTGTGAATATTCTATGCTAGAAAATATTTGAGAATGTTAAACACATCTATACCTCACACTATTTTGTCACCAGAAAAGTGCCAAGTATGAAACAGAAAATTGCTGGAAAGTCTCTGCCAACAGAAAAATTCGCGATCAGAAAGGCTCGACGGTATCTTTCACAAAATCCCTTAAAACTCCCAGTACCTGCTCTGGTGAGTATATTATATAGCAATGTTCCATAGTTTCACAAAGGTTACTGGTCTTTTTTTTTTCTCTTGCACCTTTTGTTCTTTATTTTGAAATATTGTCATGGGGTGTGATCGTTCTGTGAACGAAACTATTCTCTCATTACTGGTGCAATCCTACTGCAATTTATTCTTTCCCTCCTCCCCTCCTTTTTCTTTTTTGTATTGCTCTCTATCTATCTCTCCTGTTCCCTCCCTCATATTGTTGTGAATCTTCTGCAATTCAGTGACTCCATGATAGTATCAAACCTACAATAATCACCAGGACAGAATTGAAGTATTGAAATGTGTGTGTGCAAAATTGATATCTGTTGTTTTTGCTCATTCCACTTGAGCCAGATTATGAAGGTTACCTTGGAGCAATGCATTTTTTAAAAAAGTAAGCCGAACCACTTAATTTACTTTTAGTTAAAAATCTTTCATGAGAAGTACCTGCATAGTGTACAAAGCAGCAAATGAAATGTAATTTAGTTACTCTATTTTCAGGAAATGATGTATATTTGGAATGGCTATACAGTGATTGGGAAACATCAGGATCTTACTGAAGGAATGCTGGAGACACTTAATGAAGCGGAGAGGACACTTGAAAGTGCCCCAGGTAAGTCCAATCTGAAGCTCCTGTTGAACTTAACATTAAGCCGAAGGAACCTGTAGAATTATGAAAAGGTAGAAGGGAACTGCCTGACAGTTATACATCTGAGGGTTTCAGATATCCCATGAGTAAATATAGATGACTTGCATCTTGAGATTCTCCTAATGACTTTAATAATATATAATGTTGAAAGAGAATTTGTTCTCTGGGGACTGAATCAGCATAACCATCAGCAGCAGCAGAATTGTATTCAACCACTATCTGTAACCTCATGGCCTGGCATATCCTTCACTCTACTATTACCATCAAACCAGGGGATCAACCCTGGTTCAATGAAGAGTGCAGGAAAGCCTGCCAGAGGTAGCACCAAGCATACCTAAAAATGAGGTGCCAATCTGGTGAAACTACAACACAGGACTGCATACATGCTAAACAGTGGAAGCAGTATGTGATAGACAGAGCTAAGCAATCCCACAACCAATGGATCAGATCAAAGCTCTGCAGTCCTGAATCCAGTCATGAATGGTGGTGGACAATTAAACAACTAACAGGAGGGGGAGTCTCCACAAACATTCCCATTCTCCATGATAGGGGAGCCCAGCACGTCAGTGCAAAAAAAACAAGGCTGAAGCATTTGCAACCATCTTCAGCCAGAAGTGCTGAGCGGATGATCCATCTCAGCATCTTCAGAGATCACCATCACAGATGCCAGTCTTCAACTAATTCAATTCACTCCACGTGATGGAGAAACGGCTGCAAGTACTGGATACTGCAAAGGCTGTGGGTTCCGACAACATCCCAATTGTAGTACTGAAGGGTTGTGCTCCAGAACTAACCACGCCCCTAGCCTAGCTGTTCCAGTACAGCTACAACACTGGCATCTACCTGACGATGTGGAAAATTGTCCAGGAATGTCCTGTCCACAAAAAACAGGCCAAATCCAATCCGGTCAATTACCATCCCATCAGTCTGCTCTCAATCATCAGCATAATGATGGAAGGTGCCACTGACTGTGCTATCAAGCAGCACTTACACAGCAATAACCAGCTCGCTAATGATCACTTTGGGTTCTGCCAGGGCCTTTGAGCTCCAGACCTCAGTGCAGCCTTAGTCCAAACATGGACAAAACAGCTGAATTCTAGAGGTGTGGCGAGGGTGACTGTCCATGACAACAAGGCAGCATTTGATGGGGTGTGAGCCAGAGCAAAATTGAAGTCCGTGGGAATCTGGGAGAAAATGCTCCACTGGCTGAAGTCATACCTAGCACAAAGGAAGGTGGTTATGGTTGTTGAAGGCCAATCATCTCAGCCCCAGGATATCACTACAGGAGTTTGTCAGGGTAGTGTCCTAGACCCCACCATCTTCAGCTGCTTCAACAATGACCTTTCTTCCATAAGGTCAGAATTGGGGATGTTCGCTGATGATTGCAGTTTTCAGTAGCATTCGTGCCTCCTCAGAAACTGAAGCAATCTTTTCCCACTTAAAGCAAGACAGGACAACATTCAGCTTCGGGCTGATAATGTGGCAAGTAATATTTGCGCTACACAAGTGCTGGGCAATGACCATCTCCAACAAGAGAGAATATGATCATTTCTCCTGGACATTCAACAGCACTACTGTTGCTGAATCCCCCATAATCAACATCCTGGGGATTACCATTGATCAGAAACTTCACTGGACCAGCCATTTAAACACTGGCTACAAGAGCAGGTCAGAGGCTGGGAATTCTGCGAGTAAGCATCTCCTGACTCCCCAAAGCCCCTCCACCATCTACAAGGCACAAGTTAGTAGTGTGATGGAATACTCCCCACTTGCCTGGATGAGTGCAGATCCAATAATACTCGAGACTGGACACCATCCAAGATGAAGCCTGTCCACCACCTTAAACGTTCACTCCCTGCACCACTGGTGCACAGTGCCAGCATGTGTACCATCTACAAGATGCACTGCAGCAACTCACCTAGACTTCTTTGACTGTGCCTTTTAAACGTGCAACATCTACCACTTAGAAGGACAAGGGCAGCAGGCGCATGGGAATACCACCTGCAAGTTCCCCTCCAAGTCGCATGTCATCCTGACTTGGTTCCTTCACTATCGCTAGATCAAAAATCTGGAACTCCCTTCCTAACCGCGCTGTGGGTATACTTACACAAGGACTGCAGTAGTTCAAGGCGGCAGATCACCACAACTTTCTCAAGGGCAATTGGGGATGGCAACAAATGCTGGCCTTGCCAGCAATGCTCACACCCCATGAAAGAATGGGGGAAAAAAATGCCTGAAAATACTGTCCTTTCAACTTTGCAAATTGTTTGTTTGAAATCAACTCATAGTTTCCACTATCATTTTCTGGTAGTGTAATGGTACTATTACTCTAATAATCCAGAGAATAGGAATTCAAATTCCATCTTGGCAATTTGAGAATTTGAATTCAGCTTCAAAAATCTGGAAATAAAACAGCTGATAACAGTAAAGGTAACTACAAAACTGTTGCATTGTCATTAAAAACCCAACTAGAAACCTTCCCTTATCTGGTCTCGCCTATATGGTACTGCCCTCAAAGGTGGCCTAGCAAGCCATTCAGTTGTACTAAACTGTTACAAAATGTGAAACTAGGAATGGCCAATAAATGCCAGCAATGCCACATCCAGCGAATGAGTACAAACCTCTTTATCCTTGCCAGCTCTTATGGGTCCTACAGTCTTAACCCAGTTCCCAGTGGGTGTGAACCCCAAAAGTGCAAAATCATCAATAATTCAGCACCATGTCATTAAATTTGAAATTTCATTGAGAAGCTAAGTGGATGGGTGGTATAGAAAATGAAAAAAAATTACTAGTGCACTGAAAGGGGTTCATGTGTGACCTTTGAGCTGCCCTTCGACTTTATGACACTTTGTATGCTATTAATATCCACTGGGGATCAATTATTATCATGCGTTCAAAAATTAATTGAATTTTGCCATGCTGTGTAATCATCCAGTTTTTGGATCAGTCACATGATCTGTTGAACATATAGTGGATTAAATTGTAATTTTCCTCCTTGTATTTGTGCCAGTAATGCTCGTGATTAAGCTTCATTTTTCTCATTAGAATCATAGAATTGTTACAGCATAAGGCCATTTGACCCCATGTGTCCATGCTGGTCCTCCTAAAGAGCAATTCACATACTGCCACTGCCTCGCTCTCTCCCCACATCCCTGCACATTCCTCCTCTACAGATATTTAGAATATTTGGAAAATGTAGAAAAATTTATGGCACAGGAGGCCACTCTGCCCATCACATCTGCACCTACTGAAAAACAAGCCACCCAGCCTAAACCCATTTTCCAGCACTTAAGTCTTGTAACCTCCAGGGATACGGATCAAGGTGCATATCCAGACACCTTTTAAATGAGTTAAGGGTTGCTGCCTCTACTACCCTTTCAAGCATTGAGTTCCAAATCCCTACCACTGTCTGGCTGAAAGAAGTTTTCCTCATCTCTTCCCCCAATCTTTTTACCAATTGCTTTAAATCTAAGCTCCCTAGTCACTGACCCCTTTGCTAAGGGAAATAGGTCCTTCCCATCCTCTCTATCCAGGCCCCTCACAACCTTGTACACCTCAATCAAATCTCCCCTCAGCCTTCTCTGTTGCAAGGAAAACAACCCCAGCCTCATAGCTACAATTTTCCAGGCCTGGCACCATCCTCATAAATCTCCTCTCTAGTACAATTACATCCTTTCTGTAATGAGGTGACCAAAACTGCATGCAGTACCCAAACTGTAGCCTAACTAATGTTTTATACAGCTCCAACATAACCTCCCTGCTCTTATATTCTATGCCTTGGCTACTGAAGTATTCCATATGCCGCCTTAATCACCTTTATCAATCTGTCCTGCTACCTTCAGGGATCTGTGGACATGCACTCCAAGGTCCCTCACTTCCTCTACACCTCTCAGTATCCTCCCATTTCATGTGTATTCCGTTGCCTTGTTTGACCTCTCCAAATGCATCACCTTACACTTCCCGAGTTGAATTCCATTTGCCACTTTTCCGCCCATCTGACCAGTCCATTGTTATTTTCCTGCAGTCTACAGCTTCCCTCCTCACTATCAACCATGCGGCCAATTTTTGTATCGTCTGAAAACTTCTTGATCATGCCTTCTACATTTAAATTCAAATCATTAACATGTACACCACAAAAAGCAGGGGACCTTGTACTGAGCCTTGCGGAACCCAACTGGAAACAGCCTTCCTGTCAACCGTGACCCTTTTGTTTCCTGACACTGAGTCAATTTTGTATCCAGCTTGCTACATTCCCCTGAATCCCATGGGTTTCCCAGTCTGCCATGTGGGACCTTGTCAAAAGACTTGCTAAAATAATTAGATTAGGTTAAATTAGATATGCAATGGCAACGAGATGGGATTAATTAATGATCTCCGTGAAGGCGCCCCTAGGCAGCAGTGATCATATGATTGAATTTTACATTCAGTTTGAGGGAAGAGAAGAGTGGGTCTAAAGACTAGTACTTTAAACTTAAATATGGGCAATTATAAGGGCATGAAAGCAGAGCTAGCTAAAGTGAACTGGCAAAGTAGGTTAAGGTCAATAGAGATGCAGTGGCAGACATTTAAGGGGATATTATTTAAAGATAGTATCAAAATGAAAGTAAAAGCATAATTGTGCAAAGATGGGTGGCAGGTCAGAAGATTGGACAGAATATTTTTAAAAAATCAAAGAATGACTAACAGCTTAATAAGGAGGAAAAATTTAGAGTACGGGAGAAAGCTAGCTAGAAATATAAAAACATAGTAAGAGTTTCTATAGATATTTCGAAAAGAGTTAACAGTGAGCTTTAGTCCTACAGAAAGTGAGTCGGGGAAATTAATAATGGAAAATAAGGAGATGGCAGATGAATTGGCCAGGTATTTTGCATCAACCTTCACCATAGAGGATACAAGTAACATCCCAGAAATAGCTGTAAATCAGGAAATGGAAGGGAGGAACTCCAGAAAATTACAATCACCAAGGAAGTGGTACTAAGCAAATTGTTGGAGCTGCAGGGTTGACAAGTCCTCTGGTCCTGATGGACTTCATGCTAGGGTCTTCAAAGAAGTGGCTAGTGAGATAGTTGATGCGTTGGTTTTAATTTTCCAAAATTCCTTTGATTTGGGGAAAGTTCCATTAGATTAGAAAATAGCAAATGTAACTCCTTTTATTCTAAGAGAGGTAGACAGAAAGCAGGAAACTACAGGCCAGTTAGCATAACTTTTGTCATAGGAAAAATATTAGAAGCTTTTATTAAAGATGTTATAGCAGGACACTTAGAAAAATCATGTTTAACCAATTTATTGGAGTTCTTTGAAGTAGTAACATGTGCTGTGGATACGAACATATGAATTAGGAGCAAGAGTAGGCCACTTGGCCCCTCAAGCCTGCTCCGCCATTCAAGAAGCATATTATCTAAATGGTGAGAATGCAGAAGGATCTGGCTGTCTTAGTGCATGAATCGCAAAAGGTTAGTATGCAGGTTCAGCATGTAGTTAGGAAAGCTAATAGAATGTTCTAGTTTATTGCATGGGGAATTGAATATAAAAGTAGGGAGGTTATGCTTCAGTTATAAAGGGCATTGGTGAGACCACATCTGGAGTACTGTGTACAGTACTGGTCTCCTTATTTAAGGAAGAATGTAAATGTGTTAGAAGCAGTTCACAGGAGGTTTACTAGACTAGACCTGGAATGGAGGGTTGTCTTACGCGGAAAGGTTGGACAGGCTAGGCTTGTATCCGCTGGAGTTGGAGTAAGAGGCGATTTGATTGAGACCCATAAGATCCTTAGGGGTCTTGACAGGGTGGATGTGGAAAAGATGTTCTCCCTTGTGTGAGAATCTAGAACTAGAGGTCACATTTTAAAAATAAGGGGAGGCCCATTAAGACAGATGAAGATAAATTTTTTTTCGAAGGGTCGTGTGTCTTTGCTTCCAGCACCTTTTGAGGAAGAGAGTTCCAGAGTCTTTGAATACTTTTAAGGCAGAGGTAGATAGATTCTTGATAAGCAAGGGGGTGAAAGGTTATCGGGGGTAGGCAGGAATGTGGAGTTGAGGTTACAATCAGATCAGCCATGATCTTGTTGAATGGCGGAGCAGGCTCAAGGGGCCAAGTGGTCTACTCCTGCTTCTAATTTGTATGTTGGCTTTTAGACGTATTTTCTTGGGAAGAACCTGCTCTCTGCTGTACACCTCTGAACAGCAGCACAATTGAGGTTTAAATTATGATGGCAACCTCTATTCCCTCTCTGTGCAGAACTGAGGGAGAGGTGCCATCTGTCAGATGTTAAATTGAGACTCTGCCCCCTCAGGTGGATGTAAAAAAAAAAAAAATCACATGGCACTATTTGAGAAACAGTAGCAGAGTTCTCCTGGTATTCCAGGCAACATTAATCCTTTAACCAATATCCCCACTAAATACATATTATTTTACCTTTATCTCATTGTTATTTGTGAGACCTTGCTGTGCACAAATTGGATTCCAGCTTTTCCTACAACTGTACTTCAAGTTCTGCATTATTTATGAAGCACTTAGAGACATTCCAAGGATGTTAAAGGTCCTATATAAACATTTTTTTCAAATTCTTTAAGGTACACAAAATAAAGCAATCCTTTCTGAATGGCACATCACTATTTAATACCACTGTCTGATTTTCATTCCGATATCTCTATGTGCACATTTTTCATCAAAGGAAAACCAGGTTAAATAATGATGAGATCCATTTGTGACTTTTTTTCTCATCATTTCTCTCATTTTCAGTAACTGAGTTCCTGGTGGATGACCAGTGTTTGGTGAAGCTGCTCAAAGGCCTTTGTCTGAAGCACTTGGACAAACTTTTAGAAGCAGAGCAGTACTTCAGTTGGATTCATACAAAGTAAGTACAACCGACAAAGCCTAATTTAGAATCTAAACATGTTTTCCCCCAATGTTAGATTTGGTATAGGAATTCCACATTCCCATAGATGTAAAAATCCTATGGCACTGTTTGACAAGTAGAGTCGCACTAATGGTGAAAGTGGAGAAGATTGGTGGCAAGAGTGTTCTGTCCTCGGTGAAAAAAAGTAGAGAACCTAAAAGGAAAGCTGTGTTGGCATTATTGCTATTTATAGCTGATTTTAAATCCTACATCAGATATCTTTTTTTCTATTATTCTTTAAATTTACCGGTCCTTTTTCTGTCACTTTCTGTTTCAGAGAGCAGATGATCAAATATGACCATTACTTGATTCCAAATGCTCTGCTTGAACATGGTCTCCTCTGCATGCAAAAAGGAAGAAATGATGAGGCAATAAAGTTTCTGGAAAGTGCAAAGTAAGAATCTCACTGTCCTTTGGAAAATATTGCTGAAAGACCTGCTATCCTCCATTTCACACCCCTCACTAGAAGTACAGCCTAACTCAACAGGTTCTAGGGAAACCATATGCTGACAATGTACATGAGTATGTTGGCATGAGATTGCAGGTAGATGGTGTTGCTTAGGGTCTCCTTATAATTTTAAGGCCCAGAACCTGTGCCATTGCAGAAGCTCATTCTTCCAAAGTTGCAGTAAAACTTCTCCCTCTGAATCAAGCTCTACTCCATAATTTGAGCACATAGCCTAGGCTGATATTTCAGTGCTATACTGAGAGCACACAATATTATCAGAGGTGGGATGTTAAATTGAGGCCCCCATCTACCTGACCAGGCATAAAAGATCCGGTGAAACTTTTTGTTCATGGGATGTGAGCATCAGGGGCAAGGCCAGCATTTATTGTCCATCCTTAATCTTGATTATGTGGTGGTGAACCACTTTCTTGACTGAGTAGCTAGGCTATTTCAGACAGAGTCAACCATGTTGTTGTGGGTGTGCAGCCACTTATAAGACCAGAGTAGATAAGTGTGGTAATTTCTTTATGACAATCTGGTATTTTCATTGCCACCATTATTGAAGCTAATTTATTACATATTTATTTAAAATTACTCAGATGCTGTGTTGGAATTTGAACTCATGTCTTTAATCATTAATCCAGGCCTCTGGATTACTGGTCCGGTAACATAACCATTATGCTCCCATACTCTTGACCAATACTCATCCCGCAGCCAACACCCATTAGCGAGCCATTCATCTCATTGCTGTTTGTGAGACTTTACTAAAGTGCTAAAAACCAGAACCTGAAATCTCAGCACCAGCCAACAAACCTTCAGAAAGTATATAGGACAAGCTACAAAAGAAACTAACTCATAGTTGTTTAGATCATATGCTAAAATAGATCGTATAATCATTAGCATAGGATACCATCCAGACTTTTTACCCCCTCACCAAAAGGGCTATGTAACTCAAACTGTTGCTAAAAGTGATCATTGGTATTTTTCAGTTGCTGTGCCTGTAAGTCCTTTAAGTGCGGTGTTAAAATTGTGCATTTTGAGGATGGATATGGCAATAGAAATAGGTGTGGTGCCGAGTCAGTAGCATGTTGCTGGGGATGAATTGCAATTATTCAGAGACTGTAGAAGTTTGAGGTTTTTTTTAAAAAGAAAAACTAGAGCTAAGATACTTAAGTGGGTGACTAAGCTTTCAGTCATGAGAAATAACAGTTTGTTTACCACTACAACTTAAAAATGCACACATTTCTTTTAATTGCTTTTGTGACTATCTTTAAGAGATGAGAAAACTTGCCTGTATATAAGTGTGATTAGAAGCTAGAATTCTCTGGACTTAGATATTTTTTTTAAAAAGGGAAAAGCAATGCCAGATATGACAATGTTAGAAGATATGGGGAATGAGCAAAATGAGTAGGATTAGTTCAGCTCATGTGGAGAAAAACTGGACTTCCTGAGCCAAATGGAGGATACTGACTGCATTAGAAATCAGCAGTTAGGAAGTTCAACTGGACCAGCCGTACAAATACTGTGACAACAAGAGCAAGTCAAAAACTAAATATTCTGTGGCAAGCCTTTCCACAAGGCATGAGTCAGGAATGCAATAGAATACTCTCCACTTGCTTGGATGAGGGCAGCTCTAACACAAAATGCTTAACACTATCCAGGCCCAAGCAGCCCACTTGATTGGCACTCCCTTCACCACTGGTGCACCATAGCTGCAGTGTGTACAAGATGCACTGCAGCAACCTGCCAAGGCTTCTTTGACAGCACCTCCTGCACCTGAGATTTATATCACCGAGAAGAACAGTGGGACCACCAACACCATTGCAATGTCAAAATCCTGGAGCTCCCCACCACATTGACTGGAATAGTTCAAGAAGGCAGCTCCTTACCACCTTTTTCAAGGGCAATTAGGGATGGGCAAAAAATAATGGTATTGCCAGGGACATTCCCATCCAATTATGACCGGGTGAGGAAAGGGTCTTAGGCCCCCCTCTTGCCCCTTTCCTGGTTTAACTAACAGGGTAAAACTTGTAAAAAGTGTTTTTAGCTCAACACCTGAGTCCTTGCTCATTGCCCTCTAATTGTAAATGAACCAACCAGACACGTTTTCTCAAGTTGAAGCAAGATGCAAGTTTATTGTCCTCATCACTACCTCTGTTAAAATTACTAAACTACATGACACAACCACACTAGCATGAATGAGAAACACACACAAATAGATAGAGGAGAAAGAATTATTGGGGGGGGAAGAAAGGAGTGTGGTAGTAAATGGAATTCAGTTACTGTTTGCTTTGCTGTAAAGTCCTTGGTTGAAATTGCAGTCTTGTGCATACTTTCAAACTTGCTTCTTTGGTACCAGAAGGCTGAAGAGGTGCTTTGTCTCGAGGCTCAAGCTGCTGCAGTGGGTCCCTGGGACTTTGCTCAAGATGGGGCCAGGGAGAGACCGACTTTTTTTTTTTGTCTAGAAATTGCAGTCTGCCCAAACTTTTCTGAGGCACAATTCAGAGTTCCCAGGCTGGCCAGCAGGTAAGTCATGTGACCAGCTCTTTGTTTGAAACAGCATCTTCTGCAAAGGTTGTTGATTTTCAGTTTGCCAGTCACACACACTGGTGGGTGGAGCTTTGGCTCTTAAATAGAGAAGGTTGATTGATTGCCCTGACCATGCTTGTTAATTGAATTAGTGAGCACTCCCATTGTCACTATTCACCTGTCTCTCTGCATGCACATGTGCAACCATGTTTCAGCTGCTGAAATTAATATGTTCCCATTTGCCAGGTGTGGTTTCCATCACACTATGAACACATTTTTTAAAAAAACTTGAATTGTGCTGAATATAATTTGGACTTAGCATAACTGGCACAAAATCACAATTTTATCAGGCAAATTATGCTGAAAAACCAGAGCAATTGAGCACAAACTGCAGGTCCATGTCAGCAATCCACAAAAACATTCCAAGCACTTTTTTTTGATGCAACATAGAAAAATAATTTAGGACAGACACTGCCTATTCACTACGATGTACCTGCTCTAATATTTATGAAAAAGTGGGATGTTCCTAAGATGACTGAGAACAAATTTAGATGTTGGAATTAATCTACCATCCATCATATAAAACATGTACTGTGCGGGGATATATGGAGGTATTATTTCCTCACGATAATACAAAGGTAATTGAGTGTTACAAGTAAGGTTAAAGAGAAGCTTACTTTCTACAGCTGTCTTCAAACAAGCACACATTGAATAAAGATTCTGCATCAACTAAAACTGTTCAGTCTAATTCAAACACAAAGCCACCCAAATTGAGGCAAGAGCTATGAGAACACATCGAGGAGGTTGTCTCACATCAGTGCTTTTATAGCCACATTATTACTGTAACGTGCAAATCTAAGTTTAAATGGTTCTCCAGGAGCCCCATGGATTTGTTATATTAGTAATTTGAACTTTAAGCTTTTTTCAAAAACTAACTTTTTTTTATTGTCCAAATACAACTCAGTACTCTTATGGTCCATGTAGTGCCTGATTAAAAACTGGATAAACATGCAGTAAAGAAAGGAGTCTGACCCAGTTCAGCCTGGGATTCATGAAGTTGCTTACTGACCCGAAGGATAGGGAAATGTATTTACTGTCCACATTCCATGATGGCAGCATTTACTGAAAAGTTCAACACTGATGTCTGCTTCTAAGTTGCCTCTGTCACAGTTCTAAAGCAGAGCAGTGAGGGGTGATTGACTGTACCTATTCTGGTGGCTCAAAGGCAATGTAAAGAAACTTTTTTGATTCAAACTGTTGTGCATTTCCCTCACTATGCAGTATCTTTTAAACTGCTGCCCTTCAAGTAAATACATTAAGATTGTACAAGTAATCTGGAGAATTCACACTGGATTATTTACTCTCTTTCAGGGAAAACTACAAGAATTATTCCATGGAGTCAAGAACACATTTTCGCATTCAAGCTGCTCTTCTCAAAGTGAAATCACGCATACATAATGGAAATCAATCATTGCCTTCTACACCTTAAGACACGTTTATGGACTGAGCAAAAGTTTCTCTGGAGGATGCTATACCTACATCCACTGTTAATCCATCATTGTAGACTCATAGGGTTTATATACACAACAGCACTTTGGCTCAGGGAAGCAGTTTATTATTCTTAGCTACCTTTGTAAATATGTACAATTATAACTGAAGATGGAATTACATGACAGTATGTGGAAGCAAACAGATGCAAATAAGTTTCGACACCCTGTCAAATGTATTTGTACTCAAAATCGGTGTCTGAAACTTTGTAAATATTTGTTTATGTCAAAACTAATCCAGCCCTACCACAAACTGCCCATGTTATAACTTGGGAAATAGCACCAATGAAGTTCCAGTACTATTATTGTCAATTACAAAGACATTGGTTACAGCATGTTAAGCCTATTGTGGGCAGAAACAAGTGTTCATTGAGTAGTTCATATTTAGTTAAGGACAATTACCAATTATATTTAATCCCCTTTAAAGTAGGCTGCTCATAGTGAAGGTATTTGAAGAAATTGTGAACCCAGTGATTGACATACAGAGGCAGCCTTCAGTTTAAAAAAAAATGTAAATAAAAGATTTCACATTCAGTTGTAATACTTAAATTTACATAATTCTTTTGAGTTTACAATTAAAGTAGCAACAGACTTTTCTATTAAAAAAACACCTGGTTGAGGGGGTAGTGGCAGAGGTCAGGTGATGAACACATAGATGGAGTCATCCCATCAATTTCATATTTAGAATTATTAATATAGGTTAACAAAATAAAACACAAATATGCTACCTGTTGTTGTTTCATAACATTCTAGGAATGGCAGATGGGCAGCGCAATATATGTTACTACTTTCCCTTTATTACTAGTTTGAAATATCTGCATGTGAAGGTTTTCAGCTGAGTAAAATTTCTGCTATCTTCAGTTCACTATCTGAATATTGTCATGTTTTCTCACTTTTCCAAACACTGCAGTGTGGGAGGGATAAAATACAAAAAAAAACAGGACCAAAAAGGGGGAAGAAAATATGGAAAATTCCTTCGACCTTCTCAGGCAAGCACAATTGATGTAGGTATGATCAACCTCACTTTTATATGAGATCTCTGCCCTAATCAAGAACTGGCCCAGCCCACAATGCACTGCAGAGGCTCAATCCAGCATTTTCATTTCTAAATCTCTGAGGCTGCTAAGCCTAAGCTGCTCCAAAGTAAGTAACTAAGGCTCTAAGGTTCATTCCTGTTTCAAATAGGAACACACTTATGGTCAGGTTATGAATACAATTGAAGTATGGACTTTTTGTATTCATCAAAGTGAGGAATGGCAGTGATGACAGAGACTTTTGCCATCCAGTTTCATCAACACTCACAGGGTAGATATGATGTAGCAAGATGAAAAATAAAGCTGTTTTTTTTTTTGCAGTCTCAAAAAAAGTAGTCTTCTACCATACCAGTTTCTTTTTCCTCCCTCAACTGATGCTCACTAAGTCTTTTTTTTTAGATTAGAGATACAGCACTGAAACAGGCCCTTCGGCCCACCGAGTCTGTGCCAAACATCAACCACCCATTTATACTAATTCTACACTAATCCCATATTCCTACCAAACATCCCCACCTGTCCCTATATTTCCCTATCAACCTGCAAGTCTTTTGGCTTGTGGGAGGAAACCGGAGCACCTGGAGGAAACCCACGCAGACACAGGGAGAACTTGCAAACTCCACACAGGCAGTACACAGAATCGAACCCGGGTCCCTAGAGCTGTGAGGCTGCGGTGCTAACCACTGTGCCCTCTGACAGATTGCCACCTTGGGGGGGGGGGGGGGGGGCAGGCAAAGAGAGCACTGGCATGTGATCTAGCCGTTCCTAAGGTTGCCAGCTCTGGTTGAACATATTCCTCGAGATTACATCACAGGAGCCCCACCTCCAGCTGCCCCATTCAAAACAGCCTGCTTTTCTCCATCACCAACATTTTTATAGCTAATATATGGAACTGTTTAAAGAAAATTAAAACTTTTTAAAAAAAATATAAATAAATTCTCCTGGGCTTCTCATAGCAATGGCCAGAGATTCTATATCAATTTCTGGAAAATCCCAGCACAATTCTGAAGTGGGGTTGGTAACCCTGCCTGTTCCTATTAACATCTTCCTAGTAATGGATCATTCATTTGATCTAATTTTAGCCCTAAAACAAATACACAACATAAATTTTAAAATCCCACATACTAATTGGCTTTACACATTTAAAGAAACACTCTTGCTACCTGTATTGTACATTACATTGTTCATAACCTAAAGCAGAGTTTTTCAAAAGTACATAGATTCTGAAATTATCCTTTTAAAATGTTGAAAGCAAGATTTAATCAAAAAGTAAGAATGTGCTGTGGTGGGAAATGGTAAATTAATTGAAAGATTCCATCTATCACCTCTATCTTCAAACAGCCAGATTTTCCTCTGTTCTCTTGCAAAATACTCTTGCATCATATTATATATATTTTTAACCGTTTACTTCAACTTACACGACAACACAGTTTGCTTTTAAGCAACACACTAGTCTGAAATGAGTTTTTCATCTCAAAAACTGATCATTGTATTCTTGCTGTGATTTAAAATTTATAAATGGGATTTGAATTTTGACATGATTCAATGTTCTGCTGGATTCAGAACTAAGACTATTTTCATATTTTTTTAATGATTAAAAATGTTAGAATGCTGGATTTATAGCTATGCCTTTCCTGATTTTTATCTTAGTCAGTCATTCATAAATATAGCTTATGTGTAAAGTTAGTTACAACAAAAAAGTGCAATGTAAATGCAAGTTTAACATAGGAAAATATCCCAAGATGCTTCAAAAGGAGCATAATCAGCCAAAGAAGAAAATTAAGTGGGGTAAGGAAGGTCTTAAAAAGGAGGTAGTGGAGAATTCCAGAACCTAGGGCATAGACAGCTGAAGGCACAGCTGCCAATGGTGGGGTAAAGAGAGTAGGGTATGCGCAAGATGCCAGAGTTGGAGGAATGCAGAATTTTCAGGGTAGTGGGAGATTACCAAGATAGGAGCAAGGCCAGGAAACGGATACAAACATGATGATATTTTTAAATTTGAGGTGTTAGAAGACCAGGAGCCAGTGGAGGTCAGCGAGCCAGGTGATGGCTGAGCAGGACTTCAGAGTTTTGAAGCAGCTGAAGTTTATGCAGGGTGGCTGCCCAGAGACCATTGGAATTGTTGAGTCTGGAAGTGATATAAGCATGAAAAAGGATTCCAGCAGCAGATGGACTGAGGCAAGTTACAGACAATGTTATTGCTACGACCGACCACTCAAGTCCAAGCTCCCAATCAAAATATACGATTCGGATTGTGGTGGGAGAAATGCACTGCTGATGCAATCCCGTCCCTCCACAGATCGCCTAACATATTTTTAACTTACAAATTAAAGAAAAAGACCCAGCCAAATTGTACCATCTTTTAACGCCCAAATGAGGCTTGCCAAACCAGGTGTCTTTAGTTAGAAAAACTAATCTGTTGAGCTAAACAGTTAAATTCTTAAACACTAGATATAAACATTTAAAATAGGAACATTAGTGTCCTTGCATATTTACGCTCCTGCCGAAGTGAAATCTTCCAATGTGGAATAGTCCACTGTTGCTTGAAGTCCTCACAGCCGTCAGATGGGGGGGGGGAAAAAAAGTTAACAGAACAATCCATAGTCTTATTCAGCAGTTGAAGGGATGCTTTCAACAATTGCAGTTCAGTTGTTAAAGGAATTTGATTATTTTCTTTTAGGTAATTAATCTGGCTTGACATCAGAATTCTGAGAGCGTAATAAATAAGGTTTAAATAAACTGAGAGAGAGCTCTCATTTCTTTCAGTATATACTGGTCCAACTGTCTGTCTCTGAGACAGAACAGTCTGTTTCCACTATAAGCCAGTTCAAAATTAAATTTAACGTTGTATCTTGTGTCCTTGTTCTCTGAATGGCTGTATGCCAGCAACGAGAATGTATTATACAGAGATACAGCACTGAAACAGGCCCTTCGGCCCACCGAGTCTGTGCCGACCATCAACCACCCATTTATACTAATCCTACATTAATCCCATATTCCCTACCTACACTAGGGGCAATTTACCCATCACCCTGCAAGTCTTTGGTTGTGGGAGGAAACTGGAGCACCCGGCAGAAACCGACGCAGTCACAGGGAGAACTTGCAAACTCCACACAGGCAGTATCCAGAACCAAACCCGGGTCGCTGGAGCTGTGAGGCTGCGGTGCTAACCACTGCGCCACCCAAAAGCAGCGCCCAAACAGTCTTTGACTCAGTTTCTGGAGCTTGTTACCTTAAAGCAGTACTGCTCCTTTTCCAGCCTTAAAGGCACACAGAATTCTCCCTGAAAAAAAAACTACAGGATCATAACAGTTATAGAGGATGTTCTGATGACATAGCTCCACCCCCCTAGGCAGGGCCTGTGCAAGTGAACACTATGGAACTCCTTGTTGTAACCACTTGTCTACAAGTCCCTTTGTATTCATCGCATTTACCATCAAAGCATTGAATAGCATGGATGAATAAACTGCCATTTCCATGATCCCTATATAATCAAAGTACTCCAGCTAAACTGGTCACAGGCACTTCTGTAGTCATCCACAGCATGCACACGTGGACAAGTTTGCTGTTTGTGGAACAGTAGTCCTTCAGAGAGTCATGTGCTATCATGAACAGGTCACGCACAATATCTCATGTGTCTTCATTCACTGAAAGGGTGAAGGTGACAGGTTAATAAATTTATAAATGGCAGGTCATGTTTAATGAAGCTACCAATGTTTTGAGGACATAACTGAGGTACTAGACAGGGTACCACCTATGGATGTACTTTCTATGGACTTTGCATTCAATCAGGATCTACATAGAGTCTATTAGCTAAAATTAAAGTTTATGGAAATGAAGGCAAATTATTAACCTGGTTAGGAGATTGATTAAGCAGCAGAAGACAGAGTTGGGACAATTATCCCTTGGACAAGTGCAGATTAATTAAAGAAATCCTGCATGTATTCCTAAGTTGACTGATTTTTATTTGGATGAGGCAACAAAGAGGATTGAGGAGGGTAATGCAGTTGCTGTGGTGTACATGGACTTCCAAAAGGCATTGATAAAATGACACATAGTAGGCTTCCCAGCAAAATTGAAACCCATGGAATAAAAGGTACAGTGGTAACATGGATATGAAGTTGGCTTAGTGACAGGAAACAGAGAGCAGTGGTGAACAGTTATTTTTCAGATTGGAGTCGGTCTGCCCAGGGGTCGGTAATAGGATCACTGCTTTTCTTGATATTAATGGCCTAGGCTTGGATGTACAGGGCACAAATTCAAAATTTGCAGATGAGACAAAACTTGGAAGTATTGTGAATTGTGAGGATAGTAATAGACTTTAAGAGGGCATACCTAGGCTGGTGGAATGGGCGGACACATGGCAGATAAAATTTAATGCAAAGAAATGTGAAATGATACATTTTGGTAAGAAGAATGAGAAGCAATGCAAGATAAAGGGAACAATTCTAAATGGGGTGCAGGAAGAGAGAGGAGGCAGTATATGTGCACAAATCATTGAAGTGGCAGGGTAGGTTGAAAAAGTGGCTTCATAAATATGAGGCATAGAGTACAAAAGCATGGAGATGATTATGAAGCTCTACAAAATACTGGTATGGTTTTAACTTGAGTATTGTGCCGAGTTCTGGGCACCACCACTTTAGGAAGGATGTGAAGGTTTTAGAGTAAGTGTAGAAAAGATTTATGAGAATGGTTCCAGGATGAGGGACTTCAGCTCCAGATTGGAGAAGCTGGGGCTGTTCTCCCCAGAGAAGATTGAGGGGAGATTTGAGAGGTGTTCAAAATCATAAGGGGTCTGGACAGAGTAGATAGGGAGAACTGTTCCATTAGCATAAGAATGGAGAACCTGAGGGCACCAATTTACAGTGAATGGCAAAAGAACTAACAGACATGAGGAAAAACTTCTTTATGTAAGAGAATTTGGTTTGCTCTGCCTGAGTGTGTGGTGGAGGCAGATTCAACCATGGCTTTTAAAAGGGAATTGGGTAACCACCTGAAGAAAAATAAAAATTTGCAGGGCTATCAGCAAGAGCAGATGGCCCTTTAAGATCTCGGTACGCTAATGAACCAAGTACCAGGATGTAGTCATGTGAATGGGACTAGCTGAGTTGCTCTTGCAGACAGGTGGCACAGTAAAGCATGGCTACCCGACCCAAACCTGACCAGACCCGATGACGTGTCAGGTTCAGATCGGGCCGGACACAGTGTTGCCTTTCGCTCAGGGAGGGAAAAGCTTCAAAATTTGAACAGCCAGGACATCAAGGCGGGAAACATGCATATGGACTCTGCACTAGTCTGCAGTGAGCAATTCCATCCAAGGTAGAGCACAACCTCTTTCCTATAATCAACTTCATTCTGGTAGTCGGGTCGGGCAAAAAAAAATAAAAGGACTAGGGCTGGGTCGGGTTGGATGTGGTTCTATTGGGCTTGGGTCGGGTTTCAATTGCATACCCGAGCAGGCCTTTACGGCAGACACAACTGGCCAAATGTTGTTCTCCTCTGCTGTAACCATTCTATGATTCTATAAAAAGGTTTTCTGGATTTCAAGCTCTCATCTATACAAATTCAAATAGTAGCATTTGCTGAAAGCACAAGGGTGCAAGTAGCAAACCGGAAAATGCTCTCAAGACATTATTATAGATTAATATAAACCTTAGAGAAAGGTTTCATGCTGGTGGGCTGCCATGCACAATAGCCATTCTGCTTTGTTGCCCTTAGCCAAGAACTGATGCAATCTTGACTGATGGCCAGTTTTTTTATTTTGGGGGGGGGGGGGGGGGGGGGTGATGGGAGGAGAGCCAAGCTGTCTCAATTAATAATTTGAGATTTGTCAAGGGCGACTAGATTCAGATATACTTTAAGCACTTACTTATTGTAAATTGGAAGAAAGGGAGGAGAACTTTCGTAAAAAGGAACACAATGTATTAAATGAAAAACAGTGGCACATGTTACTTGTGCAATAGTTTAAAAATAGGTTGCAATCTGAAGCCAACCTCAAGATTACTTCTAAACAATGCAGACCTTCATGCCAATAAATTCATGAGTCTACTACAGTATAGGCCAATCTTAATGTCACCAGGTAGTTCTGATATCAACAGCAGATAATGAAGAGCTCCACTTTTGTTGACAATATACACTACCATGGATTTGTACATGGACACAGCAAGCAACTGGTGACTAGTATGAAGGTCACTAAGCCTGTGCTGAGGGCCTAAAAATAATCAATGGGCTTTACATGTGATACCCCACCAACCCTCAAGACTACATGTTACCTATAGCAGAGGTTACATTGGAGATTATAACCTGAATGACGACCAGATGATGGTTCTTAAGCATGCTCTCCCAATGCCTGGGCAGGAACCTCATCCAGGGTACCATGTGCAATTCTGGTCTGTTTTAAGAACAGCCTTCCATCTGCATCCTCAAAAATGGCAGTCATTAACAAAATTATAATCTGGCAACTTTTAGTTAACAGCAGGCAATCTTGCACCTTTACATAATGTAAACAATCTATGGGTATTATCCTAGTCTTAGTCAACTAATTAACAGTTATGCAAAAATGGGTGCTTATAAATACTTACCTTGGCTCCAAGTAAAACGACAAGTTTAACCAGAACACCAACCTGCTATCCTAGAGGTCTCCAGACAAGGTACTCCAATCTAGTTAGATCTGCAATTGCTGCAGTCATAATAGGTGATATGATCTTTTCAAGTTGACAGTGTAGTCGAGGGGCACATTACAAAAAAAACACCATTCAAAATTACTTTTAAGTATTGCAGTTTTTAATACCTGCTGTCTTAAGCAAGCCCATAAATAATTATACATGAATCTCTGCTCATTGGAATGTGCAATGCTTTAAATATAAATAGGATTTGAATTACCAATCCACGATTAGACACTAAAATTAAGCTAACTGAAACAAAATTATGTTTTTCCCCTCCTCTAAAATGCAATGGTTACAACCACTGCTGCAAGTGGAATGTCTCGTGCAGTACTTTACCAATACTTTTTTGTCACCAGAACTAAAGCGCTGTAAGGTTCTTCACTTTCAAAACAAAAATAGGTACACAACTGAAGATGTTTAAACCACACAAAACACTTCGGTAACTTAAAATCAACATTTCAAAATGTCAAGAACCTAAACAATGAAAAAGCATATTTATTAAGACAAGTTGATTACCAATAAATAAAACCAGAACAAATTTAACACATTGGTTATGCAACTTGTAAAGAACTTTACAACCTTCTACTTTTCAGCAAGATGGAATAGATAATGCAATAAATGGCCTACAATGTGCATAGAAATATCTCATACCATATAGCCAGGAAATTTACTGTTTTATGCTTTTGAATATTCTGAAAATTCAAGCAAAAAATCATTCAACCAAATCTGATGTCCAAGAATCTATCATGCCACATTTGAAAAGATTCTCTATTAACTCAGGAAAGTCTTTTCATTAACAGTGTTAAAAGAGCTGTGTAAGCTCATTAAAAATTTCTGGCTACACAGTTATCACAGTAGTAGGCAGGCATAATCTGCTTGACAAAAATATTTTAAACTAAAATACTAACAATTGAAGGTTAAAAAGGTTATCTTGCCCCCTTGTTCCCCCAATGTAATCAAAAAAGGTGGTTCACTTTTTCACTCTAGGATACATTTAAAAGCCTCAAACTTTTGAGCTCACTGAGCAGCTGTAGCTAAGGTAGCAACAGGCCAAAAATAGACAAAAAGAAAAACAGTGTTTCCATTTTCAGTAAGTTGTTTTTATTTGCTTAAAACCAAAAATCTCAATTAGTGGAGTGTATTTAGTTGCACACAAAATACATGTGCTTATGTTGGGCCATGTTAGAATCAAATGGCAGTATGTGGAAGGCAAGAAACTAGTTTTAAATGCTTATGGTCATTTTGCTGGTTGGGGGTGGCGGGGGGAGGCCGTAGGACAAGAAAGGCAGTAGAACACAATCTCATGGTAGCTCAACACTTAAACCTGATCCCTTCTTAGAGAGTTATCAATTCTCAGGTCGAGGTGCAAAACAAATCTTTAGTTCAGTGTAGTAGATTTTACTCAGATGACAGGAATGTTTAAAAAATGTTTTTGGGGGTGGGGAAACAATATTATAACCATGCTGCTAATGAATAAATTACCTGTTTGGTGTTTTGACATCAAAAGCTGTAGTGAAGTCCACACCCAATTAATTGTCAAGAAGAATAACATGGAAGTATAATCAGGGTGAAACATTTATAAAAGGAAGAAAAAGGTTCTCGTTTAAAAACCATGCTGCCACCGAGTCAGTCAAGGGGGCAGGCCAATTCTTACAAGCTTGGAGCACTGAGAGTCTTTTAAAACAGTATCAAAACAAAATCAGTGTCACAACCATTAACACAAAGTGCCTAGAAACATACCACCGCTAAAAGACTATTCAACTCACCACTGCTGCATCAATGTGTGTAATAGGCCACTTATAAATAAAATGGATCAATGTTCCATCAGTTTCGCACACAACTCTTGATTACTCCCACATTTGTGCACACTAAAAGTTTGAAATTTAAACATAATTACAGTAAGTGTTCAGTTACCAAAAAGTTTGTGGAATGGACATAAAAGAAAGCTGTAAATACTATGGTTTCTCAATTGAAAATATTGCACAAATACAGGTCTTCCTTTTCACTGATTTAAGACCAACGGTTCTTAACCATACCAGGGCAGCTATTGCAACTCGTGCCCCTCATGTTATATGGGGAAATATTTGAATTTAAATCTTACCTCTTATTTTGCAAACTATGCCAGACCATTAAAGCTAGAGCCTTTAAGCCATTTTGAGCAAATTTCCCCTCTAGCTATTAATTTATCGAAGCACAGTTTCCATTAGATTGGAAGACCTGCGTTAGCTAGTAGTACTCAAAAATTTGAGAACCTTGAATGCAAAATGTGAAGATTTTGAAAAATACATCCGTCTTTACTAGAACCTCTGAACACCACTGGAACTGCTAGATTCTCAAATGCAGTCTCTGTAATTATTCTTCATAATGAACAGAGGTGTATCCCATATCAATTTTTTTTGAGCACCATGCTAGTCTGGCTCGTAACAAGACATAAATTTCAAAAGACCTAAGGCCATGAGTTCCATTTGTAATGGAAAAGAACTGTGCAAAAAAGCTTAAATTCCTACTTTTTTGTGCCAGTGTCAAAGATTTTTTTTTAAAAAAAGGAAAACTCCAGGTCCACTTATAAGGTTTTTCTTAATTTCACAACTTGATTTTTTTTCATAACATTTGTAAAAGAGGCACGATTTTCATGAAAAAGTATCTGCAAACTTTATAAAAAGATAAAATAACAATTTGTATTGAAAAGTTGCATATCACTTGCACGTCATCATAATGAAGAGAGCTCACAGACGTCATCTCCTCAATATACTTGGCAAGTACCTTTTCATGGAGAATGCCCCTTCGAGCAATCCACTGCATTTTTGATATTGAATTTTTTTTTTAAAATGTTAGATACAACTGGAGTTTCTGATTAATTTAATATTCATTTACTAACATGCTAATGCTTCACTATTCCTCATCTTTGCAACTAGTGCCAACCAGATTAGATAAATTTCAATTGCGCCATGGCTTCAGTTGAGATGGTACAGGTTGACTACAAGCTGACCAACATAAGTAAACACTGTGCTGTATATGCTGCCATTTTGTTTAACATGTAAAAAGAAAAAGTATTGTGTGATTTGGATTTTGATCTCAATGCTTTATGGACAACTGCCAAATTGATACAGGACAATAACCCTTTTTCATTTCAGGTTGTAAAATTAATATTTTAAATTGAGTTCAATCATTATATCAAAACTTTATTAAACAATTCTATTTGTTCACTACTCATCTGCTGTGTGCTCTCCAGGCTTTTGAATAGAAAGTCATTTTTCTTTCAGGACAGTGGTCCACAGGCTCAGCATTGGCATTTATGTCTCTTATTCCGCATCAACATTGCTTGGAGGACTGTGGGAGATATTACTGTATTACAAACTCTGCCTTCAGCATGCATTTAGTACCACTACATATTTGAACTGAAGCCAAAACGATCCTTCAAAAAATCAAAGGAAGTAAACAAACATTTTAATCTTCTGCATAAGTTGTTTGTTATACTGGCACCTAGAGTTTTCCTATAAACAAAGCCCTGACCAAAATGTTAGTATCCCCTCAAATCATTGTTGGAAAAAACCAAGATGCAAAATATTAAACGCAACATACTGCAGTACAGAAACAGTATCCTTGAAGTAGGCCAAAAGACTAAATTTCATAATATAGATCTATATTTCTTCTATCACATCCCAACAAATCAAACTTTGGGGTACATGAACACTTAAATGATAAAACATCTTACTGCCTTATTCTTTAATCAAGGAAATTAAAGACCCAACATGCCAATCTTTGCAGAGGCGCTTCTGGTTAAATAAACATTGGCTAACGAGGCACAGGAAATGCTAACTATTCAGATAAAAATCTACAGGCAGGCACTCGCATCCCCTCACACACACACACACACGCACATATATATGCATCTGTATGTACATATGCATATATAAATTAAGCTACAGCAGATGTAAAGTTTAAGTGCACCTCAATTATTTTAAAAATTTGTTTCCCCAAATAATTTGTATACCAAAAGAAAGCAAGCACCCATTGTTCCTGAGAGTTCTGCTGCATGGGACATTTTTGTAACAACCAATTTGTGTGAAAACAGCGTTCCATGCATCGGATATAAAACAACTCTGATCAGCCATAATAAAGGTGTCAAAGAGAGGATACAGTTTCTTTAACATGCGAGCACATTTTACAATCTGTGCTCATGTGACAAAACTAATGGCCACTTCAAATATATGAGTCCATCTTTGTTTCAGGTACACAACATGTGGTCAGGGCTTTGTAGGTTTTTTTTTTAATAACAGCAGTTAAGTATTACATATATATAAGTTTTTAACAACTGCAGTCATGAGTTATCATCAGTGTTGTACTTAGTACATGATCGCATACAATCAGGGTTCTCCAAATCTCTGACTCTTTGGCTCAGTGGTAGAGATCAGGATTTTTTTTTCCATGGTATCTAGATATAGAAGACAAAACCTTCTCAGTTGGTCTCATACGAAGAAAGCAATGCAGCATCCACTGGTTCCATACACGAAGGGCATGTAAAGGATCGCATCAGCCAGTCATCTATACAGTCCAGGTGATAAATATGCATGCATGGAAGAAACCTAATTGGATCACCATAAACAAAGTCCATCATACATATAACACACCTGAAAAGGCAAAAAAAAATGCTTAGAAGTACACAGGCTAGTTTATTGCACACAAAAAAAGTTACTGTACAAATTCATCCAACAGTCCTTCACATGGTGCTTTCTAAGCATTCTGGATACAATTAGAAAAGTGAATTCTCAATATGAATATTACATTTAACATTTCACAACTGTCAAAAGGCAATAATTTATAATTTGCTGGTTTGAGCCACAGAAAGAAAACATGCTGATAGAGCCACAGGAAAATTTGCAAATCAAACATTAAAATTTAGAACACATCAGAAACACAAGTTAAAACGTTGAATATTGAAGACACAATCTAAGGAAAGACAACAGGGAAAAGGTAACAGTTTTGACACTGCAAGGGTTGAACATCAGCATTCTCAACAGGTTAATCAGAAGCACAGCACTGGTAAATGTTAAACAAAGACAGGGCAGCACAGTGGTTAGCTCCACAGCCTCACCGCTCCAGCAACCCGGGTTCGTTTCTGGGTACTGCCTGTGTGGAGTTTGCAAGTTTTCCCTGTGACTGCGTGGGTTTCCTCCCACATGCCAAAGACTTGTGGGTTGATAGGTAAATTGGCCATTGGAAATTGCCCCTAGTGTAGGTAGGTGGCATGAGAATTGAGGGAAGGTGGGGACGAGAGAGGGAAATGGGTGGTTGATGGCACGGACTCGTTGGGCCGGTTTCGGTGTTGTATCTCTCTATGACTCGGAGTACACCACCTGTGTTACTTGAAGGGAACAGAGAAAGGAAGGTGGGGAGGGCGTGTACCATCATTCTAACTTGTACCAAAAGTGGGGTACATGAGGTTAACTGTAGTGTCCATCTAATAGAAAGAGCAAAAACTGCTTGCCCCAGCAAGCTTGGTCTGACAAATTTTAGAAATTTTTAAAATGATGAAAATTCAAAACTCACTCTCTAATTTTCTTTTCTGATCCATCTCTTCCTGGGTCATAGACCCCTTTGGGCAGGTGCTGAATGAGCCCTATTCTTTGCGCTATTCTGATCTGTTCTTCTTCGGTAAGTTGAGTGGCTAACCGGGTCTGACTTGGAGTAGGATGGTACACAGGAACCTGCACCTGTTCCTAATAGATGGGAGCAGAAAGAGAAAAAAAAGACACATTGGAACAATGTAATAATGCTTCAATTAAGGTGTAGCAACAAACTCTAAGGTTTTAAATACAGAACATAAAAAGTAGTTACTGTATTCACACTACCATAGTAGTATACTTCGAAGCTTACCATACAAAAGGATAGGAGGCAGCTAGGAGGATGCATGTGTGATGTGGGCAAGATGGTCAATATCACCACCATATTCCCATAATCATGGAACTATTCATTGCCAGCTAACTCAGCTTGCAGTTCAGCAATGAATTAATATGACTCAAACTATGGATGCACAGGAAGCCTCGAGACTTCAGTTAAGTACTTTGGAAATTATTATATACAATAATTACCAAAACATGAAACAAAATATCAATCTATTCCAAAATAATTAAGATTTGCTCAATAAAGGCCATGTTCATGATACCACTTAACTTTGAAAAGTCTTTGACAAAATTAATTTTTAATATGTTGATCAAGTGCATCACTTCTGCACGATAATAGTTTTTTTCTACCATATAAAGGTTTGCTCAACAGTTTCATGCAGCAGCTATCCCTTTAAAAAGGGAGTTAAGTTTATTGATTTTTCACTTATTATGTTAGTCTTCTGTTAAGAAAATTTCAGTCAATGACTTTGATTCAAAAATTATATACAGGTTTGATTTGTTTGGAGTATTGCCCAGCAAACTAAGTAGCAACTAAAATTCACGGTTAGAGGAAAATAGTTTCACATTAAGAAAATGCTGAGCAGAAATCTCTACTTGCAGGATGACGTGACAGATAAAAATAGCTCAGCCAGGTTTGCTATACAGGAGAAAATTCTGGATCTGACTGTTCTGTTCTGACTTGCTGAATACTGAATTGCAAGAGGCTGAGTTGACAAGTGAATGACTATTCCGTATGAACAATGCAAGAGCAATGACTAAGTAACTAAAGCCTGTAACCTCCATTAATTACTATAATGTGTCACAAGTTAACTTGAAGAGCAACAGTAGCGTGTGTCGTTACTGCAAAGTGGCATACTACTTAGTGGACTCCTAAGGCTGCAAATTCCATGCTAATAGATTGGACTAACAGTTCATGTAGTGCTGAGAGTATAGCAGGCTTGGCACTCGATTATTTCAGGGGTAATGCTGTCCTTCCCAGGGGCCTTTCCACTGGCTAGAGAATCAATGGCATCACTGAGTTCCGATTTTGTTGGCTGTATGTCCAGCTCATCCATGACTGGTAGAGGCTGGGCTGCATAGAGAGCAGTCTCAGTGACAGCATTCTCCCTGGAGTACAGTTCTAGGTAGTGCTCAACCCAGCAGTCCATTTGTTTGCATTGGTCAGTGATTATGTCCCCTGATTTAGATTTGAGGGGGGCGATCTTCTTGATGGTTGATTAATGCCATCATACATTCCTCTGATGTTTCCAGTGTCTGAGGCCAGCTGAATATGACTGCACAGGTGTTGCCAGTAGTCGTTTGTGCAGCACCTGGCTGTTCTTTGTGCAGTGCTTCTGGCTGCTTTAAGTGCTACGGATGTTAACTCGCTGGGGGCTTTCTTGTAGTTCAACTGTGCAATGCGCTTAGCGGCTATGACAGGTTCCAGCTCTTCATTATGAGATTGAAACCAGTCTGCATTTCTCTTCGCACTTTTGCCGTAGGTGGTCAAAGCTGACTCAGATGGCGTCTCTGATGTGGGTCCAATTGGTCTCAGCATCCCCTGTGGGAGTGTTTTGAAGGGCTGTTACAAGTGAATTTAGAAATTTTTGTAACAGCTGTGGGTGAGAAATTCTGCTCGTGTTGATGCACGGGTGGCCCTTCTGCTTGGAATGATGCAACTTCTTTGCTGCACACCAGGGAGTGGTCGGTGTCGCAGTCCGCACTGTGGAAGCTGCGTGTGATTTGAACACTGTTTAAGGCGGCTCGCCTTGTGACAATGAGGTCTAGCTGGTGCCAACGACGTGATCTTGGGTGCCTCCATGAAACCTGGTGACAGGGTTTAGTGTGAAAGAATGAGTTGGTGATGCAGAGGTTATGATAGGTACACAACTCAAGCAGGCTCTGCCTGTTCTCATTCATGCCTGTGCTGGGACGAGGGAGCAGTACCTCAAGACTTGCGCGATGCCAATATCATCACCCTCTATAAAAACAAAGGTGACCACGGTGACTGCAACAACTACCGTGGAATCTCCCTGCTCAGCATAGTGGGGAAAGTCTTTGCTCGAGTCGCTCTAAACAGGCTCCAGAAGCTGGCCGAGCGCGTCTACCCTGAGGCACAGTGTGGCTTTCGTGCAGAGAGATCGACCGTTGACATGCTGTTCTCCCTTAGTCAGATACAGGAGAAATGCCGCGAACAACAGATGCCCCTCTACATTGCTTGCATTGATCTCACCAAAGCCTTTGACCTCGTCAGCAGACGTGGTCTCTTCAGACTACTAGAAAAGATTGGATGTCCACCAAAGCTACTAAGTATCATCACCTCATTCCATGACGATATGAAAGGCACAATTCAACATGGTGGCTCCTCATCAGACCCCTTTCCTATCCTGAGTGGCGTGAAACAGGGCTGTGTTCGCGCACCCACACTTTTGGGAATTTTCTTCTCCCTGCTGCTTTCACATGCGTTCAAGTCCTCTGAAGGAATTTTCCTCCACACAAGATCAGGGGGCAGGCTGTTCAACCTTGCCCGCCTAAGAGCGAAGTCCAAAGTACGGAAAGTCCTCATCAGGGAACTCCTCTTTGCTGACGATGCTGCTTTAACATCTCACACTGAAGAGTGTCTGCAGAGTCTCATCGACAGGTTTGCAGCTGCCGGCAATGAATTTGGCCTAACCATCAGCCTCAAGAAAACGAACATCATGGGCCAGGACGTCAGAAATGCTCCATCCATCAATATTGGCGACCACGCTCTGGAAGTAGTTCAAGAGTTCACCTACCTAGGCTCAACTATCACCAGTAACCTGTCTCTAGATGCAGAAATTAACAAGCACATGGGAAAGGCTTCCATTGCTATGTCCAGACTGGCCAAGAGAGAGTGTGGGAAAATGGCGCACTGACACAGAACACAAAAGTCCGAGTGTATCAAGCCTGTGTCCTCAGTACCTTGCTCTATGGCAGCGAGGCCTGGACAACGTATGTCAGCCAAGAGAGACGTCTCAATTCATTCCATCTTCGCTGCCTCCGGAGAATACTTGGCATCAGGTGGCAGGACCAGATCTCCAACACAGAAGTCCTCGAGGCGGCCAACATCCCCAGCTTATACACACTACTGAGTCAGCGGCGCTTGAGATGCCTTGGCCATGTAGGCGCATGTAAGATGGCAGGATCCCCAAGGACACATTGTACAGCGAGCTCGCCACTGGTATCAGACCCACCGGCCATCCATGTCTCCGCTTTTAAGACGTCTGCAAACGCGACATGAAATCCTGTGACATTGATCACAAGTCGTGGGAGTCAGTTGCCAGTGTTCGCCAGAGCTGGCGGGCAGCCATAAAGGCGGGGCTAAAGTGTGGCGAGTCGAAGAGACTTAGCAGCTGGCAGGAAAAAAGACAGAGGTGCAAGGGGAGAGCCAACTGTGTAACAGCCCCCACAAACAAACTTTTCTGCAGCACCTGTGTAAGAGCCTGTCAATCTAGAATTGGCCTTTATAGCCACTCCAGGCGCTGCTCCACAAACCACTAACCACCTCCAGGTGCTTACCCATTGTCTCTCGAGATAAGGAGGCCAAAGAAGAGGAGATTGGACATATAAAAAAAGGAAGACACCTGCCCACCACTGGCCAAGAAAAGCAGAACGACATTTAAAAGTAAAATAATTTATGCACTTGTAATGTGCCATATAAGTAACAGATTCAGCAAGCAACTCTTCAATTTGTTGCTAACTTTAAAAAAATAACTTTATTACTGATCTTTTAACGATGATTGGACCCAAAAATCTGAATATATTAACACTCAATAAATCATATAATTTGAAATACAGCACATGATCTGAAGAGCAATAGGAACCCACTGAAAAAAAAGAAAATATATGAATCAAAAACAAAAATCACAATAGGTTAGTCAATACTGGAGAGAAAAGGGCTATATTTTTGATGGGATCCTTTAGAACTGTGACTTCAATAAAAGGGTCCCATTCAAAACCTGTCTTTTATCCTGACTGAATTACTGTCTATTTGTAACATTTGTTTTGCTTTTAACCTACTGAATTGTTTGTGAGCTGCAGATGAATTTAACTTCAAGGAAATCAAAATTGGCTCCACTATGCACAATTCAGGACTACAGCTTTCAAACCATGGCATCATCCAAAAAAAAACTGAACATTTAATGGAGGCAATCTTCAAAATTAAGCATCTGATTCTGTTTATTTAATAATCGGCCTGGAGTTGCTGCTAGGTTGCGCTGTTTTGTCCAGCGCAATTAATGTGAAATCAACTAAACCAGTGCAAAAGATCGAGGAATTTCAAGTGCAAATTACATCCAATGCAAACGGAGTTGTGCCATTTTAAAAAACATGCCCCCAGATCAAGATGATTAGTCGTCCTAAGTTTCCACTAACTGTGCCCATTTGTAGGGCTTTGAGGTGAACCTTGTATTTAAGCTTTTTCTGTTTTTCTTTTTAGACACAGGATCTATATGCCAAAAGAATGTTTTAAAAGATTTTGAACGTCATTTTTGTTTTCATTGCCCAAGAAGCTGACTATTGTACACCAATGTAATTAGCAAATGGTTTTGCAGTATTTTAAAAATAATTTTTAGTGATTTAAAATCAGGTTGCTAGCAGGTGGGCTTGACACCGATTAAAAATGCTTATCTTGCAATAAACCTATTTTCAGCTGTACTAATCAAACTGCACCAAATTACCACTCAAATATAATGAAGGATCTTTTTTTAAAAAGCAAAACAAAAAATTGCATTCTAAAACACTGCCGATTGCACTGGTACACAGATTTTACATTTGGTGATATTCAATCGAGTTTGAGCAGAAACCTTTAGGATAAAATAAACTTCTCAAAACGACTACAATTTTGTGCAATTTGCATCCATAGCAGAAACTCTACCCCATCACATCAGGTTTGCATTTTTAAAAATGGTTTTGTAATCTTTACTTTGAAGTGGTTTAAGTTTTCACCAAATTTTTTTTTAAAAAAGGTATTTTGTTTCCGCCTCCAGCTTAGTTCCCTCCTGATCACTAAACTAGGTCCAACAGCATTGAGAGCATATGATCTGAATACTCCATCAGCACAGTTGTTTATAGTAGTTATATTCTCTTGCTTTTGTGAATACCTGGCCTCCATTTTGCATTACTTTTTCTGAAGTACAGTAAATATGGATTATTAGTTGAAAGCACCATCATCCAAGTCAAGAGGTTGAGAGTTCGTGCCCCATTCAAGGAAGGATTTGAAAATAAGGGTGAGAATTTTAAAATCAAGGCACTGCTTAACCAGGAGCCGGTATAGGTCAGCAAGCAGAGATGATGTGTGAAGTGGATTTGGTGCAAGTTAGGACATGGACAGCAAAGTTTTGGAAGACCTCAAGTTTATGGAGGGCAAAATGCAGGAAGCTGGCCAGGAGACCATTGGAAGAGTCAGGTCTAGAGGTATCAAAGGCATGGAGGAGGGTTTCAGTAGCAGATGAGCTGAGGCAGGGACAGAGTTGGGCAATGTTAGAGGTGGAACTAGGCAGCCTTAAGTGATGGCCAGGATATGTGGTTGGAAGCTCATCTTGAGGTCAAGAATGGCACCAAGGTTGTGAACTGTCTTGTTAAGCCTCCATTTCCAGGGAAAAGGATGGAATCGGGGGCTAAGGAGCGAAGTCTGCGGCAGTGACCAAACACAATTGTGGAATTCTCTAAATCATTAAATATATTCAAGAAGAAGGAGATATACATTTCTTAATGCCAAAGGGATCAAGGGATATGGGGGGGGGGGGGGAAAGCAGGAACAAGGTACTGAATGAGACGGTCAGCCATGATCTTTTTTAAATGGCGGAGCAGGCCCGAAGGGCCAAATGGCCTACTCCTGCTCCTATTTTCTATGTTCCTATGTGTCAATGGCTTGTTTTCCCAGTATTTAATTGGAGAAAGGCTTTGCTCATGCAGTAGTGCATGTTGGACAAGCAGTTCTCGTCAACTAGTTATTAAAAGAGTAGCTCAACATTGGAGATCCTACAGATCCAACACTAAAGTCGGTCCCATCTGACTTGTCAGGGCAATGTTAGAAAACCTATTATTGAGAAAAGTTCAGAATTTCCTGACCAAATTTCCTTCCTCAACCACCACTGCAAAAAATAAAGTTACTAGGTCATTCATCTCATTTGCTAATTATGGGCCTTGCTGTGCAAAAATAGCTGCCACATTTGACCAACAATATTAACTGTACTTCAAAGCAATTCACTGTACATGAAGTGCTTTGGCATTGAGGCAAGAAAGATCTACATAAATACAAGTTACTTTGTTTATCTCACTCTTCACCTATCCTCCATTACAGCACAATTACTGCCTCAGAATATAGTTGGGGACATGCAAAAAATTACAGACCATAACATTTTCAGTGGAATGATTAATTGCTTAGATAAGGTCACTGAGAAAATACAGTGAACCACTGCAATCATTAGACATTCACAATTAGTTTATGTAACTTCCTGATCATTTAAAAACATATAATGCAATTAATGTAGAAGAGCAGCCTTAGCACTTCACTGAAACGTAATCAAGAAAATGGACAGTGAATCAAAGAAACAAAAAGGGTTACAGAGATAGAGAGGGGAGAAGCCCTGGAGTAATATAAAACACAAGGATGAGAATTTTAAATTAGGGTTGTTAGGGGCAGGGGGGGGAAACCTAGAGTTAATGTAGGTAAGCAAGCATAGTGTTAATGGATGAGCAGACCATGCTGCAGGATAGAACAGGGGCAACAGAGTTTTGGATGAGTTGGCATTTGAGAGACTGGAGGCTGGGACGTCAGTCAGGACAGCATTGCAATAGTTTGGGCACAAGGTGACAAAGGCATGATGAGAGCTAGAGCAGCAGCAGGGGTAAGGCAGGGACGGGGCTAGGTGATGTTATGGAGGTATATCCAGGCTTGGGCTGATAAGTGGCAAGTAACATTCGTGCCATACAAGTGCCAGGCAATGACCATCTCCAACAAAACAGAATCTAACCATCTCCCCTTGACATTCAATGAGATTACCATCGCTGAATCCCCCACTATCAACATCCTAGGGACTACCATTGACCAGAAACTGAACTGGAGTAGCCACAGTATTTATATGGCTACAAGAGCAGGTCAGAGGCTAGGAATCCTGAGGCGAGTAACTCACCTCCTGACTCCCCAAAGCCTGTCCACCATCTACAAGACACAAGTCAGGAGTGTGATGGAATACGCTCCACTTGCCTGGATGGGTGCAGCTCTAACAACACTCAAGAAGCTAGTCACCATCCAGGACAAAGCAGCCCGCTTGATTGCCACCTCATCTACAAACATTCATTCCCTCCACCACCGACGCACAGTGGCAGCAGTGTGTACCATCTACAAGATGCACTGCAGCAATGCACCAAGGCTCCTTAGACAGCACCTTCTAAACCCATGACCTCTACCAACTAGAAGGACAAAAGCAGCAAACGCATGGGAACACCACCATCTGCAAGTTCCCCTCCAAGTCACACACCATCCTGACTTGGAACTATATTGCCGTTCCTTCACTGTCGCTGGGTCAAAATCCTGGAACTCCCTTCCCAACAGCACTGTGGGTACACCTACCCCAAATGGACTGCAGCGGTTCAAGAAGACAGCTCACCACCACCTTCTCGAGGGCAATTAGGGATGGGCAATAAAGGCTGGCCTGGCCAGCGACGCCCACACCCCATGAATGAATTAAAAAAAGGTATGTTAGGCGATGCAACAGTGTGTCAGGCAGTGATGGAGGAACCTCGGCCCTTGACTTAGTGTGGATGGGGAAACTGACCATAGCACCATGATGCAGGATGCCATTCGGGGGGGGGGGGGGGGGGGGGGAAGTGAAAAGGAATGCAGTAGTAATAGAGGACAGGATAGTCCAGGGGTGGGGTGGGGTGGGGGTCGATACTGTTCTCTGCAACCACAACTGGGAACTGGGAGTTCTGAAGTTTGTGTTGCCTGTGCCTGGAGCCAGGGTTAAAAAGGCATCTCCTCGCAGCTGGAGACAAACTTAGAGCGAGGAGGATGGGGTGGGGGAAATTCAGTTGCTGTGGTCCACATAAGAACCAAATGACATAGCAGATCATTCCTAGCTCTGCTTAAGAAAAAATAAAATGTTTGAGGAATTAGGGTCCAAATTAAAATGCAGAACTTCAAAAAGGTAATGATCTCTAGATTTTTACCTGAGGCGCATGCCAACTGGCATAGGGTCAAGCAGATGAGAGAATTAAACACATGGCTCAAAGAGTGGTGTGGGAAGAAGCGGTTTCAATTCATGGGGCATTGGCACCTGTACTGGGGAAAGAGGGAGCTGTTCCGTTGGGATGAGTTTCACTTAGGCCAAACTGAGCTCAGTGTCCTGGCGAATCGCAGAACTAGGGCTGTGGATAGGGTATTAAACTAAGAAAGGTGGATGGGGGTGGGGGGTAAAGACCAGGTGGTGAAGAGAGATTTAGAAATCTAAAAAAAGTCGAGGCAACAGAGCAGTGTAGTGCTTTAGGTAAAGGCAAGCAGAGTGGGACATGAATGAATAAAAAAAAGAGTTTAACGTAAATAGTGCATCAGCGAATAAGGCCCAAAGAATGGTATAAAAAGGCTCTTTATCTGAGTGCACAAAACTTTTACAATTCGATAAAATAGCAGCACAAATAGAGATAAATGGTTTAGCTCTAATCATCATTATAGAAACATGGTTACAAGGTGATCAAGGTTGGAGATAAATTTTCCAGGGTACAAAACATTTTGAAAAGGGCAAAAAGAATGGAAAATGAGGAGTAGCCCTCATAGTAAAGGAGGGCAAAAGGACAATAGTGAGAAAAGGATCTTGGCTCAGAAGATCAGGAAGTACAATCAGTATGGGTGGAGATTAGCAATTTTAAAAAAGGGTCAGAAAACGCTGGTGGGAGTACTTAACAGTAGTTATACCGTTGGACAGAGCATTAAGCAAGAAATAATTGGAGCTTGCAACAAAAGGAATGTAATAATTGTGGGAGAATTTAATCTTCATATAGCCTAGACAAATCAAATTGGCAAAGGTAGTCTGGAAGATGAGTTTGTAGAATGCTTTTGCAACAGTTTCCTGGAACAATACGTTGTGGAAGCAACTAGGGACAAAGCTATTTTAGATCTAGTATTGGGTCATAAGGCAGGGTTAATTAGTAATCACATAGTAAAAGATCCTCTGTTTTGGGGGGGGGGGGGGGGGGGGGGGAGGCAAAAGAGATAATACAATTAAATTCCATATTAAGTTTGAAAGCGACATACTCCAGTCCCAAGCAAGAATCTTGAACTTAAAGCCAATTACATAGGTATGAGGCTACTGCTGGCTAAGGTCTAAGGTTAATTGGGTAAATAGACTCAAAAGGTATGACAGTAAATAAACAGTGGGAAACATTTAACAATTCAAAAATATTCAACAAGAATACATTCCATGAAAAAACAAAAACTCAGCTAGAAAGATCCATTCGTGGCTTATTAGGGAAGTTAAGGGCAGTATTAGATTAAAAGAAGAGGCTTATAACGTTGCAAAGATTAGTCGTATGCCGGAGGATTAGGAGTGTTTTAGCGAACAAAAAGGGGAAAAAATAGAATCAGAGTAAACAAGTCAGAAAAATTTAAAGTACAAGCTTTTACAAGTATATATTAAAAAAATAGCTAAAATAAACGTTGATCCCTTAGAGGCAGAGACAGGAGAAATTATCGTGGGAAATGGCAGAGACGTTGAACAAGTGTTTTGTGTCTGTATTCACAGTAGAAGACACAAATTACATAATCAGAAATATAGAGAGTCACCAAGGGCTAAGGGTGAGGAACTTAAGGTAATCAATACCAGTAGGGAAAAGTATTGGAAAACTTAAGGGATTAAAAGCTGACGGCCTACATCCTGAGGTTCTAAAAGAGGTAGCTGCAGAGATAGTGGATTTTCCAAAGTTCCCCAGATTCCAGAACAGTCCCAGTGAATTGGAAGTTAACAAATATAACACTGTTATTCAGGAAAGGAGGAAGGAGAAAACAGGAAACTATAGACCAATTAGCCTGACACTCATCGGGAGTGGCGCAGTGGTTAGCGCCGCAGCCTCACAGCTCCAAGGACCCGGGTTCAATTCTGGGTACTGCCTGTGCGGAGTTTGCAAGTTCACCCTGTGACCGCGTGGGTTTTCACCGGGTGCTCCGGTTTCCTCCCACCGCCAAAGACTTGCAGGTGATAGGTAAATTGGCCATTGTAAATTGCCCCTAGTGTACGTAGGTGGTAGGGAATATGGGATTACTGTAGGGTTAGTATAAATGGGTGGTTGTTGGTTGGCACAGATTCGGTGGGCCGAAGGGCCTGTTTCAGGGCTGTATCTCTAAATAAAAAAATAAAAATAAAATGAATAAATAAAAAAATGCTGGAATCTATTATGAAGGAAGTCTTAATGCACTTAGAAATTCTTAGCATGATCAGAGTCAACATGGTTTACTAAAGAGAAATTGTGTTTGACAAATTCATTAGAGCTTTTTGAGGATGTAACCAGAAGGGCAGATGAAGGGGAACCAGTAGTTGTAGTATACTTCGATTTCCAAAAGGCATTTGATAAGGTGCAACACAAAAGGTTAATAACACAAGATAAGAAAGAGTACATGAAGTTGACAGTAATATATTCGCACAGATAAAAGGACAGGAAGAGGAGAGCAGGGATAAACAGGGCATTTTCAAATTGGCAGGCTGCAACTAGTCCAATGCCACAAGGATCAGTGCTGGGGCCTCAGCAACTTACAATCTGTATTAATGACTACAACCAGAGGTTGGCAACCTTTTTTTTTTTAAATTGCCACAAATAAAAACTAGGAGTCGCAGGATTTTTAAAAAACTGTTTATTGAGAATCAAAAGGAACATTATGCATTTATATGATGCTGTAAAATTGTCATTTGCTTTAACTTCTTTCTGGACGCTTAGATGAATGACTGCAGTTACTACCAAATTTCATGAAATTTCATTCGCATATATAGGTCGGGGGAAAAAAAAAAATCAGTTTCTGCATTCCACAAACAGTAAAAAGAGTTATTCTTGTTTCCAAATTGAATCTTGATGCTACCCAAATCTTAAATTTGCTTTCGGTTTTATCAAATTTTTCCTGGAGAATCATAACATCATGTCTTCTTTCACATCTAGCTGGATACTTCTGGGCAAAGGTTTTGAGCAGTATTCAATTTTTTTTTTAAAACAGGAAACATATCATCCCATATCAGACATAAGAGCCCTTTCTCGAAAATCAAGGTATATGCACATTAAGCAGATTTTTTTTGCATCTTGTGGTATTAAGGCTATTCAAGCGCCAGTACACAACTCAATTTTTGATTCAGCAAATGAATAACTAAGAAAAATTGTGTTGCTATCTATTTCTTTGTTATTTTCTTGACAATATTTTTAAGGCTTTTTTGTGGTGATGCAATCCAACTGGAAAAGGTTCGAAGCCGCAAATGAGATGTTGAAGAACCGCATACAGCTCCAGAGCTGCGGGTTTCCAATCCCCAACTTAGACGAAGAGACTGAGAGTAATGTATCTAATGTCCTTACTTCAGCGCAGTGGAAGGAGCTGGTTGGTGAGCAACTGGTAAGCTATTCTACTTATAATAAAAAGAGTCTGTAAAATTAAGGTATGGCAGGGCAACTCGGCCGAGTGGAATGTACAGCCTGTGGCATGTAGGAAGTCAGACACAACAGAGAACTACGTGGGGGGAAAAAGAGAAAAAGAGAGAAAGAGAAAAAGAGAAAAAGAGAAAAAGAGAGAAAGAGAGAAAAAGAGAAAAAGAGAAAAAGAGAAAAAGAGAAAAAGAAAGAGAGAAAGAGAGAAAGAAAGAGAGAAAGAGAGAAAGAAAGAGAGAAAGAGAGAAAGAAAGAGAGAAAGAAAGAGAGAAAGAAAGAGAGAAAGAGAGAAAGAGAGAAAGAGAGAAAAAGAGAAAAAAAGAGAAAAAAAGAGAAAAAAAAGAGAAAAAAAAGAGAAAAAAAAGAGAAAAAAAAGAGAAAAAAGAGAAAAAAAGAGAAAAAAAAAGAAAAAAGAGGAAAAAAAGGAGAAAAAAGAGGAAAAAAAGGAGAAAAAAGAGGAAAAAAAGGAGAAAAAAGAGGAAAAAAAGAGAAAAAAAAGGAGAAAAAAAAGAGAGAAAAAAAGAGAGAAAAAAGAGAGAAAAAAAGAAAAAAAAGAAAAGAGGAGAGAGAGAGACTGGCAACCAACATGAAAGGAAATCCCAAAGATTTCTACAGGCGTATAAATAACAAAAGGTGTTAAAAAAAGGAGTGGGACCAAGCACACAGTATCCTGGGCTTTATTAATAGGGGCATAGAGAACAAGGGCAAGGAAGTTATATTGAACTTGTACAAGACACTAGTTCGGCCTCAGCTGGAGTATTGCATCCAGTTCTGGGTGCCGCACTTTAGGAAAGACATGAGGGCATTGGAGAGAGTACAGAAAAGATTCACGCAAATGGTTCCAGGGATGAGAAACTTGGAGAAGCTAGGATTGTTTTCCTTGGAGAAGAGAAGGCTGAGAGGTGATTTGATAGAGGTATGCAAAGTCCTTCAACGTGTCTTCCAAATCCCAGAACTTCCATGTTTGAATCCCTCCAGCTTTCCACCCCTGCCACAGTACCGAAAGAGCTCTCAAAGTCACAAATGACAGCCTGTGACTGTGACTAAGGTAAACTTTCCCTCCTCGTCCTGCCTGCAGCCTGTGACACAGCTGACCACACGATCCTCCTCCAACACCTCTGTTGTCCAGCTGGGTGCGACTATTCACATCTGGTCCCATTCTTATTGGATTGTAGCCAAAGAATCACCTGCAATGGCTTCTCTTCCTGCTCCCACATTACCTCTGGTGTCCCCGAAGGATATATCCTTGGCTCCCGCCTATTTCTCATTACATGCTACCTTTCAGCGACATCATCCGAAAGCAGTGTTAATTTTGACATGTATGCTGACAACATTCAACTCTACCAGCTCTCGGCTCCTCCACTGTTGCTAAGTTATCAGACTGCTTATCTGACATCTAGTACTGGAGGAGCAAAATTTCCTCCAAATTAATATTGGCAAGACTGAAGCCATTGTTTTCAGACCCCACTCCAAACTCCGTTCCCTAGCTACTGACTCCATCCCTCTCCCTGGCAACAATCAGAGATTAACCCAGTCTGTTCATAACCTTGCCGTCACATTTGACCCAGAGATGAGCTTCTGCCCAAATATTTGCGTCATCACGAAGACCATTTCCACCTCCATAACATTGCCCGACTTCGCCCCTGCCTCAGCTCATCTGCTTCTGAAACCCTCATTCATGCCTTTGTTACCTCTAGATTCAACTATTCCCAACGCACTCCTGGCTAGTCTTCCACATTCTACTCAGTAAACTGGAGGTCATCCAAATCTCTGTTGCTTGCGTCTCAACTCGCACCAAGTTCCATTCCCCTATCAACCCTGTGCTCGCTGACCAATGTTGGCTCCTAGTCAAGCAATGTCTTGATTTTAAAATTCTCATCTTTGTTTTCCAATTCCTTTATGGCCTCTCACTCCTCCCCATTTCTGTAATCGCCTCCAGCCCCACAACCCTCCTACATGTCTGCACTCCTCTAACTCTGACCTCTCTGCATCAGATTTTAAATCGCTCCACCATTGGTGGCCACGCCTTCAGTTGCCTAGGCCCCAAGCTCTGGAACACCCTCCCTTACACCTCTCTGCCTCTCTTTCCTCCTTTATGACACTCCTCAAAACCTACCTCTTTGAGCAAGCTTTTGGTCAACTGACCCAATATCTCCTTTTGTGGCTCAGTGTCATACTTTGTTTTATAATGCTCCAGTGAAGTGCCTTGTGAAGTTTCATTATGTTAAAAGGTGCTATATAAATACAAGTTTTGTTGAATGAGGCGCAAAATCATTGAAACATACAATATTTTGAAGGGGTTTGGTAGGATAAGACACAGATGTCAGTTCCCCTCGCTGGGGAATCTAGAACATGGGGGCACAGTCTCAGGATAAGGGGCCAATCATTTAGGACTGAGATGAGGAGAAACTTCTTCACTCAAATGATTGTGGATTTTGGGAATTCTCTACCCCAGAGGGTTGTGGATGCTCCATCATTGAGTGTATTTAAGGCTGAGATATATATTTTTGGTCTCTCAGGGAATCAAGGGATATGAGGAGTGGGTGGGAAAGTGGAGGAGTTGAGGCATTAGACCAGCCATGATCATAGTGAATGGCAGAGCAGGCTTGAGGGGCAATATGGTCTACTCCTATTTATTGTGTTCTTCGGTGGAAGTAGATGCCATCATGATGGAGAGGAACACAGGAATGGACACAGAAGGAATGCAGGTTACACGGGCATGGCAGAGATTAGGAGACAAATGAGAAAATCAAAGGTTAAACACTGAGGTTCTGTTGGGGGACATAGATGACAGGGTGCAATCAGTTTATAGATTAATGAGCTAATATCCAGGTTCAGTGTGTGTTTTGGAGAGGGAGGAAGAGTGTATCAGTTGGTACACTGCTGGAAGTCATCCAATTAAAAGAAAGAGAGAGCCAAGGAGGTATGCAGAGTCGATGAGCCAAGTGGTTCAGTGGAGTTCAGTAGGGACCTCAGTGTCAGTGGTGTACACTAGTATACCAGCAGAGGAGAGGGGAGATTGGGATGAAATCCAAGGACTAAGAACATGAAACCCAGGGAAGCAGTAAAAAAAGGTTAAAATAAAAATAAATGGAATCAGGGCAGGTGAACTTGTCCAAGAAACAGTTGTTGGGAGGTAAGGAGCGTACAAGATTGAGTACAGCAGTGGGAGCTGGTACAATCCAGTTCAGAAAAAGCTAGCAGTTGTTGTGAAAGATGAGTGGAGTCAGCAACCATGGCAAAGCAAAGTTTATTTAGTAGTAAATGGAGCAAAATGCAGAGCAGGAACAGAGAGTTAGCTCAATATACAATGTAAAATTCCTAGTGGAGGAATGGAAAACTGAGAACTTGGAAGCAGCCCAGGCACTGGAACTGAAGCAGTCCAGCAGAGAATAGTCTTCATAGAAAGTGGAGGTAATAGTGGCGATCACAGTAATGCCCAGAATTTAGGAGAGAAATGGATTTCAGCCCAGGAGAAACTGAATTTGTCCAAAACTCAACACAGCAAGAGTAAAGCTCAGCAGGTAGGGATGTGCACCATAGGCTGCAATAGATTAAAACTTGAAGCAACTGAATGGCAGAGCAGAGTCACGACAACCAAGTTTGACAGAACAATCCAACACAACATCATAGTCCTGAAGGCAAAGAAATCCAGGTGGTCAGGAAATCAAATTTGAGTAGAGTTTCAACCACTGAAGAGCATAGTAAGGGCACAGAACAAACAGAGCTGGGGCATAAGTACTCTGCACATGTAACTTTAAACTAGAAGTTGCAGGTTAGGCTAAACTGCACTCAACTATTAGAGCGGAGGATCTTATGTCGTAGGGAAGAGACTTGGATGAAAAGGGTAAAGGAATGGCCATGGAGAGAGTTGCAAGGAGAGAAGCAAGGCTCGTACAGGGCATAGGAACCCTTTTCCCAATAAAATGCAATACTTTGTCTTATTTCTCTTACAAATATTAAAACAAGGCTATTAAGAACTATAAATATGACGTAATCCAAACTAGTGACAAATCAGATAAAGACCAAAGTTCGTTGCAGACAAGATACATTATAATCTCCCAACTCTCCCAGACAAGATTCATCTAATAGATTTCTATAAAAATCCCTGCATGTCTGTATAGTTCACAACTTATGCTCTCACCTTAGTGCAGATGATGTAATAACTTTTCCACAAAAATGCTCAAAAGTGTCAATCACAAGCCACTGCTTTAAAATTGGGCTTTATTAGATGCATTTGCTTGCAATTGCATGCCTATCATACACCCACTTCCTCATTGATGCAAAGTGGTTTTTGAGTGCATGCTGACATGCAAATGGCAATATAACTTGGGGGTCAGGTGAGTAATGACTCCTGAACACTGAAAAAAATGACCATTTCGAGTAAGTAGTCAGTCCAGTGCAAAGCCACATTTTAAAAACGTTCAGGCTGTTTGCTGGATCTCCTCTGTAGTTAATTAAAAAAAAGTAGACACTTTCACATATTAAGAACTATTCACTTCTGCAGTGCCTTGTACAACTTATAACTGCTAACTGTAGAATCAACTGTAATAATAAAAATGAACCCTTTCTGGATATGGTTAGTTCTGTTGTTGTGGTTCATCAGGACATGGCCTTATTTATAATTGAAATTTTTATGTCTGCAAAATAGTTGATTTTAATGAAATTTGTATTTGGCCCATCTATTTTAGTTCTTAAAAAGACAGATGTGGTCTCTTTTTAGACTTTAGCTCTGATTAGTTAGTGACTATACTTTTTAAGTAGGGAGAAGAAAATTTGTGCAAGTGCATTTGCACTAATAATAAAAGGGAAAAAACACTGATTAAAAGATTTATTCATCTTGGGAAGTGCCTTGATTTTGGATTTTCCTTTATTCAGAATTGCAGACTCCCTTATTAATGTAATAAGTACATTATTTGTACTTTTCGATTTGTCAGCAGGATTCTTGGACTTTGGCTATGACCACAAAACGAGAGATTTAAAATCAGTCCCATAACGAGAAACTTCCTCTCCAACCCCTTCAACTCCAGAAAGTCAGGGCTACTACTTAAACCTCCTCATTTAAAAAGGGTTCTTACGTTCCTGCCATGCTACTCAACCTCTCCAGCTCAGAAAGGGAACAACTGAAATGGTGAACTCTCATTCCTGCAGGTAGTAAATTGGAGATTTTTTAAAAATGAAATTAAAAATTAAATTTTAGTAATAACTTTTCCTTTCCACCTCTCTCTTGCAATCCAATCGACCTTTCCCTCTCTATTTCACTTTGAGGGAATTAAGGGATATGGGAATAGTGTGGGTAGATGGAGATAGAAGATCAACCATGATTATTTTGAATAGCAGAGTAGGTCTGAAAGGCTGAATGGCCTACTTTTGTTCCTATTTCTTCTGTTCTGATAGCATTGATACGCATAGCCAAGGTGCCAATAAAGGCAGTTGAAGCTGAAATGACTGATCCATCTCTCTAAGGATTAACATCCAGTTTAAGCAAATTCACAAGCAAATATGCAGTGCCTCCTATGCTGTAGAGGCAGAGAGTGCAAAATAGATTAACTTACCTTGCAACACATTCATTCTGAATGAAATGCATTCTCCAAGCACTGTAGCCCAGCTCGATGAGGTTCTGAGAAAAGTTACGTGCTGACTGTAGACATGAAAATTATATTCTATATAGGGATCCTGCCTATGGTCTTCTACTCCTGTCTCATACAAAAGGTTCAGCACCTGTGCCATTGCAGTTTAGCTTGAAGGGCTTGAGGAAACAGATGGGTGGAATATTAATAAGATAACCACTTAAAAATTAAATTTGCATAATTGTACATCCTGCACACACTATACAAAAGAGACAGCCTGTGTAGCAGCCATAACAGCAGCTAAGGTCAATCTGTCAAAGACATTGTTGTGCAATGCAGTTAAGTCTAGATGGCTATGTTTAGTAAATGAGAAGATTTCTCCATATAGCTGCCTTTGGATATGCCAAAGAGAATCAGATTGAGAAGGTCTAGTAAGCAAGCAGCCATGGAATGGATAGAAGGCATCAGTTACACATGCTTTTCTTTGCAGTGTTTAATATTTGTATATCCTAGAATTCCAGTGAGAACTCTTAAAAGGACATAATTGGTTTCATTTGGTTCGAAGGAGGCTGCTTTCACAAATTAATATTTAGATCTTTCCTTTTTAAGCAGTCATGTCATTTAAAATAAATTGCACTAAACTCTTAAGTGATTAGCTTTGCCAGATTTTTAATATCAGTCAGGTTCGCCATCAAAAAAAGTGTGACCGGAAGAGGCAGAAGCAGAAAGCCAGAGTTTTCAAGCATGTGGAAAAGATTTAGCTAGATTTCAATGCACACATGATCAAAAACCAGATTGCTCACCGTCATGGCTTATATAAAAATTATGAGTACCCAGTCAAGATATCAAAATGCATCGGAAAAAAAAATACTCAAGCAAATCATTGTTTTCTCCTACCTTTCCTCAAGACAGCGGGGAAAAATATATTTTGAAGTTAGAGAAAGTGGATTAGTCTCTATGACATAGTTTAGGACATCTGGAATGCTTTTGACAACAAGTTCCACTTGAAAGACTAATTAAGCTTAAAAACTCGAATTTGAGAAATGAACTTAGGACTATTGAGAAACAAATTAAAAGAAAATAAATAAGAGATGTAATTTTTGTCTAAGGGTTAGAATATTATGTGGAGTTCTGCAAAGGCCCCTTTTCCTAATCCAATGAATTGATCTGGACATCACAAAAACTGCAAACTGAACACATTTGCTGACCACGAAGAACAGGGAGCAATAGACACATGCAACAAAATATTTATAAAAGTTGAAAAGATCAGACAAGTGAAATAATAGTTTACACGGGTTAAAAAGGAATGCGAGTCATACATATACAGTGATGGAACTGAATTAGAACAGGTAAATTCAGAGTCTTGAGATTATTATGCGCATCACTTTCAACATCCAATGTGGCAAAGCAATAAGAAAAACTAATCAGATGCTAGAATATATAGCCAGAACAGCAAAACAATTCTATAAAAGTTATGCTTTGATGACGATTTGCAATGATTAGACCACAACACATTTTGAATACTTTGTTCGCATCACACTTGCAGTACAGAAGACTGCAACAAGTCCAATCTCAAATGAATGAGCTATAACGATTAGAGCATCTTAAAGCTTTATAATCCAGAAGGATGACAGTGGAACCTTGAAAGGATATAAAATACAAATAGTATAGATAAGGAAAAGCCAAATTACTTCAAAGTAAATGAAATAGGGCCTGATCGTACAAGTTGAAGATAGTGCAAATTTGGAATTGACCAGAGTGTGAGGGGTTGAGGGGGAAGAAAAAGAGCGCCTTTGGAGTGATAAAACATTTATAATTATAAAAGCGAAGTTTTTTTTTTTAAAAAACAGACCGAACCAAAAGTATTTTTAAAACATCGTCATAACTGGAAAATTAATATCAGTGGGATGATATTTGTTGATCTGAATAGCATTTCTTCAAACCTACGTTCCAGAAAGTTCAGTGGTGTGAGCATTTTAGTGCTGCTTTATGGTAAAGTTACCAAACACTAGTTTGGCAAGAGATATAAAAGGAATTTAAAGATGAAACAGTAACAAAAAAGTAAGGAGGTTAGTTTTCTCCCAATGGACTCCACCAGCAGATCAACAATTACCACGCTTCTCCACATTTCCTTCCACAATGTCTTGTGAACAAGGTCCGTGAGATTTATGACCTTCCTTTTCATTTGCACTACTGTGGTGGCAGTGTGGCCCTTACCAAAACACAGCCTGGTCCCTTCTACCCCTGAGCCACCTGGTTCTCCTTCCAGCACCTCAGATTTACCTCTCCTTCAAAATCCTTGGTCTATAATTGCACCTCCCACCACTGCCAAGTTTCTCACCCTCTGCACTGAATGATGCAGTGATGCCAATCTCCATCTGAACTCAACTTGCTCCCGCTTGCAACCGTGTCCGCTCCTGGAAAAATGCTCACCTGAGGCACTTACAAGTCTCAATTGTCTGGCCTTTAGCCCTCCTTTCAACACAATATTTATGCAGCTGTCAATCTGCTCAATCACCAGCTCATCAACTTTTCCCTGGTAAAACCCTTTCTCCCACTTTGGTTGTTTCCTCAGCTATGGCCCCCATCTTAACCTCAAGTTCAAGGAGTACAGACTTGAATGTATGTAAATGACAATTATTAAATGTCTGATTTGGTCCAACCAGTCCTGGCACTATTGGACCCTTCTCTCTTCTGTCAAGACTGCTGACTAATCTAAGATCATCCGGGAATGCAAAAGATAATTCCCATCTTCTTTTATCCACTACTTTTTAACCTCTAAGCCACTTGCCCCCTCCACCATCACCAACAAGGCATTCATGGACTTTGAGTGAGTGAGACCCAATCAGCTCCCCACTTTCCTCATCAAAAGGATAATTGTTTTATGGAAGTCTTAATGTACTTAAAAAAAAAATCATAGTATGATCAGACAGAGTCAACAAGGTTTAACGAAAGGGAAACTGTTTGACAAATTTTAGAGTTTTTTTTGAGAATGTAACTAGTAGAGTAGATAAAGGGGAACTAGTAGTAGTAATACTTGGATTTCCAAAAAAGGGATTTGATAAAGGTCCACACAGAAAAAGGTTAATCTGCAACATAAGGGGTCATGGAGTTGAAGGTCATATACTGGCATGGATGGATGATTGTTTCATGGGCAGGAAGCAGAGAGTAGGGATAAATGGGCATTTTCAAGTTGGCAGACTGTAACTAGTGGAGTGCCGCAACGAACAGTGTTAAGGCCTCAGCTATTTACAATCTACGTTAATGACTTAGACGAAGAGGCCAAGAGTAATGTATCCAAGTTTGCTTACGAAATAAAGTTAGGTGGATGCTAGTGTGGATGGCAAGGAGGATAGCGATAATCTTCAAGAGGACAGAGGCTGATGGAATGGGTGGACAAGTGGCAAATGAAATTTAATACAGAATGTGTGGTGATTCATTTTGGTAGTGAGAACAAGGTGAGGCAATATAAGGGGTACAATTCTAAAGGGGGTGGTTGGGGGAAGATGTACATAAATCATTGAAGGTGGCAGGGCAAGTTGGCAAAGTGGTTAATAAAAGGATATGGGATCCTGAGCTTTATAAACAGAGGCAGAGAATATAAAAACAAGGAAGTTATGTTAAACCTGTATAAAAACTGATTCAGCCTCAACTGGAGTATTGTGTCCAGTTCTGGGCACCACACTTCAAGAAGGACAGGAACACAATAGACAGGATGCAGAAAGATTCGAGAGAATAGTTCTAGGGATGAGGAACTTCAGCTACATGAATAGGTTGAGAAGCTGGCTTGTTCTTCTTGCAGAAAGGAGGAGGAAATTTGACAGAGGTGTTCAAAATCATGAATGCGGACAGAGTAGACAGGGAGAAACTGGTCCCAAAAGGTGGAAGCACCCACAGGGCACCTATTTAAAGGTGATTTGCAAAAGAAGCAATTGCAACATGGGGGGGGGGGGGGGAAAAAAAAAGCTTTTTTAAAAAACACAAGTGGTTAGGAGCTGGAATGCACTGCCTGAGAGTATAGTGGAGGCAGATTCAATTGAGGTCTTCAGAAGAGAATTGGATAATTATCTGAAGAGAAAAAATTTGCAGGACTAAGGGGAAAAAGCAGGGGAGTGGAACGAGACAAGATGTTCTTGGAGAGCCAGCACAGACACAACGGGCTGAATGACCACCTTCTGTACTGTAACCATTTTATGATTCTATGAAAGAGATTGCAAAGAGGTATAGACAGGCCAAGTGAGTGGGCAATAAGGTGGCAGATGGAGATTAATGTAGGGAAATGTGAATCATATAATCATAGAAATTTACAGCATAGAAGGCAGTCTTTCGATCGATCGTGTCTGTGCCGGCTAACAAGTAGTCATCCAGCCTAATCCCACTTCCTAGCTCTTGGTCTGAAGCCTTGTAGGTTATGGCACTTCAACTGCATCTCCAAGTACTTTTTAAAATCTGAGACTTTCTGCCTCTACCACCCTTTCAGGCAGCAAGTTCCAGATCCCCATCACCTTCTGCGTGAAATAAAATTTCTCCTCAAATCGCCTCTAAACCTCCTCCCTCTTCCCCTAAATCTATGCCCCTGGTCATGGACTCCTCTACCAAGAGGAATAGAGCCTGCCTATCTACTCTATCAAGAACTCTCAATTTTACACACTTCAATTCGGCCTCCCCTCAGCCTTCTCTGTTCCAAAGAAAATGACCCAAGCCTATCCAATCTTTCCTCATAACTAAAATTCTCCAGTCCAGGCAACATTCTCAAATCTCATCTATGCCCTCTCTGATGCAATCACATCTTTCCTATGGTGCAGTGACCAGAACTGTATGCATTACTCCAACTGTGACCCAACTAATGTTTTATACAGCATAACCCCCCAGCTCTTATATTCTATGTGGTTGGCATCCCTCCATCTACAAAAGGTGATGAACACACAAACAATCCATTTGGGTGGGGTGTCTTCTCTTGGTGCACCTTTGCTGATGGCTGTGAAGGCCAATCCTTGAGAGGCAGATTCTGTCACAAGTGCTGCACGTGCAGCTGCCAAATGACATAGTTGTTGTTTTCAGCATTGGCACCTGTCGCCAAGCTACTGTAGCCCCTGGTTGTCATGGTAGTGCACACCAGTTTACAGGCTGTGTCGCCACTTCCTTCTTTTGCTAGCTAGTGACTCCCAGGTGCAGAAGATGACATTTAGGGCCTTTGTGTCATGCTTGCAAGTATCTTTGAAGCAGAGCTTTGGGTACCTCACTGTTCATCTAGCCCCACCTACTTCACCATACAGAAGGTCCTTGGGTATGCAATCATCTTCCATCCTGTGGATGTGTTGGAAACACCGAAGCTGCCTCTGTTTGATTAGCGCCAACACACATGGGAGCTCTGCTGCATGCTATTTTGTCCTGCCAGGATATATCCATAATGCGCTGTAGACAGCAAAGATGGAAATTATAGAGCTTATTTTCCTGGTAGCTATAAGTCGCCCATGTTTCACAGCCATACAGAAAGGTGCTCAGAACACAGGCCTTATAAACCATCAGCTTGGCCCGAAGGGTCAGCTTGGTGTTATCCAATGCTCGTCTTGCAAGTCGGACAAAAGCGCAAGCTGTTTTCCCTTTGTATGTATCGAACTCTGCAGCATGGGACAGGTTATCCATCACCGTGAACCCAAAGTAGCAGAATTTTCTACCCACTTCCAGTGGTGTGTTATTTAGTGTGACCAGGGGCAGAGATACAACACCTTGTCCCATGACCATGGTTTTCTTGATGCTTATAGTCAAGGAGAACAAGTTACAGGCATGGGAGAGACAGTCCACGAGTCTCTGCCGCTGGATTTCCATGTGAGCAACTAGCTCAGTATTAATGTAGAGGAGTTCTCTCATCAAAACACAATGTGTCTTTGTCTTCACTTTAAACCTTGATAGATTGTAGAGCTGTTCATGTTGATCCGTGGCCATCTGCTGCCATCCGTTGCTCTTTCTCCCCACTAAATCCTTTCTTCTGCTGTTTAAGTCCCCTGATTCTAACAGTTGATGCAATTTTAGCCGAAACTTCAAGTTAACTGTTTAAACTAACAGCCTCAGTCTGATGGTACAAACCTCATCCCCCGACCTTACCTTGAACGCTGTGGTAAAGATCTGTATGAGATATGGATGTGGCTTCCTACACTTGATATCAAGATCACATTTCTGTGCTGGACTACATTGGAAAAATGCAAGACTCTGCTTCAGTCTATAAGCTGCTTTTTTTGATCTATGAGCAGTGGAAAATATCTGTAGAAAGTCTAGATCTTCTTTCAAACTTGGCCTCAAATTCATGGACTTTTAAAAAAAATTTTTCATGAGATGTGGACATCACTGGCAGGCCAACATTTGCTGCTCATCCCCAATTTCCTCTGAACTGAGTGGCATGCTAGGCCATTTCAGAGTCAACCACATTGCTGTGGGTCTGGAGTCACATGTGAGCCAGACGAGGTGAGGACAGCAGATTTCCTTCCCTAAAAGGGCAGGAGTGAACCAGATCGGTTTTTACAACAATCGATGACCGTTTCATGACATCATTACAGAGACTAACTTTCAATTCCAGATTAATTGAATTTAAATTCCACCAGCTGCCTTGGTGGGATTGAATCCATGTCCCCAGGGCATTAGCCTGGGCCTCTGGATTACTAGATCAGCGATAGGCCACTGTCTCTCCCTGACCATTACCCTTTGCTTCTTGCCTCAGCCAATTTTAGCTCCTACTTGCCACTTTGTCTTGGATCCCATAGGTTTTTACTTGCGTGACCATTCTGCCATGTGGGACCTTAGCAAAAGCCTTTCGAAAATCCATATAGACTACATAAAATGCACCACCCTCAATGACATTCCTCACTGCCGACTCAAAAAATTCAATGTTAATCAGGCACTACCTCCCCATAACAAATCCACCCTGACTGCGATTAATCCATGTCTCTCTAAATGAAGATTTATCCTGAGTCAGAATTTCTTCCAATAATTTTCCCACCAGAAGTTAGACAGACTGGCTTAAAATTACTCAGTCTATCCCTCTCTCCATTTTTAAACAATGGTACCATGTTAGCTGTCATCCAGTCCTCTGGCACCATGCCTGTTAGATACAGAGGATTGGAAAATGATGGCCAGAGCCTCTGTTATTTCTTCTCTTTCTTCCCTTAACTGCCTAGGATACATTCTGTCCAGGCCTTGGGATTTAGCCACTTTCAAAAGATGTTAAATCTCTTAATATTTTCTCCTAACATTTCACACTCCTCCTCCCTGATTGCAATGTCTGCATCATCCCTCTTTTGTGAAAACAGACGCTAAGTATTCATTAAGAACCACCTCCAGGTTACCCTTATGGTCACTAGTAGGCCCTACTTTCTTTAGTTATCCTCTTGCCGTTTTTTTACTTATAAAATTTTTTTGGGTTTTCCTTGATTTTACTAGCCAATATTTTTTCATGCCCTCTCTTTGGTTTCCTAATTTCTTTTTTAATTTCACCCCTGCACTTTTTATACTCCTCTAGGTTTCTGCAGTATTGAGCCCTTAGTACCTGTCACAAGCTTCCCTTTTTTTCTTCATCCCCTTCTTTAAACCCTCTGACATACATTGAGCTCTGGATTTGTTAGTCCCATCCTTTTTCACCTGAATGCATTTTAAGAATTCTGCTCCCTCTGTGCCTTTCCCACTAATTCTATTCCAGTTAATGTGAGGGTAGTTGAAATCCCCCACTATTACTGCTTTGCACTTCTAAGATTTGCCTCATATTTGCTCTATCTCCCTCTGACTGTTTGGGGGTCTATAGTTCTATAGTCCACTCCCAGTAATGTGACTGCCCTTTTTTGTTCAGTTCAACCCATATGGCCTCATTTGATGATCCTTCTACAATATCATCCCTCCTCACAGCTTTGTTTCTTTAATCAATATTGCGACCAACACCACCCTGATCCCCACCGCCCAATTTGTCTGAAAACCCTGCAACCAGGAATGTTGAGCTGCCATTTCTGCCCTTCCTTCAGCCACATCTCAGTAACAGGAATCATACCATATTCCACACGTCAATCAATGCTCAATTCATTGCATTATTCCCTAGACTTCTTGCATTGGAGTATTACCATTTAACACTGCCAAACTCCCTGGTTATGTTTTAGCCTTTGTTTCCTCTGCCTTCCGAACAGGTTTACTAATTTTCTGCCTTCCATTTCCAACTCGTCTTGTCTCTTCTGACTCGCCTCTCAGGTTCCCATCCCCCGCCAAGCTAGTTTTAAACCCTCTCCAACAGCACGAGCAAAACCCAGTGAACATATCAGTTCAGGCCTGTTGAGGTGCAACTAGTCCAGCTTGTCCTGGTCCCACCTCCCCAAGAAGCGGTCCCAATGCCTCAGGAATCTAAAGCCCTCCCTCCTACACTATCTTTCCAGCCATGTGTTCATCAGCTCCATTTTCCTATTACTGTACTCACTAGCACGGGGCACTGGCAGTAATCCAGAGATCACTTGTGAGGTCCTGCTTTTCGATCCCTTTCCTAGTTCCCTAAATTCTGCCTTCAGGACCTCATCTCTTTCCGCTTGTATCATTGCTGCCGATCTGGGCCACAATCTCTGGCTGTTCACCCTCCCTCTTCAGAATATCCTGCAGCCAATGACCCTGACACCAGGGAGGCACCATAATATCCTGGAGTCACGTCTGCAGCTGCAGAAGCACCTGTCTGCTCCCCTCACAATCAAATCTCCTACCACTATTGCTCTTCCACTCTTCATCCTCCTCCATGCCGCTGTGCCACCCATGGTGCCGTGAACTTGGCTCTGCCTGCACTCCCCAGAGGAGCCATCGCTCTCACCAGTAAAACAGGTTGGAGAGCGAGATGCAGTCATGGGATCCATGCCCTAAGTGCCTGGTCTTCCTTGTCCTTCTCGCAGTTTTATTTATTTTTTTATTTTAGAGATACAGCACTGAAACAGGCCTTTCGGCCCACCGAGTCTGTGCCGACCAACAACCACCCATTTATACTAACCCTACAGTAATCCCATATTCCCTACCACCTACCTACACTAGGGGCAATTTACAATGGCCAATTTACCTACCACCTGCAAGTCTTTGGCCGAGAGGGGAAACCGGAGCATCCAGCAGAAACCCACGCGGTCACAGGGAGAACTTGCAAACTCTGCACAGGCAGTACCCAGAATCAAACCCGGGTCCCTGGAGCTGTGAGGCTGCGGTGCTAACCAATGCGCCCTCTCTGCCTGCACATTTTTTAAACTGCAGGTTGACCACCTCCAGAAACGTACTATCCACGAAGCTCTCAGCCTCGCAGATGCCCTGTAGTGACTTCAGCCACCGTTCAAGCTCTGAAGCCTGGAGCTCGAGCTAGCGACACTTCCTGCACATGTGGCAATCCAGGCCATGCGAAGCATCCAGGATTTCCGACAAGGCAAAGGATATGCATTCCACGGGGCTGAGGTTCCCTGCCATGCCTTTACTTTCTAGATTTAGAAAAACTTACCAGCTACTTACCAATCAGCTCCTTCCCTGGATGGGACGCCACTATAGCTATTTTGCAGATGTTGCTGTGGTTGGAGATGTCGCTGGAGGCTCTCTTCCCCACTTTCACTCCTTAGTTGCTGCGCTCAGTCTCCATCCAGGAGGTCCGCCACCACAGCAGGTGGTCAGTCGTTCTGTAATATCAATAAACATCTCTCTGCTCACCTAATTAATGTTTCTAGACTTCAGCTCTCGGGTCTCACTGTCTCCCGCAGATTACTCCTCATTTTGTAAACGACCAGAACAGCATTGCTTCCCTCACTGTGCCAAATCCCCTCACTCACCAAATTCCCCAAGTTAAGTACTCAGTCAACCTGGACTTTGTGCTACGTACTGAGGTTATTCACTTTGGTAGTACATACGAATTAGGAGGAATAGGCCACTTGACCCCTTCTCCGCCATTCAATAAGTTCGTGGCTGAACTGATTTCTCCACATTACCACCTACCCCAATAACCTTTCACCCCCTTATCAAGAATCTATCTCTGCATTAAACATATTCAAAGACTCTGCTTCCACCACTTTTGAGGAAGAGAATTCCAAAGACTCACGACCCTCAGAAAAAAATTTCTCCTAATCGGTCTTAAATTGGTGACCCCTTATTTTTAAACAGTGACCCCTAGGTCTAGATTCTCCCACAAGGGAGAAACATCCTTTCCACATCCACCCTGTCAAGACCCCTCAGGATCTAATATGTTTCAATCAAGTTGCCTCTTACTCTTCTAAACTCCAGCAGATACAAGCCTCGTCTGTTCAATCTTTCCTCATAAGACAGCCTGCCCATTCCAGGTATTAGCCTAGTAAACCTTCTTGGAACTGCTTCCAACACATTTACATCCTTCCTTAAATAAAGATACGAATACTGTACACAGTACTCCAGATGTGGTCTCACCAATGCCCTGTATAGCTGAAGCATAACCTCCCTACTTTTGTATTCAATTCCCCTCACGATAAACAGTAACATTCTATGAGCTTTCCTAATTACGTGGTGTACCTGCATACTGACCTTTTGTGATTCATGCACTAGGACACCCAGATCCCTCTGCATCTGAGCTCTGCAATCTCTCACCATTTAGAGAATATGCTTCTTTTTTATTCTTCCTGCCAAAATGGACAATTTCACATTTTCCCACATTATACTCCATCTGCCAGATTTGTGCCTACTCACTTAACCTATCTATATCCCTTTGTAGGCTCATGTCCTCTTCACAACTTACTTTCCTACCCTATCTGCGTCATCAGCAAATTTAGCAACCATATCTTCGTTCCCTTCACCCAAGTCATCTATATAAATTGTAAAAAGTTGAGGCCCCAGCACAGATTCCTGTGGCACACCACTCATTACATCTTGCCAACCAGAAAATGACCCATTTATGCCTACTGTTGTTTGTTAGCTAGACAATCTTCTATCCATGCCAATAGGTTATCTCCCACACCATGAGCTTTTATTTTTTACAAAAACCTTTGATGTGGCACCTTATCAAATTCCTTCTGTAAATCTAAGTACAATACATCCACCGGTTCCTCTTCATCCACAGCACATGTAATTCCCTCAAAGAACTCCAATAATTTCCCTTTCACAAAACCATGTTGACTCTACCGGATTACCTTGAGTTTTTCTAAATGCCCTGCTAGAACGTCTTTAATAATAGCTCCCAACTTTTTCCCTGAGACAGATGTTAAGCTAATTGGCCTGTAATTTCCTGCTTCGTCTCCCTCCCTTTTTGAATAAAGGAGTTAACATTTACTATTTTCCAGTCTAGCTGAACCTGCCCTGAATCGAAGGAATTTTGGAAAATTAAAACCAACTTATCAACTATCTCACTAGCCACTTGTTTTAACACCCTAGGATGAAGTCCATCAGGACCCGGGGACTTGTCAGCCCGCAGCTCCAACTATTTGTTCAGTACCACTTCCCTGGTGATTGTAATTTTCTTGAGTTCCTCCCTCCCTTCCATTTCCTGACTTACAGCTAATTCTAGGAGGTTACTTGTATCCTCTATAGTGAAAACTGATGCAAAATACCTGCTCAATTCATCTGCCATCTCCTTATTGATTCCCCAGACTCACTTTCTATTGAACCAACACTCACTTTGTTAACTCTTTAAATATCTATAGAAACTCTTACTGTCTTTATATTTCTCACTAGCTTTCTCTCGTACTCTAATTTTACTTTCATCAATTTTTTAGTCATTCTTTGCTGTTTTTTATATTCTGTCCAAGAAAAGCACTTTTTTTTTTTTTAAAAAAGGCATGGAACTTTCAAATGTTAACGTCCAGAGAGACTTCGGCATACTCATACAAGGAACACAAAGTTAGCATGCAGGTACAGCAAGCAATTAGGAAGGCAAATGGCATTTTGGCCTTCACTGTAAAGGGATTAGATGACAAGAATAAAGAAGTCTTACTACAATTGTACAGGACTTTGGTAAAACCACACCTGGAGTACTGCGAGCAGTTTTGATCCCCATATCTAAGGGAGGATACATTTGCCTTGGAAGTGATACAGCCAAGGTTCATTAGATTGGTTCTTGGGATAAGAAGCTAGTAAGCTGGGCCTATACTTTAGAGTTTAGAAGAATGAGGGGGGATCTCATTAACAGACAAGATTCTGAAGGGGCTGAGCTCAACAGGGTAGACAGATTATTTCCCCTGGCTGAGGAATCTATAACAGAATCTATGGAGACACAGTCTCAGGGATAATGGGTTGATCATTAGGACGGAGATGAGGAGAAATTTCTTCATTCAAAGGGTTGTGAATCTTTGGAATTCTCTATCCCAGAGGGTTGTGCATGCTCCAGAGTATATTTAAGGTAGGGACAGACAGATTATTGGTGTCTCAGGTAATCCAAGGATATGGGTTGTGGGCAGGAAAATGGAATTGAGGCAGATGATCAGCCATGATCGCACTGAACGGCAGAGCAGGCTCAAGGAGCTGTATGGTCTACTTCTGCTCCTACTTCATGTGTTCATAAGCATTCCCCAGCTCTGAAACTGCCAATTTTTCTACTTTCTCTCCTCTCCAAATCATCTTGTCTGAGACCTACCTCTTGTATCTTTGACCCCCACCCAACTTCCCATCCTGCATATGGAAGAGGGCAAAATAAAGTTGGTGAAGTGACAAAGCAGCCTAAAATACTGTTAGGGAGTATGGAGGTTAAACAGAATGAAGAACGAACAGATGGGAAAATGAGGGTTAAGAACTACACAAGTCAGAATCAGAGGACTGTGTGTGCATGTGAGAGAATTTACAAAGAATTAGAAAAGGTTGGGGAAATAGAGGGATTAAAAAGAATGGTAGAACATGTAATACAGCCCCAGAACTTCCCTTCAACCAGGACAAGACTGGGAACTAAATATTCTTGGCTGAAAAATTTTCCAACTATGTTAAGAAATAGCAACATTTGTTAACATACTGGCAGTATATTCGAAATCATCCAGTAGTGTGAACAAAATCAAGACTGAAGATTTGCAGTGACAAATATGGTCTGTAAATCATCTCCAATGTAATGTATCCGAGCTCTGAACATAGATTGTCCGCACCCCTTTCCACCCATTTTACAACATACATCCCTTCTTTTATTAATACTGCCTATCCACCACATTGCTTACATTTTCTATCGCTCCCAAATATATTAAATCGTGATGTGTTTACTTTCCATTTGCCCAATTTGCAGCCAGGTGTCTGTTAATGCTACTAAAGATAGATCTTATAACAATTGCTACCAATTCTGCCAGTTTGTTTTCCATGCAGCACATAGCAATTCATTCAATGTATTTTTTTTTTGCATCATTACTCCTATTCCCATAATTTTTGTCAGTTACCTCTTTTTAAAAAATATCTTTTTTTTTATATACATGAGCTCAACACAAAGTGTTTTCCTATTGGAAAATCACACCATTTGTGCAATCTATAAGAATGTTTGAATGAAAATATATCCTGTCTCTCCCACTTAGGCAAGTGTCTTCAGATGCTCATCAACTGTGGGCAATCAGATCTCTTTTTTGTATAACTTTTGGAATGCACATTTAACAACTGTTCTATGGCAACATTCAGTAAAGGAGACGGAAAGACTTTTATTTGGTATTGGTATCAAAGAATATACATCAAAATGTGGATAAAAGGAGATGAGGTACAGATTAGCCACAATCCTGGAGAATGGTGGCATAGGCGAGAGGTTGAACGGGCTAATCTTGTTCCTAAACACAAAATGCACAAGATTATAACAAAAAGTCTTGTCTCTGATTAGTGGGATCTTGACCAGAATGAGGACTACTCAGCAACTGGATCTACCCTGCTCACCCACCCAAGAAAAAGTATCGCAGTCTGTGATAAAAGCAAAATACTGCAGATGCTGGAAATCTGAAATAAAAACAAAGTGCTGGAAATACTCAGCTGGTCAGGCAGTATCTGTGTAGAGAGAAGTAGAGTTACTGTTTCAGGTCTGCGACCTTTCATCAGAACTGGCAAAGGTAAGAAAAGAATTAGGTTTTAAGCAAGCGAAGGGGGTTTGGGGGATGGGTGGTGGGAAAGAGAAGAGTTGTTGGGAAACAGAACAAAAGGGAAGGTGTGTGATAGGGCAGAGGGCAGGAGAGATTAAATAACAAAGCTGTCATGGGACAAAGGCCAAGAGAGTGTTAACGCTTGCGGTGAAAGACAGAACACTAGTCCAGGGTGTTAATGGCAGAGTAATGAGCAACTCTGTCCACAAGAAACAGATGGCTAAAAAAAAAACAAAATTAAAAAGAAAAATATTTTTCAAAAAGGCCAGTCATGTTCTGAAATTGTTGAACTCAAGGTCGAGTCCGCGAGGCTGTAGAGCGTCTAATCCTCAGCACCAACCCTATCAAGTCCCTTAAGCAATTTATACGTTTCAATTAGATCACCTCATATTCTTCTAAACTATAGGAAAAATAGGCCTATTCTATTCACTCACGCCACTGGACAATCCTCTCATCACAGGAATCAATTTACTGAACCTTTGTTGTACTCCCTCCAAAGCAAGTATATCCCTCCTTGGATAACAAGACCAAAGCTGCACACCAGTACTCCAGGTGCGTCTCACTAATAACCTATATAATTGTAGCAGGAATTCTTCACTCTTATACTCCAATCCCTTTGTAATAAAGGCCAACATACCATTTGCTTTCCTAAATGCTTGCTGCATGTTAATTTTGTGATTCATGTATGACAACACCCAGGTCCCTTGGAATACCAACATTTTCCAGTTTCTCACAGTTTAAGTATTATTCTGCTTTTCTATTTTTCTCTACCAAAAGTGGATAACATCACGTTTCACACATTATATTCCACCTGCCAAGTTCTTGTCCACTCACTTAACTTCTCCATATAAAAACGCTGGAGGAGATCTGTGGAGATGCTGCCAGACCTGCTGAGTATTTCCAGAATTTCTTGTTTTTATTTCAGATTTCTAGCATCCGCAGTATTTTGCTTTTAACTTCTCTATATCCCTTAGCAGCCTTTTTATGTCCTCACAGTTACTTTCCCACACAGGTTAGTATAGTCAGCAAACTTGGCAAGTCATCAATTTAGATTGTTAATACCGGAGGCCCAAGCACCGACCCTTGTAGTACCCTAGTAGTTACAGTCTGTAAAGACAAAAATTTCCCTTTCATAAATCAACGTTGGCTTTGCCTTTGAGACAGAATATCTGCTTGTTAGTGACGTGATAGCATCACTGCCACTCTAAGCATAGAAACCTAGGAGTTTAATATCAGACTGAACATGGAGTTCAATAACTTCAGAGCATAACTGGCTTTTTAAAAAAAAATTTATTATTTTAACCATGTGCCTGTATTTCATGTAGACAGAGCTGCTCATCATTCTGCTATTAACACTCTCTCTGGACTGAAGCTTTGTCTTTCACCACAAGCATTAACACACTCTTTGCCTTTGTTCCAGGACAGATTTGTTATTTAATCTCTCTTGCCCTCTGTCCTATCACACACTTTATCTTTAGTTCTCTTCTCCATCAACACCCCCCACCCCACCGCTTCACTTGCTTAAAACCAATTCTTTTCTAACCTTTGCCAGTTCTGATGAAAGGTCAAAGACCTGAAACGTTAACCTGCTTCTCTCTTCACGGATGCTTCCTGACCTGAGTATTTCCAGCACTTTCAGTTTTTATTGAAGTGTTCACAAACTTCAGTTGGAGGAACTCACAATAAACCAGTTTTTATGCACTTTTATTGCACAAAAGACATTTGAACTTCTGTAAGCAGATATTGGTGACAATACCAGGGTCAGAGATTGCATCAAAAACTATAGTACTCTTGGCAACCGATGCTCATCAATCTGAGGGGGAAAAAACTAGCAAAGCTTTATTTAGAGATACAGCACTGAAACAGGCCCTTCGGCCCACCGAGTCTGTGCCAACCATCAACCACCCATTTATACTAACCCTACACTAATTCCATATTCCTACCACATCCCCACCTGTCCCTAAATTTCCCTACCACCTACCTATACTAGGGGCAATTTATAATGGCCAATTTACCTATCAAACTGCAAGTCTTTTGGCATGTGGGAGGAAACCGGAGCACCCGGAGGAAACCCACGCAGACACGGGGAGAACTTGCAAACTCCACACAGGCAGTACCCAGAATTGAACCCGGGTCGCTGGAGCTGTGAGGCTGCGGTGCTAACCACTGTGCCGCCCTTTTTTTTTTTACCCTGCCCCGCCAACCCCAGCTCACTCCCCCTTATGCTGCCCTGCCAATGCCACTCACCCACTCCCCTTATCCTGCCCTGCCAATGCCAGCTCACCCACAAGCTAAAGGTTAATAACTACCAACTGCTAAGATGCATCATTTGAGACATGTAACTAATACTACACATGTTGTAGGGTATTTAGCATACTATTGACAACCTGCCTCCTTAACCAACCCAATTAAAGTTTTAATTAATAATTTCAAACTCAATTTCTAGCCAGTACATAAATTTATTAAATGAATCAAACAATATGATCCTTAGGATTTGGTACTTGCCCATTTCCTTATACTTTTCAAAGCTGCTGAAATTCCAAACACATTTTAAATAGCTTGCCACTTCAGTTTTGCTGACGGCAACATGTCATACTATGCTCTGCACCACTTCCATATGTTTACCTTAATTCATCGATTTGAACTGAAGATTGTCACATCTCTGGAGGATTTAACAGAAAGTGCCATAAAATTTGATTGGGAGAGGAAGCAAGAAATATATAGGTCCATCAGACTTTACAGTATGCACTTCCAAAATCAATTTGAAGAAGTGTCTGATAATCTGTAGAGACAACTGCATATTTGAGAGTTGGAGACTAACCAACTTTATATAAAAATGTTGAGGATCCAGCATTATTGCCATCTGCAGATATACCTCCTGCTATTTATCGCTCAGGCTCAGCATCCTTCTACAGCTAAGGCAAACATCAAAAAAAAAGGATATTGGTACTCATAGGCATGTCATAGAAAAAAATTACTTTGCAGGTTGCTGAGTTGAGTACAGTGCAATATAGTTACAGGCCTCAAAAGATATAACTCAATTTTTCTAAAATAAAAATGTTAAAGTTCAATATGTGGTAGGCATTAAGAAGTTATTGGCTAGTGATTGGTCATGTCTCAGATTTTCAATACCATTCTTGGCTTTACCAAGAGTATTTTCTGGACAGTTGATGCTTTTAAGGCATAAAGAACGAACTTGGATTTATACAGTGCTTTTCAACCTCGCAGCATCCCAAAATACTTAGAAAACAATTAAATACTGTCAAAATATTAAACTGGCTGCTAAACTTCAGAATTAAGCTTGGCTTGCCAATTAAATATAGATGGTTATGAAAGTTCACTTAAGGCTACTTCATAGGAAATTTTGTTAGAAAGTGAAATTTACCATGTGGCGTGTCTAAATGGCCTAGTGAATTATCTTATAATGTGTCTCAGAATTTCTTGGTTTGCAACTCATTTTGGTAACTATTATTCTGCCTCACTTCTAACAACAATTCTCTTCTCACTTAAAAAGGAGGGAAAATCACAAGTTTGCAATTTTATCAAAATTATAAATTATCAGTGTTATCTCAGAGCCATGTAGAACGGCTGATACAATTGTGATCGTTCAATATTCAGGCTTAATTGGTATTGTAAGACTTAAGAAAATCACATAACACAAGTTCTTAAGAACTAGCAGCAGGAGTAGGCTATTTCAGTCCCTCGAGCCCACTCCATTCAATGAGATCATGGCTGATCTTCTACCTCAACACCATTTTCTTGCACTATTCCCACATCCCTTGATGTTTTTAAATATGTAGAAATCTATCGATCTCAGTCTTGAGTGCACTCAACAACTGAGCCTCCACAGCCCTCTGCAGCAGAGAATTCCCAAGATTCACCACCCTCAGTGACAAAATGCCTCCTCATCTCAGTCCTAAATGGCCTGCCCCTTATTCTGAGTCCCCTGGTTCCAGACTCACAGTCAGGGGAAATATCCTTCCTGCATCTATCCTTTGAAGCCCTGTAAGAAATTTTGTATGTTTGAATGAGATCACCTCTCATTCCTCCATAACGCCAGAGAATAAAGGCCCGGTCTATTTAATCTTTCCTCATACAACAATCCCTCCATCCCAGGAATTAGTTTGGTGAACCTTCATTGCACTCCCTCTTCAGTGCTTTATCTTCTTTGTGCAAGGATAATTAGATCAAGCTTTACAATCTGCCATTACTCACTTAAGAAAATAACTCATACCTCAAATGTAAAAGGTTTGGGTGCAAAAATGGCATTTTATGGTATTTCTCAAAAAATGCATTTTAAACAAAGCATTGAACATTTTAGAAATTACACACATTTAGTGTAGTGTGAATAGGAACAGAAAGTAGCAAAGGGACATTGATAAATTAAGTGAGTGGGCAAAACTGGCACATGGAATTCAATAAGGGGAAATAAAATGGTCATTCATTTTGGACCCAAGCAAGATAGGTCAGTTATTTTCTAAATGATGAGAAGGTAGGAACTGTGGTGGAGCAGAGAGAATTGAGGGTCCATGTACAAAAACTACTACAAACTGGTAGAGATACACAAGAATATAATTCGAAAGGCTAATGAAATATTAGCCTTCAACTCAAGGAGGCTGGAATACAAAGGGGTAGGAGTTATGCTACAGTTGTATAACACGCTGGCTAGACTGCATCTGTAGTACTGCGTTCAGCTCCGGCCATCATACCTCAAAAAGGTGATACTGGCTTTATAGGGGCAGCAACGTAGATTTACCAGAATGATACTGGGGCTAAAAAGGGTCAAATTATGAGGACACGTAGCATAAACTGGGCTCGTATTTCCTTGAGAAAAGATGATTAAAGGGTGATCTAATTGACATGTTTAAGATCATTGAAGGATTTGATAGGGTAGAGACAGAAAACATATTTCCTCTGATGGGATAGTCCAGAACAGGTGGAGCATTACCATAAAATTTGTGCTAGGCCATTTGAGGCAATGTCCGATAGCACTTCTTCACACAAATGTAATGGAAATCTGGAACTCTCTCCAAAAAGCTGGAGAGGCCAGATAAATTGAAAATTTCAAAAACTGAGATCGATAATACCTTTGCTTAACAAAAATATAAGTGATAAGGAACCAAGGTGGGTAAATGGAATTAAGATACAGGTCAGCCACAATTGCAGAACAGGTTCGATAGCTAAATGGCCTGTTCTTGTACTCCTGGTCGATCAAATCTTGACAGCATAATTCAGTGCGTTAATTAACCAAGTTCAGTTAGGAACATAGGAATAGGCCATTCAGCCCATCGAGAATGCTCCGCCATTCAATACAATCATGGCTGATCATCCACTTCAATGCCCTTTTCCCCCATCCCTCTATGCTACTGCTATTTAGAAATCGGTCAATCTCTGCTCTAAACATACTCAATGACTGAGCTTCTACAGCCCTCTGAGGCACAGAATTCTAAAGATTCACAACCCTCTGAGTAAAGAAATTTCTCCTCATTTCTATCCTAAGTGACCTCCCCCTCATTTTGAAATTCTGTCCCCTGGTTCTAGACTCCCCAACCAGGGAAAACATCTTACCTGTATCTACCCTGTCTATTCCTTTAAGTATTTTGTAGGGTTCAATGAGATCATCTCTCATTCTTCAAAACTCCAGAGAATACAGGCCCAGTTTCCCCAATCTCTCTTCATAGAACAGGCCCGCCATCCCGCGAACAAGTCTGGTGAACCTTCATTGTACTCCCTCTATGGCAATAATATTCTTCCTAAATTAAGGGGACCAAAACTGCACAGTACTCCAGGTGCAGTCTAACCAAGTTCTATACAATCCAAGCAAGAGTTTGCTACTCCTGTACTGAAAACCTCTTGCGATAAAGGCTAACATACCATTAGCCTTCCTAACTGCTCACTGCAACTGCATGTTAGCTTTCAGTGACATATTGACAAGGACACCCTTTGTACATCTACACTTTCTAATCACCTACCATTTACGAAATACTCTGCACATCAGTTCCTCCTACCAAAGTGGATAACCTCACATTTTTCCACATTACATTCCATCTGCCACTCATTAAGTCTGTCCAAATCCCCTTGAAGCCACTTTGCATCTTTCTCTCAACACACATTCCCACCTAGTTTTGTGTCATCTGTGAACTTGAAAATATTACATTTGGTCCCCACATCAATCACTGATATATACTGTGAACAGCTGGGGCCCCAAGTACTGATCCTTGCGGTACCCCACTATTCACAGCCTGGCAATGCGAGAATGACCCGTTTATTCCTACTCGGTTTTCTGTCCGTTAACCAATCCTTAATCCATGCCAGTATATTACCTCCTATCCCATGTGCTTTAATTTTGCTAACCAGCCTCCTGTGGGGGACTTTATCAAAAGTCTTCTGAAAGTCTAGGTATACTACATCCACCGACTTCCCTTTATCAATTCTGTTACCAACATCTTCAAAAAACTCCAACAGGTTCGTCAAACATGATTTCTCATTTATAAATCCACTTGGACTATGCCCAATCAGATCATTATCCAAGTGTCCATTTATCACATCCTTTAGAATGGATTCTAGCATTTTCCCTACTAATGATATACAGCTAACAGGTCTGTAGTTCCCCAGTTTCTCTCTCCCTCCCTTTTTAAATAGTGGGAGGACATTTGCTACCTTCCAATCTGCAGGAACTATTCCAGAATCTGTAGAATTTTGGATCACCACCAATGCATCCACTATCTCCATAGCTACCTCTTTCAACAATCTTGGATGTAAAATATCAGGTCCCCGGGACCTACCAACTTTCAGCCCCATTAATTTCACCAATACAACCTTTTTACTAAGATTAATTTCCTTCCTCATTCTCCCTGGTCCCTTGGATCTCTAATTCTGGGAGATTTCTTGTATCTTCCTCAGTGAAGACAAACACAAAATAATCATTTTGTTTCTCAGCCATTTCTCTATTCCCCATTATAAATTCTCCTGATTCTGCCTGTAATGGACCCGCATGTCTTAGCCAAATGTTTCCTTTTTAAGTACCTATAGAAGCTTTTACAGTCCAGTTTTATGTTTTCTGCTAGTTTACATTCATATTCTATTCTCCTTATCTTTATCAGTTTCTTGGTCCTCCTTAGCTGTATTCTAAAATCCTCCCAACCCTCAAATTTACTACTATTTATGGTAACTTTATAGGCCTTTTCTTTTAACTTTATACAATCCTTAACTTCAGATAAAATCTGCAAATTTACAGACATAAATCATGTAATAATGCATATTCAGGCAGATATTGCTCAAAATCAAAAAGGATCTGACTGCTGATGAACAAAACACAGAAGTACAACAGAAGTATAACTAATTACAATGATAGATCCCACCAAGTGTTTTTAGCTTGCTGAAATATAGTAAGTTTAAAAGTAGGATGCATTAACAGTTGATATCCATGTACATCTTTTGGAAGATCCCTCGAGTTATAAGAGAAAGCAGAGTTCTTAAAAACCTGGATTGGTCGATCTCAAGGCAACCCACTGAATCTCAAACATCACTGGTCCAATACATAGCCAAGCCCTTTAGCATACCCTATGAGCACTCACACATCAAATATGATTATTTTCTGATCATTTAAGTATCTTGGACCTGTGGATCTCTTAAAAGTCCAAATTCTCATTCAGCCACAATTTCCAACAGGGGGGAGAAAACCAGCAAGTAATTTTTTGCAGCTCGAGTCCAAGTTATTCAGCACAGAAACAGACCCTTCAGCCCATCGTGTCCATGCCGGCCATCAAGCACCTTTCTATTCTAATCCCATTTTCCAGCACTTGGCCTGTAGTCTTGTATGCTATGGCGTTTCAAGTACTCATCTAAATACTTCTTAAATGTTGTGAGGGTTCCTGCCTCTACCACCCCTTCAGGCAGTGTTCCAGATTCCAACCACCCTCTGGGTGAAAAAGTGTTTCCTCAAATCCCCTCTAAACCTCCTGCCCCTTACCTTAAATCAATGCCCCCTGATTATTGACCCCTCTACTAAGGGAAAAAGTTTCTTCCTATCTATCCTATCAATGCCCCTCATAATTTTGTATACCTCAGTCAGGTCCCCTCAGCCTTCTCTGCTCTAAGGAAAACAACCCTAGCCTATCAAGTCTCTCTTCATAGCTGAAATACTCCGTCCCAGGCAACTTCCTGGTGAATCTTCTCTGCACCCTTTCCAGTGCAATCACATCCTTCCTAAGGTGTAGCGACCCAATTTAAGGCTCTCCTCCTCACTATTTACGACACCACCAATTTTCGTATCATCTGTGAACTTAGTTATCATACCTCCTATAATCACGTCTAAATCATTTATGTACACTACAAACAGCAAGGGTCCCAGCACCGATCCCTGCGGTACACCACTGGTCACAGGCTTCCAATCGCAAAAACAACCCTCGACCATCACCCTCTGCGTCCTGCCGCTAAGCCAATTTTGGATCCAATTTGCCAAACTGCCCTGGATCCCATGGGCTCTTACCTTCTTAATCAATCTCCCATGCGGAACCTTATCAAAAGCCTTAGTGAAGTCCATGTAGACTACATCAACTGCTTTACCCTCATCTACACATCAAGTCACCACCTCGAAAAATTCAATCAAGTTTGTTGGACATGATCTCTCCCTGACAAAAAAAAAGTTAGAATGCACAATTTATAGATACATGATGCATCGATACTTTAGCTTACTTAGCATCACAAAAATCCCTACCATTTCAGACAAACAAAGGAGTTATGACTTGCCTGTAGTCAGCCAGTTTAAATTTTACTGCTGCTTGCTAGAATTAAGCCTGTGAACATGAAATACACACTGCGCAGGATTTTGGGGTCAGCAGCAAAGCAACGACGCTCACTGCTGGCCTTGATGAAAGCTGCCAACAAAGATCTAGTAACCTCTGTGGCGTAGATTTCCCCTTTCCCAACAGCAGTTTAAATGTGGTGCCAAGTCAATGGGATCTCCAGGCATCCAGCAGCAGTGATGTCTGCGAATACGTAGGCAGTCAATCACATTGAGGTATTCTCAGAAAACAAACCAGGAAGTTAAAAGCACTAAAATATCCTTCACTTTTAATTTAAAATTTGAGAGAGCAAAATAAAAGTGATTGATTAATTTTGCATCTATCGTAATCCAAACTTTTAAAAGAACTAAAACCAACAATTTGACATTCCACAAATATAAAATTAGCTTTTCAGGGACAGTGAGCATGTTTAGCAGTAATTATGAGCATCATACGCTATTTAAAAACCCAGCTACACATCATTCAGCAAGGTGCAACTTTTTCAAGGACTGTTGCAATAAGATTAACAGCATAGAGATTACTAGATCTTTGTTGGCAGCTTTCATCAAGGCCAGCAGTGAGTGTCGTTGCTTTACTGGTGACCCCAAAATCCAGGGCAGTGATACTGAGCAAACTGTTGGAGCTGACAAGTCCCAGGATCCTGATGGACTTCATCCTAGGGCCTTAAAAGAAGTAGCTAATGGGATAGTTGATGCACTGGTTTTAATTTTCCAAAATTCCCTAGATTAGGGGAAGTTTCCATTAGATTGGAAAATAGCCAAAAGCAACTCCTTTATTCAAAAAGGGAGATATACAGAAAGGAGGAAACTACTGGCCAGTAAGCTTAACATCTGTCATTGGGAATATGCTAGAAGCTATTATTAAAGAGGTTACAACAGGGCACTTGGAAAAATTCAAGGTAGGCAGAGTCAACATGGTTTTGTGAAAGGGAAATTATGTTTAACCAATTTTATTGGAGTTCTTTGAAGTAGTAACATGTGCTGCGGATAAAAGGGAACCAGCGGATGTACTGTACTTAGACTTCCAGAAGGCATTTACTAAGGTGCCACATCAAAGGTTATTGTGGAAAATAAAAGCTCATGGTGTAGGGGGTAACATATTGGCATGGATAGAATATTGTCTAACTAACAGGAAACAGAGAGTAAGCATAACTGATTCATTTTCTGGTTGGCAAGATGTAATGAGTGGTGTGCCACAAGGATCTGTGCTGGAGCCTCAACTTTTTACAATTTACATCAATGACTAAGATGAAAGGATCAAAGGTATGATTGCTAAATGTTGTGATGACACAAAGTAGGAAAGTAAAGTTGTGAAGAGGACATAAGGAGGCTACAAAGGGATAAAAATAGATTAAGTGAGTGGGCAAAGATCTGGTAAATGGAGTATTATGTGGGAAAATGCAAAATTGTCCATTTTGGCAGGAAGAATAAAAAAGCATATTATCTAAATGGAGAGAGATTGCAGAGTTGAGATGCAGAGGGATCTGGGTGTCCTAGTGCATGAAATCACAAAAGGTTAATATGCAGGTAGAGCAAGTAATGAGGAAAGCTAATAGAATGTTATCATTTGTGTGGGGAATTGAATACAAAAGTAGGGAGGTTATGCTTTAGCTATACAGGACATTGGTGAGACCACATCTGGAGTACTGTGTACAGCATTGGTCTCCTTATTTAAGGAAGGATGCAAATGCGTTGGAAGCAGTTCAGAGAAGGTTTACTAGACTAATACCTGGAATGGGCTGGTTGCCTTATGAGGAAAGGTTGGACAGGCTCGGCTTGTATATGTTGGAGTTTAGAAGAGTAAGAAGTGACTTGGTTGAAACATACAAGATCCTGAGGGGTCTCGACAGGGTGGTTGTGGAAAGGATGTTTCCTCTTGTGGGAGAATCGAAACTAGAGGTTACAGCTTAAAAATAAGTGGCTGGCAATTAGTGGAAGCAGAATCTTTGAATATTTTTTAAGGCAGAGGTAGATAGATCCTTGATAAGCAAGGGGGTGAAACGTTATCAGGGGTAGGCAGAAAAGTGGAGTTGAGGTTACAGTCAGATCAGCCATGATCTTGTTGAATGGCAGAGCAGGCTCGAGAGACCAAGTGGCCTACTTCTGCTCCTAGCTCGCATGTATGTATTTGTTCCTATCTCGCTTTCGCCCTTATCCAGTCTCCTCCACCCTATATTTGCAACTCTTCCCCCACTTTAACAGTTTAAGGTTTCCTGGCCCTAACCATCTTTTTCATCTTGGACATCAAAGCCCTCTACAACTCTTATCCTCCACCAGGACAGGTTGAGGACCCGCTGCTTCTTCCTTGCATAGAGGCCCAACCAGTTTTCATCCACTACTACTACCCTACTCTGCCTGGCTTAACTTGCTCTCACATTGAGCAACTCATTTGATTCCGCTCACTTCCTCCAAATAAAAAGTTGTTGCTATGGGAACCAATACAGGTTCAAGCTGTGCCTGCCTTTTTGTGAGATATGAGGAACATTCTACTCATGCAGGAAAACTTTTTTTTTAAAAAGCAGTGAGTGGTTACGATCTGGAATGCACTGCCTAAGAGTGCCATGGAGGAAGATTCAATCATGGCTTTCAAAAGGAGAAATGGAAGGCTACGAGGAAAAGGGTGGCGAGTGGGACTAGCTCAATTGCTGTTGCAGAGTCCCAGCACAGACACAATGGGCCTAATGGTCTCTTTCGGTGCTGTAACCTATGATTCTATTCTTATACTCAAGCCCCATCCCTCACCTCTTTTTCCAGTACACTGGTGACAGGATCAGTGCCGTTTCCTGCTCTCATCTTGAACTGGAAAACTTCAATTTTGTTTTCGATTTCCACCCTGCCCTCACCTTCATATCATCTAACTCCGACTCTTTCCTTCTTCGACTTCTCTATCGCCATTTCTAAGAATAGGCTGTTGACCAATGTTTAGTATATGTCCATCGACTCCCATAGCTACCCTGACTGCACGTCCTCCCAACCCAATTTCAGCAAGGGCTCTATTCCATTCCCCCACCACATCAGTTCTGATGATGCCACTGTCCATACCAACTTCAGATAGGTCTTCCTTTTCCCTCAACCATATTATACAGGCCCTCGACAGTGTCCATCCCATTTCTAGCACTTCTGCTCTCACCTCTTCCTTTCCTTCCCAGAACCATGACTGGACTCCCCTTGTCCTCACCTTCTACCCCACCAGCCTCTACATTCAATGGATCATCCTCTGCAATTTCCACAACCTCCAGCATGATGCCACCACCAAATAAATTGTCCTCTCCCTTCTTTCTAGCATTCCAAAAAGGGACCATTCTTCCTGGTCCACGCTTCCATGGCACCTTCTCATGCAAATGCAAGAAATGCAATACCTGCTCTTTTACCTCCTCCCTTCCCACCACCCAGGGCCCCAACACTCCAAGGTGAAAGCGTGATTTACTTGTAACTTTTCAATTTCATACACTGTATTCACTGCTCACAATGCAGTCCCCTCTACATCAATGAGATCAAATGCTGATTGGGTGACCACTTTGCGGAACACCTCTGTTCAGTCCTCAAGCATGACCCGGAACTTATGGTTGCTAATCATTTTAATTCTCTGCCCCATTCTGAACTCTCAGTTCTAGGCCTCCTTCACTGTTCTAATGAAGCCCAACAGAAGCACGAGGAACACCACCTCATCTTTCAATTAGGCACTTTACAGCCTGCCATATTCAACCCCGAGTTCAATTTCAGAACATAATCATCATTCCTATTTTTTTCAAACAGCAGCAGTTGCTAATGATTTTATTACCATTTGCATTTCCTCTCAACCCATCTTTTGCTTCTTTAGCTGTTTTATTACCATCTCCTTTTACAACAGCAAAATACTGCAGATGTTGGAAATCTGAAATAAAGACAGAAAATGCTAGAAATACTCAGCAGATCTAGCAGCATCTGTGAAGAGATAAAAAGAGTTAACGTTTCAGGTCTGTGACCTTTCATCAGAGCTAATCCATCTCCTTTCGACTTGCACCATCACCCCTCATCATATAAATCGCTCCTACCTGCCAACCTATTATAAACCTTGCCTTTTGTTCTTCACCCCACCCTTTCTCTGCCTCTGTACATGTTTAAAACCCGTTACATCTCTAACATTTTCTAGGTCTAATGATCTGAATCATTAACTTTGTTTCTCTCTCCACAGATGCTATTTGATCGTCTGACTATTTCCAGCATTTTCTGTCTTTACTGAAGAAAGAATTTGCATTTATATAGCACCTTTCATTACCTTAGAACGTCCCGAAGTACTCTACAGTCAGAGAATGAAGTATTATTGAAGTGTAGTCACTGTTATAAAATCAGAAAATGCGACAGCCAATTTACACACAAGGTGTCATAACCAATAGTGAGATAATGACTAGATAATGTTTTACACGTTGTTTTATACATGTTTTACATGCTGGTTGAGGGATAAATATTGCACAGGACACGAAGAATTCCCCTGCCCTTCTTCGAATAGGACCATGGAATCTTTTACATTCATCTGACAGTGCAGCACTTCCTCAGTACTGCACTGAAGTATCGACCTAGATTACATGTTCAAGTCAGTGAAGTGGGACTTGACTTACACTGCACTAACATATTAAGGCCCAATTTTAAGGAACCTTATTAAGAGTGATCATTTGGTGTTCTGACTGGAACGCATATAGTTCTTTGAGGCTTCCAAGGTAGCCTTTTTGAAAAGAAAATCATGAGGACATTTAAAGTTTAGTGTAAATCCAATGAAATATATATTGAAAGTGAAAAGTAGTGCTTACTGATACATACATTTGACATTTTCAAGCTGCATTCAATTTAGAATAGAAGTACTCAAAATTATGCAAGTGAAAATTCCAAGGTTGTTTCCAGTGAATCTACAGCAGTTACAAGGAAGCATGAACTCAGGATTAGTAGCATGAAAAAGGGCAAGTTATGAAGAATATTTCATACATAGGATGTTAAAATGGAATGCTTTACCACAAATGATTTATTGAAGCTAAGCCAAGACTTAAGATGCAGAGGGAAGAGAGGGCACAGAAAAATTATAGGGAAATGGAATATATAATAGATAACTATAATGAGGTCTTTTTTGTACCAAAACGTCCACAATTCCATGTGCACTGTTGGAAGGAATTGAAGCACACTGGCAAAATATGACGATAGGATAAAAAGGTATTTTTATGTTACTGAATTGGCATGTTATTTATGATAAGCAGATGAACAGCACTAAAAATTCACCAAATTTATGTTTAGAAATAAAATAATTTTCACAGAAATATTACTTAAATAAAAATTATTGAAATTCAACTTCCTCAGTTTTAAACTACTACAAATGACAGTCCAGATTATAAATTTAATTCAAAACCACTGAAAGATGTACATACTATTAAATTTAGAACTGACATTAACTGATTCTTTGCACTGGACTATTTCTTAAAGAAAGGAAAACTAGAAGGAAACAAAAAAGCCCTCCAAAATTCCTCCCAAAATAATTCACAGCTCGCATAAAAGCTGAAGTCAAATGATACAATGCTTCTATCTACCAAAGTTTTCAACTTTATGTTGGCCGGTGTACACAAATACATTTTCTCTATTCCTTCTCATCTCAATTAGCACATTCTCATATGCTCTGTCAGCTCAATTATACTTAAATGGCGACTCTGCCTCCCAACTTCAATCCTGACCCCAATGCTGATGATGTATCTCTCCCTATATCTACATGCAGGACTGCATCTTATTTTGAATCTGCAGGAGGAATCTGGACTACAGCCAATACAAAAAGTTGCTCTTTAAGTGTAACAGCACTGGAGGAACAAATAGCCGAGAGAAATGCTGTGCTATGATATTGTGGCTAGGTTCAGCATCTTTGAAGAAATTTGTCCACCACAAGCAAAACTATCCAGCACCTCCTCTTGCTTAAGTATCCATGAACAAAGTTTTGTTCAGATGCCATCCCCTCCAAGACAGTCATCAGCCACTCCTCAGGAACACTGACCATTAACCCCTCTGCCCTTTTTAACTATACAACCCCTCTTTCTTCTGCAAGGACCTTCAACATTTTTCTGCAACCCAATTCTGTACCCTTCCCTCTTTAAATCTTTACAACCTGGCTTCTGTTTTATCCACCCAAGATAACCGTAGTCAAAGTCATTGATGACATATTCAAACTACAACTGTAGCGAACTTTGCCTCTATTCTCCTTGGCCACTCTGCAGAAATGTCAACTGACAGATGACAGTTAATCACTCTATCCTCCCCCAATGTCTGTCATCAGTGATCCATCTTTGACTGGTTCCATTCTTACATATGCCAATGGAGCCAGCATTTTTCTAGATATGGCTTCTCCACATTATCCAGCTTTTGCCCACCATGATTATTTGTGGGCTACCACCTTTAAAAGATCTCCAAAAAGCTGACATTTTTGACTGCGCCTTTGTTCACCTTTCCTCCATCTTCTACCCCTGAATCAGTCTCTCTCCATGGGATATTTTATTATATTAAAGGGCACTATACACATTCAAAATTCTGTCAAGTACCTTTACATGACAGACTGCAAAAACAAAATCTAGATTTATAAATCAAATACTGGTGTGCTAATGCTGATCCTATCGTAATAAGTTAAAAGCAACTTTAATAAGTCTTTTGCAACCTCGATCCTAAAAAGTGAAGATGCATCAGACAAATTCAGTTGTCTCAAAAAAAATTAGTGGCACTAATTAAAAATGTGAATAAAATTGAATGAGTTGAATATAAAATCTCCAGTATTTATGGACACAAGTTAACTTAAAATGTTGATGCAATACTGCTTTTTAAACAATGATGAGTTAAGCAATTTACTAATAGTTAAATCACAAGAGCATACTTTGGAATAAAGCTTACAAGCTACTCAAAGGGTCAGGGGAGTCACAAGAAAGTGTTCAAATATTTCCAACATTGGTACAGCATAGAGCGACATACCAATTTTGTCATAATGACATCATGCAGTAGTGATAGAATTATGCATTTGACCAGATTTATAGGATTTTCTGTTTGAAAACACAATAAATGGTTTGACCAATTTCTTCTTGAAAACAATATTCCTTTACAAGACTATTTGCCCTGGTCTGTCGTTCCAGCATAAGCCCTTTCCAACATAACAAAAAAGCTTTAAAATAAAATATAACAAAGCAAATAGTTGACAATCAAGTCAACTTGTAGTTAGCTAGAGTCATATAGAGTCAGTTATACAGCACAGAAACAGGCCCTTCGGCCCATTGCGTCTGTGCCGGCCATCAAGCACCAATCTATTCTAATCCCATTTTCCAGCACTTGGCCCGTAGCCTTGTATGCTATGGCATTTCAAGTGCTCATCTAAATACTACTTAAATGTTGTGAGGGTTCCTGCCTCTACCACCCCTTCAGGTAGTGTGTTCCAGATTCCAACCACCCTCTGGGTGAAAATATTTTTCCTCAAATCTCCTCTAAACCTCCTGCCCTTTACCTTAAATCTATCCCTCCGCTAAGGGAAAACGTTTCTTCCTAACTATCTTATCAATGCCCCTCATAACTTTGTCTACATCAATCAGGTCCCCCCTCTGCCTTCTCTGCTCTAAGCAAAACAACCCTAGCCTCTCCAATCTCTCTTCAGAGCTGAAATGCTCCAGCTCAGGCTACATCCTGGTGAATCTCCTCTGCACCCTTTCCAGTGCAATCACATCATTCCTATAGTATGCTGACCAGAACTGTACCCAGTACTCCAGCTGCGGCCTAACTAGCGTTTTATACAGCTCCATCATAACCTCCCTGTTCTTATATTCTATGTCTCAGCTAATAAAGGCAAGTATCCCATATGCCTTCCTAACCACCTTATCTATCTGTGTTGCTGCCTTCAGTGATCTATGGACAAGTACATCAAGGTCCCTCTGTACTTCCGAGAGTCCTACCATCCGTTGTATATTCCCTTCGCCTTGTTAGTCCTCCCAAAATGCATCACCTCACACTTCACAGGACTAAATTCCATTTGCTACTGCTCCACCCATCTTACCAGCCCATCTATATGGTCCTGTAATCTAAGGCTTTCCTACTCACTATTTACAACATCACCTGCAAACTTACTAATCGTACCTCCTATATTCACGTCTAAATCATTAGTGTACACTACAAACAGCAAGGGTCCCAGCACCAATCCCTGTGGTACACCATTGATCACAGGCTTGCACTCACAAAAACAACCCTCGACCATCACCTTCTGCCTCCTGCCACTAAGCCAATTTTGGATCCAATTTGCCAAATTGCCCTGGACCCCTTGGGCTCTTAACTTCTTAACCAATCCCTCACGCGGGACCTTATCAAAAGCCTTACTGAAGTCCACGTAAACTACATCAACTGCATTACCCAAATCTACACATCTAGTCACCTCCTCAAAAAGTTCAATCTAGTTTGTCAGACACGATTGCCCCCTAACAAAGCCATGCCGACTACCCCTGATTAATCCCTGCCTCTCAAAGTGGAGATTAATCCTGCCACTCAGAATTTTTTCCAATTGTTTCCCTACCACTGATGTTAGACTCACTGGCCTGTAATTACCTGGTTTATCCCTGCTACCTTTTTTGAATAATGGTAGCACATTCGCTGTCCTCCAGTCCACTGGTACCTCCCCTGTGCCCAGAGAGGATTTGAAAATTTGTGTCAGAGCCCCTGCTATCTCCTCCCTTGCCTCACATAACAGCCTGGGATACATCTCATCTGGGCCTGGGGGATTTATCCACTTCCAAGCCTGCTAAAACAGCCAATACCTCCTCCCTTTCAATCCTAATTTGTTCTAGTACATCACACTCCCCCTCCCTGAGCTCTACACCTACATCATCCTTCTCCATAATGAACACAGATGAAAAGTAATCATTTAAAACCTCACCTATATCCTCTGGCTCCACACACAGATTGCCACTTTGGTCCCAAATGGGTCCTACTCTTTCCCTGCTAATCCTCTTGCCCTTAATATATGTATAAAATACCTTGGGATTTTCCTTTATCTTGCCCAGTGTTTTTTTCATGTCCCCTCTTGGTTTTCCTAATTACTTTTTTTTTAAGTACCCCCCACACTTTCTATACTCCTCTAGGGCCTCCGCTGTTTTCAGCACTTTGAAACTGCCATAAGCCTCCTTTTTTTTCTCTCCTTATCCAATCCTCTATATCCCTTGACATCCAGGGTTCCTGGACTTGTTGGTCCTTCCCTTCACCTTTATGGGAACATGTTGGACCTGAACTCTCACCATTTCCTCTTTGAATGACTCCCACTGGTCTGATGTAGACTTTCCTACAAGTAGCTGCTCCCAGTCCTCTTTGGCCAGATCCTGTTTGGTCTTCCCCTAATTCAGTACTTTTATTTCCAGTCCCTCTTTGTCCTTTTCCATAACTATCTTAAATCTTAGAGTTATGGTCACTATCCCCGAAATGCTCCCCCATTGACACTTTACCACTTGTCTGGCTTCATTCCCTAGGATTAGGTCCAGTACCACCCCTTCTCTTGTAGGACTTTCTGCATGCTGGCTCAAAAAGCTCTCCTGTATGCACTTGAAGAATTCCACCCCCTTTAAGCCTTTTGCATTAATACTATCCCAGTTAATATTGGGAAAGTTGAAATCCCCTATTATTTTTACATATCTCTGAGATTTGCCTACATATATGCTCCTCTATCGCTCCCTGACTGTTTGGAGGCCTGTAGTACACTCCCAGCAAAGTGACTGCCTCCTTTTTTGTTTTTAAGTTCTCCCCACATGGCCACATTTGAGGAACCTTCGAAGATATCATCCCTCCTTACTGCAGTAATTGACTCCTTGATCAACAGTGCAATGACACCTCCTCTTTTACCCCTTTCCTGTCACGCCTGAAGATTCTATACCCTGGAATATTAAGCTGCCAATCCTACACTTCCCTCAACCATGTCTCTCTGATAGCAATATCATATTCCCATATATTAATCAATGCCCTCAATTCATCTGCCTTACCAGTAAGACTCCTTGCGTTAAAATAGACGCAACCCAGCCTTGCATTGTTTGCTTGTGCCTAAACAGGTCTATATTTACTCGGCCTTCCAGACAGTCTCAGTTTCTCTTCTATATTTGACTGTGCATCACCCCTTACTGTAGCACCATTCTGTATCCCATCCCCCTACCGAATTAGTTTAAACCCCCCTGCCCAACAGCACTAGCAAATCTTTCAGCAAATATGCTGGTCCCGTTCTGGTTCAGGTGCAACCCGTCCAACTTGTACAGGTCCCACCTTCGCCAGAAACACACCCAGTGATCCAGGAAACTAAAACCCTCCCTCCTGCACCATCTCTTCAACCAAGCATTCATCTGCTCTATCCTCCTATTCCTATACTCGCTAGCACATGGTACTGGGAGTAATCTAGAGATTACAACCTTTGAGGTTGTGTTTTTTCCTGCTACCTAGCTCCCTAAATTCTTATTGCAGGACCTCATCTTTTTTTCTACCTATTTCATTGGTACCAATGTGAACCACAACCTCTGACTGTTCACCCTCCCCCTTCAGAATGTCCAGTTCAAGATAGATAGCAATTAATTTATAATCTCAAGAAAGCCAACTCTTTATCTACAGGCAAATAGATGTGTGGGGCCCAATTCATTCAAGTTCAGATAGCCACTAAAAAGCTAGGGTGAGAGAATGCCAAAATTCAACAACACTCCACAATTACCATAAAAGACATCACAGTAACTCAGCATAATTCCATAAAAGAATGTTGGAGAATATGCATCAACTGGGGAAAAGGGCTGGCAGCATTGACAGAAAGAAATGAGAGAAACTGTTCCTATATATCTATATAGTGGATTGAAGCCAAATGGAGAAAATTCTTGTGCCATGTAGTGACAGTATTTTGACAAATGTCGAACCAAGTTTTAAGCCACTAAAAGTCTAGGACTGAATTTTTAAAAATGCCCATTCCTACTGAAAATTGAAGCATTGAAGGTCAATGCCTGAGTTCATTAATCAAATACAAATGTTCCATTTGTACAAGACAAAGCCAGAATCTGCCTCTGCAATGGGAAGAGAACAGTTGCCTATCCACTGTAGACACCAATAGTGTACTAACTGCACAAAGCTGTCTTGTTTCATCCTGATTATATTAACTATGCCAGAAAGTAAAGAAAGGGAAATATCTGGTAATGGTAAAATAAATTCTACAGGCTAGCTCATGGATCGAATAAGGCATATTTAATAATTACACTAAATAATGAACCTTCATGTCATTGGAAAACTGAGTTGTATATGCACAAAAGCTTGGTGACATATTTTTAATCTTAGGTAATGACAGGCCTATGACTTCAGTTTTCAATTCTACATATTTTATTAAAATAGTTGAAAATACAAATCTGTCAACATGCGTCAATAAGGTTAACCATGGCATCAAATTCATCTTTACGAAAAGATTACAGCTCTTGAATGATCTAGTCTTACTTACCTCTTAAAAATACTTAATTTTGACTTAGATATCTCAAACCTAGGGTTTTACTGTTTTTGTTTATAAACACTTACTATTAGGAATGGGTAAATGGGAAATAACCACCTCTTCAGACGCAGTTGATTTGGTAATTGTGTTAATGCGAAAAATATTAAAACAGTGAACGATAAAAAATTATATACTTCAAAATCGCAGTGGTTTGTTTCCATAGGTAGGTGGACACACACCAATATGTTGAGGGACATCAGACGGACAGACGACAAAAAGAAAACTTGTCCAAACAGACAAAGACAAACCTGATATGGCGGCGGCGGCTCCTGGTCTAATTCGGTGCCGTCTCCGTAACTCGCCCGGTCAGAAGACTCATGGAGCAAAGAAATGTCATCTGACGTTGGAGATTTCAAACAATTTCCCATCTTTCTCCTTAAATATTACACCGTATTTACCATCACTGCGTGACCCGAGAGGGGTGGAGGGAAAAGTGGTAAAATAGGTAAAAACAGGCGGAAAACGGTGTAAAAGAAACCAACGCACGTTTCTTAATGGGGAACGTCGCTTCCTCTCTTTCTACCACCAAAAACAGAACATTTCCTTTCCTCAGAACAAGGCCGCTCGCTTCTTCTTTCTCTCGCACTGAAAACAAAAACAAGACGCCCTGAAATTCAGTGGGGGAGGAGGGGGGAGGGACACTGACAATCCAGACTGCTGGCTGACCACCAGCTTTTAATTAACACAGGAAAATAAACTCTTTATTAATCATATGCCGACTGTCCTGCCTGAAAGGAGAGGCCAGTTTAAGCCCACAACTCCCGCCCCACCGTACCGTGCAGCTTTTCCCCTTTTATTTTCCCCTTTTCTTCTTCCCTGCGTCTTGATACGGGCCTGTTTGCGTAAGCATTTGCGTATGACGTCACTTGCCGGCGCACGCAAGCTGACGTCAGCGAAGATTGTTGTGACCGGGCCGAAGGCGACTACAATGTGGCGGGAATGTATTTAGCAAGCTCTCATTTCAGTCAAATAAAGTGTGGCTTCTCTTTCTCCATTTGAACATAATAGCACACGCCTCGTCACCTGTTTAATGGATGATGTGTCTCATAAATTTATTTTATTATCAGTGTCATTTTCCCAACTTTGGCAAGCACTATGTCTGATGCTGCAATCTATGCTGCACAGCGCAGTTACTCATCCAACAAATTGGCAGGGGCGTTTAGGGTGAAAGGAGGACTTGCATTTATATTGCGCCTTTCATGACCTCAGGATGTACCGAGGCACTTTGCAGCCAATGAAGTGTTGCAATGTAGTAAGCATAGCAGCCAAATTGCACACGGCAAGCTCTCACGAACAGTAATGTGATAGAGACTAGATAACCAGTTTCAGTGATATTGATTGAGGGATAAATATTGACTAGGACACGAAGATAACTCTCCTGCTCGTCTTAAAAATAGTGCCATGTGATCTTTTCCATCCATCAGCAAGAGCAGATGCAGCATCAGTTTAACATCTCATCCAAAAAATGGTACCTCCCAACAGTACAGCATTCCCTCTACCACACTGGAGTGTCAGCCTAGAATTTTGTGCTCACATCTCTGGAGTGGGACTTGAACGCACAACCTTCTGAACCAGAGGTGAGCGTGCTACCCAGAAGCGAAGAGCAATAATTGGACATGGGACACAAATTGTAAAATCTAGTGTCCAAGTTTATATTCTTGACAGTTTAATACAATGGGAATGATAAGAATTCTAGAGTGTCCTTTTCAACAAAATGTATACTTTGTTTACATTTTTTATCATTTAGTTTCAAGATATGTCATTCTCAATTCATACAGTTCCAACTCCCTGCATGAATGCATGTCACACATTTCATGCTGACAGTTTTTTGAGGAGCCAATGTTTGCTGACAAAGATTAACGCAAACTGGACCCTTCTATTACTCATAAAGAAAGAATAAACTTGCAAATGTATAGCACTGTTCATGTCCTCAGGTCATTCCTAATCACGTCACAGTCAATGAAGTACTTTTGAAATGTTGTCAGTATTGTAATTTAGGGAAATGCGGCAACAACTTACATTTATATAGTGCCTTTAACGTAAAAAAATTGTCCCTTAGCACTTCACAGGAGAATTAGAAAACAAAATATGACACCGAGCTACATAAGGAAATATTAGTTCAGATGACCAAAGGCTAGGTAAAAAGAGGTAGATTTTAAGGAGTGTCTTTAAGGAGGAAAGCATGGTGGAGAGGTCTAGGGGCTTAGGTCCTAGGCAACTGATTTTTTTTTTCCAAAATATACTTTATTCATAAAAATCTGTAAAAATTACATTGCCAAACAGTTTCCAAACAGCACCAAAAAATACAAACATTGCAAGGGAGATCAGTTTCCTTCAATACTGTCATGAGTTTCTTCCCAACCCTTCCGTTTCACAATTGTCATGTCAATTACAGTTTTACATTTACAACAATTCAGAATATTAACGATACAGTTCGAGGGGTTTCCCATGGATCCAGCCCCTCAGTCCAGCTTGGTGGGGGAACCTTACACTGTGGTCTTTCCCCATTGAGCCTTTGCTGCGGCTGCCCCAAGCTTTAGTGCGTCCCTCAGCACGTAGTCCTAGACCTTGGAATGTGCCAGGCTGCAACATTCGGTGGTGGACAATTCTTTGTGCTGGAAGACCAGCAAGTTTCGGGCAGACCAAAGGGCGTCTTTAGGTCCTAGGCAACTGATGGCACAGCCCCTAATTGTGGAGCAATTAAAATCAGGGATGCTCAAGAGGCCAGAATTAGATGAGCACAGATGTCTACAGTGATAGGAGGGTTGAGGCACGGAAGGATTTGAAAACAAGGATGAGAATTTTTAAATCAAGACGTTACTTGACCTGGCGCCAATGTAGGTCAGCGAGCACAGGGATGATATGGGAATGGGACTTGGTGCGAGTTAGGACACTGGCAGCAGAGTTTTGGATGACTCTACGGAGGGTAAAATGTGGGAGACCAGCCAGGAATGCATTGGAATAATCATGTTTGGAGGTAACAAAGGCAAGAATGAGAGTTTTAGGCAATGTTACGGAGATGGAAATTGGCAGTCTTAATGATGGTGTGAATATGTGGTCAGAAGTTAATCTCGGCATCAAGTATGACACCAAGGTTGCGAACAGACTAGTTTAGTCTCAGACAGCTGCCAGGGAGAGGGATGGAGTTGGTAGCTAGGGAACGGAGTTTGGAGTGGGGATCGAAAACAATGGTTTCAGTTTTCCCAGTATTTAATTGGAGGAAATTTCTACTCATCCAGTATTGGATATGGATAAGCAGTCTGATAATTTAGCAACAGTGGAGGAGTCGAGAGAGGTGGTGGTGAGGTACAGCTGGGTGTTGTCAGCATACATGTGAAAACTAACTCTGTGCTTTTGCCAAGGGGCAGCATGTAGATGAGAAAGGGGGGGCCATGGATAGATCCTTGGGGGACACCAGAGGTAATGGTACAGGAGCAGGAAGAGAAGCCAATGCAAGTGATACTCTGGTTATGATTAGATAGATAGAATTGTACCGAGTGGGAGCATCCCCACCAAGCTGGAAAACAGTAGAGAAGCCTTGGAGGAGGATGGTGTGGTCAACTATGTCAAAGGCTGCTGGCAGGTCGAGAAGGATGAGGAGGGATAGTTTACCTTTGTCACAGTCACATAGGATGTCACTTGTGACTTTGATGAGCTATTTTGGTACTATGGCAGAGATGGAAACCTGATTGGAGGGATTCAAACGTTGTTAGGGAAGTGCGGCAGACAATTTGCATACAGTGCACAGGAATGATATAAATGACCAGATAAACTGTTTCCAGCATCTGCAATATTTTGCTTTTGTTTTTATTGGTGTTATTTGAAGGGAAAATTTTGACCAGGAAACCAGGAGAAATTTTGAATAATGCAATGGAATCTGTTCAATCCACTTGAGAGAAAGCATATAGAGCTGTAGTTTAACATCGCATCCAAAAGACAGAACTCCTTCAGTACTGAAGTGTCAGCATAGATTATGTGTTCAATTCTTCACAGTGGAGCCAAGACTGATGTTTTCAGACTAAGCTTTTAGTCACCTACCAAGTCTCCTAACAAGGATGTCTGTTCTTTTTTTTGCATTTGCAAAGCCCCATTTTCCAATGAACCTTGCCATTAACAGCTGCTGCTGCTCACAAAACAAATGGCATTTAAGCATTTGAAAACTTCGATCGTTTTTACATGATCCTCCCGTTTACCTTTCCAGCCTGAGTTCAAATCCAGTCCATGCTGTTAGGATGGATTGTAGTATTAGGGTTCTAAGCAATATAATTGTTGGAATGCTCCCAATCCATTATCTAACAGATGCTAACCAGAGCTTAAAACTCAATGGATAGCTCGTGTGAAAGCAGAAAAATTCACCTGGTATAATAGTGGTGTCAGCTGAGGTTGAGGATAAAAAAGTAGATTTTCCACAAAATGGAATACTGTTCAAGCATACAGTAGAATCGTGGTCATGTTATTTAAGTATTAATTCAGAGGCTTGAACTAATAAACTAGAGACCAGAGTTCAAATTCCAGCACGGCAGTTGGTGAATTTAAATTCAGTTAATTAAATACATCTGGAATCAAAAGCTAGTATCAGTAATGGTGACCATGAAACTACCAAATTGTCAAAAAATCCCAACTGGTTCAGTAATGCATTTCAGGGAAGCAATCCTGCCGTCCTTATCCGGTCTGGCCTATATGTGACTCCGGACCCATAGCAATGTGGTTGACTCTGAACTGAACTCTGAAATGGCTGAGCAAGTCACACAGTTGTATCAGAAACTGCTATGATGAACTGCAGCAGTTCAAGAAGGCAGCTCACCACCACTTTCTCAAGGGCAATTAGGGATGGGCAGTAAATGCTGACATTGCCCATGTTGCCCACATCCCATGAATGAATGAAAAATAATTCTGTACCCAACTGTGCTGAATTGATCTGCGACTATCCTGATCCCAGAACTGGGTCCCAAAGTAGAAAAGTCATCTTGATTCCTTGCATTAAAGTTCCTTACCTTATTAAGCATAATAATTCATCACAAGAGGAATGTCAGGTTGCACTGCGGGGGAAGGGGGAGAGTACCTGTATGAACTGGGAGAGTTGGAGGAAAGTGATTCTCTGAAGGGTGTGTGTTAGATATGGTATAACACAGTGCCTATGTGAACTAGAGCATGTAATTGGATGTGGGAGAGTGAGTGTCCAGATAACTTTTGGGGAAGTGGTAGTTTGGTTGGTCTCTTAAAAATCCAAATATCACTCTGCTTTTCCTTTATTCAGATTTAAACAAATCCATCAATAATAAAATATAAAAGTTGATAAATATGATGTTGCACTTTGATTTGGCAATTAGGAGCAATGTGACATTTTTGTTAATGGGAGTCAGAAAGACAGATGTTTGGTGTTTATTGAAATTGTCAGGAAAGCTGGAAAGATGTGATGGAATGCTGTTAAAAGTGCTATTTTAATCCAAATAGAATGTTTCGCTAATGATCCCAGTATGAAAGTTTCTGGCAGCTGACATGGCAGAGTTCTCCTGTACTGATGCTCCTTATGTTGAGCTGCAGATTCCTCACCACCAGAGCACAACTCCTCCTGCCATTCGTGTCTTGTCTTTTTTGATTACTGAAAATGTGAAACTCATACCATAATGTGAGAAACCCACCCAGGAGCATACTGGACTGCCCCTCCTGGCCTATCTAGACAGTAAACGTTTGCCTTCAGGACTCCTATAGTCCTCTCCATGATCACTGTGCTGGATGTATGAGTCTTGTTGTCGCATTCAAAGTGGGAACCTGAGCAAGGGGTATACACTGGGGTCCATTTTAGTTCAAGCTGGGATCAGTACATGACGGGGCCCAAAGTAGGTGGGACATTCGGATATCAGGAAAGCAGCAAGGCCCAGCCATTTCTTTTCATAGAATCATAGAATGGTTACAGCATTTGACCATTTGGCTTGTCGTGTCTGCGTCAGCTCTTTGCAAGAGCAACTCACCTAGTCCCGCACCCCAACTTTTCCCCTTAGTCCTGCAAATATTTTCTCTTCAGATAATTTATTTTAAAATCTGTTTCCCACCTGAAGCAAGTGGGAATGTCGAAGCAGCCAGCAAGTGGGAGGAAGAACTGAGGGTGGGGAGAAGACCCCGACACTGCTCTACACAAAAAGCAGTTCTGAGCCACTGCTGGTCGGGGAAAGGCAGGGGATGGTCCAAGGACCAAACAGTCTTGCTCCTCCTGGTCCAGAGGAATCCACTTAAAAGCAAAATATTTTAACTAAACATGGCATTTTCTGATCACCCCGTAACTCCCAATATTTGCCTGTCGAGGTTGGCCATCTGAGACCTCCTGAATCCTGAATTTAAAATGCCTTCATGGAACCGATGACAACATCGGGTAATAACTTTCACATTTTATTTAGACTCTGCATACAGCAGGAGCCTCAGCTGACTTCAAAGTTGGTGAAGTGGGAACTATTTGGTTTCAAAGCGTAAATGGACTTGAAGGAATCCCACACACTGTTCCTGCAGGTTGGTGTGGGAAATATGCTTAAAATCAACCCCACTGTCTCCAGAAGGCATCCAAAGACGCGACTGGTTTCTCTGAAGGATGCGTTTGCTGACAACACAACCATTAGGTGGTGCACTACTGACACATGTGCAAATGCAGCCTCACTGGCTGCAACGTCTCAGGCAGCTGCTCATAATAAAGATGGCGCTGCTCAATTTGACACAAAAAAAGCAAATTAAGCCGAAACTTCCTCACCCCTCAATGGCCACCATCTCTGCCTCCATCCCCTCAACAGTACCCCACTCCCTTCCTCGATTGCCGCCTCAATTGCCGCTTTCTCTTCCTGGCTCCCTCCTGTGATCGCTGCTTCAATCTCCATATTCAGGTCCCCGCTCCACCCCGCAATCGCCGTTTCTCTTTGCCGCTCCCTCCCGCATCTGTCTGCTTGCCATTTCTTCTCATCACTCCTGATGCTCGCTGCTCCATCCCACTGTTCTCTCCCACTCCCGATTGCTCACCACTTGCTCCCCCCTCGCTACTTGTTCCCCCCGTCACCACTTCCCCCTCACCGCTGCTCCCGTCCTCACTGCTCGCTCCCTGCCTCACTACTTCCCCCCCTCGCTGCTCGCTCCCCTCCTCACCACTCACTCCCCGCCTCGCCACATCCCCCCCCTCGCCACTCGCTCCCCACCTCACTGTTTCTCCCTCACACCTTGCTCCACCCTTCACGGCTTACCCCCCCCACCCCCGCTGTTCTCCTCCTCGCGGCATGCTCCCCGCCTCACCGCTTTCCCCTCCTCCCACTGCTCCCCATCTCACTGTTTGCTCCAGCCATGCTGCTTCCCTGCCTCGCCGCACCCCGCTTGCTCCCCGCCTCACCGCTTCCCCTGCTGAAGCTCCCATCCTCACCACTTGCTTCCTGTCTTGCCGCTTTCCCTCCACTGCTCCCCTCCTCGCCGCTTGCACCCCGCTCCCTCCCCGCCTCGCCATTTCTCCCCCTCACCACTCACACCTCGCTTGCTCCTGCCCTCACCGCTTCACCCCTTGCCACTTCACAGCCTCTATGCTTCCCCCATTTGCCACTTCTCACCCTCGCAGCTCACACTCTGCTCGCTCCCCCCTTGCCGCTCCTCCCCCTCGCCACTTGCCCATCCTCCATTCCCTCCCTCACCACTCGCTTCCTCCTTGCCACTCCTACCCCCTGCCGCTTCCCCTCACCACTTGCTCCCCACTCAGTGTTTCGTCCCCTCGCTGCTTCCCCCTTACCGTTTCCCCCCCTCACCACTGCCCCTCTTGCCGCTTGCTTCCCACTTGCTGCTTCCCTCCTCAAAGCTTCCCCTCCTCGACACTTCCCCCCTTGCCCTTCTCCTCACCGCTTCCCCCCCTTGCCGCACCCCCCCTTGTCACTCACCTCCTTGCCGCTCCCCACCTCACCCTCCCTCCCCACTGCTTCTCCCCCTTGCTGCTCCTCCATCATTCCCCCCCACCACTTCCCACCTCGACTCTTTCCCCCTTGCCGCTTGCTCCACCCTTCGCCGCTTCCCCCCACCCCCCCCGATTGGCTGCTCACCCGCTTGGTGCATAGTTACGTCATAACGTGCAGATGTCATTATATGTGACATCATTCCGTGGTGACGTCGATGTGCATGTGCAACTAGCAAACTAGCTAGTGTTCAGATGCGCTGATGACTTGGGCGATCGCTCTGCACATGCTCTGTGTTGTTATGAGACACTTCATTCTCTGAATAGCTGGGAGGCTGAAGTTCCTCATACTGAATGCACTTTGACTACTCCTTGCAAATTTGGTTTTTGCCATGCAGGATTCAGTGCACTTAGTTGCACTAATGTGAACAATGAGGGGAGTCAAATCTTTTTCCATTCAAGAAATTTAATACCTACACAGCAGGAGCACACAGTGCAATATGTGTGCTGTCTACTGCCCCAGAACTCTTGGAAAGCCAGCAACATAATCGAACTTTCATTCTTCTGCCTAGGAGTCATCTTAAAATGGATGAATTCTCCAGTTCTCCTAAAGATGCCATCATTGACCTGGCATATGCAGACTTATATAGCTCTTTAGCTGATGTTGGATACGTGACTGCTTGCAGCCTGAAACACACTTGTGGCATAAAGATTGAGATCTGTGCTAGCATTGACAGCAACACACAGAGCTACTTGATTGGGATCATCAGGCAGAAGATAGCTTATTTAGGGATTCCTTAGTGAATCAAAGTCTTTGAAGGCACAGCTCCTCAATTATTGCTTCATATGATCTGCAGGGCATATATACTTGCTGTGAGCAGTAATTGTGGATTACTTTCATTTTCTTTGGTGCTGTCTCACTCTACTTTGCTCCTTTCTGTTTGTTTCTTCCCCCCCCCCCCCAATCAAGGTACAAAAAAGGGGAATTCCCAATAAGGATATCTACGCTGCTGTCCTTACCATGCGTGGCGACCTAAAATGTGTCGGAGACTAGACAGTCCCTGACACATGAGTTCCCCAGGGCAAAAAAGAAAATCTGAATCATGCTGGCAAAACTGAGAAACAGTCAAAAACTTTCTAAGCAGCAAGAAACTTTAAATGCATCACCTCCACTGGATGGGTGAGCCCACAAGACGTTATGCATTATTTATCTGCGTGTAATTTACATAGATGGAAATTATGACTAATGTCAGTGAGGATTTCTGAAGCTTGACATGATGCATATCAACAACAATAAGAACAACTTACATTTACATAGCGCCTTTAATGTAGAAAAATGCTCAAGGCGCTTCACAGAGGCATAAACAGAAACATGGATCCCAGGATAAAGGAGATGTTAGAAGGGGTAACAAAAAATTTGGTTAAGGAAGTGGGTTCTAAAAGAAGGAGCAGTGGAGGTGTTCAGAGACGAATCTCTAACTGGTGTCTTACATGGCAGATGGCACAGCTAATGGTAGGGCAAAGGGATAGGGGAATGCATAAAAGCCAGAGTCAGAGGAATGGTGTGCTCAAGGGGTGGGGGGAGAGTGGAAGACTGGAGGGGTTCAGAGATAGGGAGGGGCAAGGGCCATGAAGGGATTTAAATAAGATAATGAGAATTTTAATTTGAGTCATGGGGGACCAGTAGTCAAGGTAAGTCAGCAAGCACAGGAGTGAAGGGTGAGCAGGACTTGGTACAGGATAGGCTTTAGGCAGCAGTGTTTCAGATGAGCTGAAGTTTATGGAGGGTGGAGAATGGAAGCCCAGCCAGAACATTGGAGTGATCACGTGTGGTGGTGACAAAGGTATGAATGAGGGTTTAAGTGGCAAATGGGCTGAGGCAGGGGCAGAGGCAGATAATGTGAGCAGGTGGAAAAAGACTATCTTTGTGATGGAGAGGACATGGGGATGGAGCTCAACTTGGGATCAAAACAGACACTGGCACAATGGCATTTCCAACAATTATGTTTAGTCCGAGACAATGGACAGGGATGCATTGGTGGCACGGGTACAGTTTGTGGCAGGCTCCAAAGGTGATGGGTTCAGCCTACCAATGTTTAACTGGCGGAAAATCCAAGACTGGATGTTGGGCAATCAGTCTGACAGCACAAAGACAATAGAGAGGTAACAAAAGGTGGTGGAGAAGTAAAGCTGGGTGTGTTCCGTGTACTTGTTGGCGATAGGCAGCATGTAGGTAAGGAAGAGGAAAGGGTGGCGAAGATAAAACCTTAGGGGAACTCTAGAGGTAACAGTGTGAGAGCCAGAAGAGAAGCCATTCCTTGAGATGGTGTAGAAGTGGAACTGAGCTGAAGAATGCAGGAAATGCATTGGAGGACAATGCTTTGGTTGATCGTGTCAAAAGGTGCAAGGAGGTCAAGAAGGATGAAGAGGGATAATGCAGCATGGCTACAGTCACAGAGGATGACATTTTTGACTTTGGTCGTTTGATTGTGCATGGGGGAGGAGGCAGATATGGCAGATGATCTGGTCCAGAAATTTTGGCAGGAAGAAAAATGGGTGTAATATTGGCTGAAATCGGTCCCAACTAAAAATATGAGCTTCAAAGTTTTGTTGTGCTAGCATTATGCTCATATAAACAAAACCAGCAGGGCTTTTCTGCCCGTGAGCTTTGGGGATTTCCTGTAGATGGCCGTGTAGATGCCACTTGCCCGATTGTACTCTGCATTTGAGTAAATCCCTCAATGATCTCGGAAGTGCACAGTTGCACATTTCCTACTAGATGTTGCAAACTGCACATGGCAGCCTGAATGGATCTTTTAAGTGCCTTCTGCTCCTGCATTAACTCCATATTCTCAATCTTCTCAGCCCGCCCAGCTCTTTCCACTTCCTCTCCCGTCATCTCCATTTACTCCACACCAATCAGTGGTGAATCACTGTGTTCACAACATAAGATAGTTACAAACAAGGATCACCATTTTTCCACCTTAGTTATTCCATCCAGGATGATTCCAAAGTACCCTCCTGCTTTTCAGCACCTAATTGTTTCTTGAAAGAATTCAGGGTATTCTCCACCACTACTCTCCCTGGCAGTCAATTCCTCCTGAAACTATCCATCTACATGCTCTGGGGTAGCAGCTTCTGTATTTGTGCTTAGAACATGTGGAGAGTTTGACACAAACTATTTAATTGTGCCAGGCCAGTTTTTCTCATCTTGGGAAGAACCTAAATGAAAAGAAAAGAAAAAGAATTATGATGCATCCTAAAATGCAGCGCTTTCAAGGAGAGATAATATTACAAGACATTTGTCTGAGATTTAGCGGGCATGGAAGAGCGGGGTAGGAGGTGGGGGGAAGTGGGGGAACGTAAAATTGGGAGGGCTGCACTTGCCTGGAACCCTGACGTTGTGATATCAGTTCCACATTTTATGAGTGGCAGGAAAGATCTAGGGCGCTGTTGCCGCTATGACATGGCGGGACATCAATTTAGCTTGTTGAGAAGGTAATTAAGCTGAATTTGCAATGGCAACTGAATGTAATTTTACAGGGAGTTTTGAATTTAATGAACGGCACATGGGGATCACGGGCCTTCAGATCGCCGAATGGTTAAAGGTGCCTCAGTGCTGTCTCTGGAAGCCAGACATTGCGAGAGTGCTTGTTGGCTAGAAAGGGAAGAGTGGAAAGTGGAGGCCATTGCGGGCCACCAACAGGAGGCGTGTAAGGGTGGGAACTGCATCGGGTGGTGGGAAATTTGCAAGGGTGGGAGCTGAGGGGCATTGGCGTGTCTTCAAAAAGGAGTAGCAAGGGGAGGATTCCAGGGGAGGTCGACTGTAAGGATGGTGCCTGAGAGGGGAGAGACCAACTGGCACCCAATCTTTGTGGACCCCCGTGAGGAAGAGGAGCAGCACAGAGGGAGGGAGGACCAGGCACCGATGGCTCCACAGCAAGAGGGCCCGCCTGCGGGTGGGGATGCCAATGAAGTTCACAAAGGTGAGCGGCAACAACCTGCTGCGCCAAGAAGGGCCTATTCGCGGCAGAGTGTGTACCAGACTTGCACCAACTATGTGCAGATGTCCGACCAGCAGTGTCCGCGAAGATTACAGCTCTCAAGGGAAGCCATCAGTGACTTATGTGCCATGCTGCAGGATGATCTGAGACCCATGGGATTTGGTGGACACCCAGCGTCCTTGGCCCTGAAGATCACCCTGCCATTGAACATTTACACATCCGGCTCTTTCCAAGAATCCACTGGAGACATATGTGGGATCGTCCAGTCAGAGCCCATTGCTGTATCAAGGAGGTGACCAATGTCCTGTTCAAGAGAGCTGGTGACTATGTGCGCTACCGAACTGGACCAGCCAACTAGGCTCCCATGGACCAGCCAGGGCCTTCATTCCATCAATGTTCAACTGGTCTGCGACCACTGAAAGCAGATCCTTCAGATATGTGCCTGGTTCCTGGGAAGCCGCTACCCAGGTGCCACAACTTTTCCAGCCCTCCCACCTTTGGGGATGAATTCTCAAGGAGAAGGGCTACCCATTGAAGATATGGCTACTCATGCCTGTGAGGAACCCACACACCGCAGCAGAGGAGAAATACAATACCACAGGTCCACCTGAGCGACCATCAAGCAAGTCATTCAGCTGCTGAAGATGAGATTCAGGTGCCTGGACTGATCTGGTGGAGCCCTCCACTATGCCCCAGTGAGGGTCTCTCGAATTGTGGTGGTCTGCTGTGCTCCGCACAATCTAGCGCTACAGAGTGGGGAGGCTTTGACAATGAGGACATAACTGATCATCACTTCTCATCTGATGAGGATGGTGTGGAGGTGGATGTACAGCAGGCAGCACCGGATGAGGAACCCCTTGCATCGGAGGCAAGGGGCATTACGAGACGTGCCAGGGAGGCGCAAGACAATTTCATACATATTCAGTTCCTGTGATCCTGATGCCCTTTTAATGTCATCGCAATAAAGAGTTACCTTAATGCGGACCGGCTGTCGTCTCATTCATATCTCACTCTTATCGCCCAGCACCTTGGTTCACAGAGCGCACTGACTAAGTTGAGGAACTGACCAAACACGGCCTGTCTCTACACTAGCAGCACACTGAGGGGCATGGGTGTAGACGATATCTAACAAGGCAGCAAGAAATGTATGGATGACTAACAACAGTAACTGTGACCTAGAGAAGATGAACACATCTATCAGGGCTTAAAAAGTGCAAAGTTTAAACACCCGTGAACCCGAAGTTCATCTAGATGCTCCTCTTAATGCATTTACTTGTGCTTCTACAAGGTGCGACCCCTGCGTTCGCAGCTGAAGTGGAGGCAGGCTGATGATCTTTTGTGGAGCTAGTTTATGCCAGAGATGTGCACAGACCTGCATATAATTGCCTTGTCCATAAGCTCAACATAGCAGTGGCAAGGTGAGAGCGGGATGAGACGCCTGGAGTCCCCACCAGGTCCTCATCCTCCTCTCATCAGGAGGAAGGTACAAGTGCGCCTTTCAAGGGAGGAGGAGCAGCTGCTCTCTGCATCTGGGGGCTCCGCAATACTCTGAGAGTGGTCAGTGGCTCCTCAATCGCTTTGCCCGTGACACCAGCTCCAGTAGCCACGACAACAGAGGGCCTTGCACCTGTGCAGGAGCCCCTCAACACGACAGGGACCCCCCCCCCCCCAAGCCTCAGGCAGCCACAGGACACCTACCAAGGTCATCCCAAGCCAGGAGGCAGCACAATCAGCAGTCTGCCTCTGTCTCAGCTGTAAGTGCAGGGGCAGCAGCTCATAGGAGCATTCGTAAGAGAGTTAAGAAGAGCATCCAGCTGCATGGTTGATTACAATATGTAGATGTTAAGTCTCATTTTTGTTTTGCGGCTCAATAAATCTTTCATTCACTGTTAATGCTTCTCATTCCAATTCTTGCTGCCCTGTGAGATCTCATTTACACCCATACTCCCTCAATGGGCTTGAAGCAATGGACAAAGATGCATCTGTTCAGCCCCTCAGCCTTGCCACTGTGCACTGGGTGATGAAGTGCAAAATGAAGGGGGTGACAGCAGGACTGATTAAAGGTAAGGCTTTATTGGAATCTTTCTGAAAGGGCAAAAGAATCACAGGAAACTGGTCTGTATTAAGATGTCCCAAGCCTCTCTTGTGCGTATCTCATTGCACCTTGCCCTATGGTCCAAGAGGTTCGACAGCTGGCTCCTCTACATTCTCATCATCGGAGAAGGCATCGTGATCAGCGACGTCTTCATTATTCAATGTCTCTCTCCTCTGTAGTGCGAGGTTCTGCAGTGCACAACAGACCACCATGATACGTGAGATCCTCGTTGGGGCATGCTAAAGGGCTCACTGGAACAGTTTAGGCACCTAAATCTCACCTTCAGCAGCCCAATGCCCTGCTTGATGGTCTCTCGGGTTGACCTGTGGCAGGTGTTGTACCTTTCCTCAGCATTCATGCATGGGTTCCCCAGAGGCGTGAACAGCCATGTTGTTAGTGAGTAGCTCTTGTCTCCAAGTATCCATCCCTGAAGGCACGTGAGTGGCCAGAAAGGGTGAGGCACCTGGGACTGTCAAAATATGTAGGCATTGTGACAGCTCCCTGGGAAGCGTGCACACACCGGAAGGTTCCGTATTCGGTGGTCGCAGATCAGTTGGACATTGGTGGAGTGAAATCCATTCCTGTTGATGAAGGCTGCTGGCTGGTCCATGGAAGCCTTGATGGCCACATGCATGCAGTCAATGACACCTTGCACCTGGGAGAATCCAGCGATGGCCCCTCAACTGAAAGACTTTTCTGCTTGACATTCTGGATCAGTGCGGTAGCGCACATAGTTGCTGGCCCTCTTGAACATGGCAATGGTCACCTCCATGATGTACCAATAGGGTGCAGACTGGGAGATCCCACACATGTTCCCAGTGGATCCCTGGAAAGAGCTGGAGGCATAGAAATTGAGATCCATGGTGATCTTCAGCGCCACTGGCATTGGGTGTCCATCAATCCTCTTGGGTCTCAGTTTGTCCTGCAGCATGGCGCAGAGATCAGTGATGGCTGTAATATTACTTGTTCCTTTGATATGTGAACTATTGTAAGACTCACAGGACTACAAGTAATATCCAAAGCAAACGTGGGTTGTTATTACTTACTGGAACAGATATATACAAATAGTTACTGAAAGAGCCACAGATAAACACCTCAACCTGTCAGGCTACACCTACAACTCCCTGGTCATGTGTGACGCGACATCACTTCCTCTGGTGACCTTCGCTTACAGCTTCTTAAGGTGGTCCACTCTTAAGGTGGTCCACTCTTAAGGTCGTCCCCAAATCTGAGAGGATCAAAACATATGTACAATATGCAATGATGTTGTGGTTTGGCCTCACTAAACATTATTAAAACAAAACATTATTTACAGGTAAGCAAGTTTAACACTCTCTAAATGTAGAGGAGGTTTGCTGATTGGTCGCAATCTTGTTATCATCAACCTCTTCCCAGAGCTAAGCTCATTTTGATGACTTCTCTGAGATTCTGGTGGCTCAGACTCTGTTTAGCATGTTCTTCCTCTGTGCTTGTAGCCTCTGCACGTTCATCTTCAGACTTTGTTTTTGAATGTGTCCACGTGTCACAGGGTTGTTACATGTAGTGTTGTCGTACAGCTGTCGGAGTTGACTTTGGTTCATCTGAGAATCGCACCATTGGGTGTCTGGACCTCATACGATCTGGGCCGGTTGCATATCCTCACAACCTCTGCAGGATACTAAATTCTCAACACATGATTGGGACCTTCTGTCCTACTCGCAATCGAGCTAGTTCTGATCCTGCTTGCCTGTCATATGATGTGTTCATCCTTCCTTGTTTAGAAAGCTTAGAAAAATGATGACTGGCAACATCAGCAATCACTGGCAATCTTCTGGCATCGGGGTACTTGCTGCAATGACTGGAGCCCGAGGAAAGGCTCCCGGTCATATCATCTCTTCGTGTCAAGACTCCCAACCCTTTACATGGGCTAATCCGATACGCTTGACCTGGGTATTTTCTACCATCTTTGGCATGCTACTGACTTCATGTATTGTGACAATTCGTAGACCATGGCATACTGGTAGTCCTGCAACAGCTGGTCCAGTTATGTTTACAATATAAAACATTTGTAGTCATTTGGAGCTCCCATAGCTGCACTGTAAGGTTATCGTTCCAAAGAACTTGATTGGAGAACCATTGTAGGCATTGAGTCTAGTCGTGGTGGGCCATACCATAGATTCCCATTTCTTTAAGTATATGTTCTTCAGTATACCATTATTAAAATGCTTCCATTTTTTAATATTTCTTGAGGACTTGTGTTTCAGAATTGTGGAGATGGATTCATTGGAGAACTGAAGTGATTCCATAGTTGCTGGACTTTTTTCAAAGGGTCACTGGAAGGACTCTGTTTAAAAACATTTACTGGATGCTACATGTCCTCAGCTAACAACCTTCTGACTATGTGAGTTGTTTACAAGAGAAGAGACATGTCAAGATTTATGGTGCTGAAGAGTGGGTTTCATTTTTGAATACTGTTTTGAGTCAGTTGGGTTTGTAGCCTACTGAAAGAAACACCCAGCTCATCTTTTCTCCACCTCTCTGAGAAACCCTGGAAAAAAATTCAGTGTGTGATAGCTGTAACGTCTAGTGCCGCATTTCTCCTGAGCAGCATTTGGAAGACTTCCTCTCGACATCTCCTGAACAAACTGCTTTGAAAAGATCCCAGTGACCCGTCTACACGTACTCGGATTCCAGACTATATGCCATCTGGAACATAACATATCTTATCCTTTTTCTTCAAGAATTAACAAGTACTTTGGCCAAAGCATCTTTATTTTTCCTTTAACTGGTGTGTGTGTTGGGTATCTAGAAGGGAATGTATATATTTACTGTCATATTTCAAACTGTGTGTTAAAGCTTTGCATCTTTATTGACTAAGTCGTGTTTTATAATAAATGAATACTTTGTTTATTAAAGAAACCTGGTTGGTGGATTTTATACTGAAATAAAAATAGAGTATATAATTGGCCATATTGGTAACCTGGTAAATATTTAAATATATGTTGTGACCTGTGGAGAAGTGGAACTAGAGAAAGACAATGTACTCCTCCCGTCTTGGTCGTAATATAAATGGGGGCTCTTTACGGGATAACCCAAAGCCGATGACGTGTAATTGTAAGTGGGATAAAAATAACTGTAAAAGGGAAAAGGAGAACACTAGGTTTCTTGTGCATTAGAGTAAAGTTAACAATACTGGAATAGCTTTGTCACATGCTACGACCATTCTGGGAGGGAGGATTTATCCCTGAGTGATTTGCAAATGTTAAGCAAGGCTAGGCTAAAGGAATTGGCAGAAAAGTTGGAGTTTGAGTTAAAACCAGCAGCTAACAGAGCAGACATAATTGAAGTAATAGCACAGCATTTGAAACTGGAGGAAGGAAAAGGCAATCCAGATGATAATTCAATTGAATTAGCTAGGATTCAGTTACAGATGAAGCAGCTTGAACAAGAAAGAGAACTGGAAACGATAAAACTTTAACAGGAAAACAACATTTAAAAACTTGAAGTACAATTTCAAAAAGAAAGCAAAGAGAGGCGGGAGAGAGCAAAAGAGAGAGAAAGAGAAAAGGAAGAAAGGGATCAAGAAAGGGTATTTGAATTTAAAAAGCTGGAACTAAAAAAACAAGGTGGCCTTGACCTCAATGAAATTCTGGTGAGGAAAGAATTGACTCCAGCTCAGGACCCAGTGGAGAGCTGTTTAAATTTGTGCAAGCTGTCCCGCAGTTTGAGGAAAGGGACGGAGAGGCATTTTTAAATTTCTTTTGAAAAGATAGCTAGACAGATGAAGTGGTTGAAGGAAAGCTGGACATTGCTTCTGTAAAGCAGGTTGTTTGACAGAGCTCATGAAGTTTATGCATGTTTTCTGAGGCAGCTTCTGCAGATTATGAAATGGCAAAGAACGCTATTCTCGCTGCTTATGAGTTACTCCCTGAAGCTTATAGGCAGAAATTTCGGAACCTCCGGAAACAGCCTGGGCAGACTTGTATAGAATTTGAGAGGGTAAAGCAAATTAACTTTGATTGTTGGATACGGACACTAAAGGTAGAGCCACATATGAAACCCTTAGGGAAATAATTCTCCTGGAAGAATTTAAAATTCACTCCCTCTGTTACTAAGAAGGTTTCAACAGCTAGACAGGCAGCTGAGATTGCTGATGATTATGGGCTCTGTCATCCCCCAAAACCCGAGATGGATAGAAGGTGGGAGGGTGAAAGGAAGACAAGTAGCCGGAGGCAAGAAGGGGTAGCTGGGAACACCCCAGGATCTCCTCCTCAGCCCAGAAAGAAAGATACTGAGGGTGGAGGTGAGATCTGAAAGCCTAAGTGCTTCTATTGCCACAAGGCAGGATACCTTTGTGCAGAATGCTGGAAGTTGCGGGGTAAACCCATGGGACTTACTGGGATACATAAGGCCAATGCAGAGAAAGGGGCCCTGACCGAGAGTATGACAGATCAGGCTACAGCTCTGACTGCAGCTATAAAGCCAAGTACAAAAACCGCTGTGAGTGAGGGGGAGGTGAATAAGATACTGGAGAGTTATAGGGAATTCCTGTAAAAAGGAAAAGTAACTCCTTATTCCTCAAGTGAGGCAGGTAAACCTATAGTTATACTTCGGGATACAGGAGCCAACCAAACTCTTTTGCTGGGGAAAGGCATAACATTTCCACCAGAGAGCACACAATGCCAAGGTTTTAATTAATGGTTTCAGCGGGGAGTATATATCCGTACCATTGTATCGGGTACACCTGGAGTGTGACCTAATGTCTGGAACAGTAACTATAGGAGTTGTCCATAGTTTGCCTGTAGACAGAGTTGACTGACTCCTGGGGAATGTTTTGGCTGCAGCGAAGATAGTAGCTTCTCCAGGGAAGTACTACTGAACAAATTGTTGGAGCTGTGGGCAGACAAGTCCCCAGGTCCCAATGGACTTCATCCTAGGGTCTTAAAAGAAGTGGCTAGTGAGATAGTTGATGTGTTAGTTTTAATTTTCCAAAATTCCCTAGATTCGGGGAAGGTTCTGTTAGATTGGAAAATAGCAAATGTAACTCCTTTGTTCAAAAAGGGAGACAGAAATCAGGAAACTACAGGCCAGTTAGCTTAACATCTGCCTTAGGGAAAATGTTAGAAGCTATTATTAAAGACGTTATAGCAGGGCATTTAGAAAAATTCAAGGGAATCAGGCAGAGTCAACATGTTTTTGTGAAAGGGAAATCATGTTTAACCAATTTATTCTTTGAGGGAGTTACATGTGCTGTGGATAAAGGGGAACCAGTGGATGTATTGTACTCAGGTTTCCAGAAGGCATTTGATAAGGTGCCACATCAAAGGTTATTGCAGAAAATAAAAGCTCATGGTGTAGGGGGTAACATATCGGCATGGATAGAAGATTGGCTAGCTAACAGGAAACTGAGAGTAGGCATAAATGGGTCATTTTCTGGTTGGCAAGATGTAATGAGTGGTGTGCCACAGGGATCTGTGTTGGAGCCTCAACTTTTTACAATTTATATAGATGACTTAGATGAAGAGACCGAAGGTATGGTTGCTAAATTTGCTGATGACACAAAGATAGGTAGGAAAGTAAAGTTGTGAAGAGGACATAAGGAGGCCACAAAGGGATATAGATAGGTTAAGTGAGTGGGCAAAAATCTGGCAAATGGAGTATAATGTGAGAAAATGTGAAGTTGTCCATTTTGGCAGCAAGAATAACAAAGAAGCATATTATCTAAATGGTTAGAGATTGCGGATCTCTGAGATGCAGAGGGATCCGGGTGTCCTAGAGCATGAATCACAAAAGGTTAGTATGCAGGTACACCACGTAATTAGGAAAGCTAATAGAATGTTATCATTTATCACAAGGGGAATTGAATACAAAAGTAGGGAGGTTATACTTCAGCTATACAGGCATTGGTGAGACCACATCTGGAGTACTGTGTGTATAGTACTGGTCTCCTTATTTAAGGAAGGATGCAAATGGGTTGGAGGCAGTATAGAGAAAGTTTACTGGACTAATACCTGGAAATGGGTGGGTTGTCTTACGAGGAAATGTTGGACAGGCTAGGCTTGTATCCGCTGGAATTTAGAAGAGTAAGAGGTGACTTGATTGAAACATATAAGATCCTGAGGGGTCTTGTCACGGTGGATGTGGAACGGATGTTTCCCCTTATGGGAGAATCTAGAACCAGGGGTCACTGTTTGAAAATAAGGGGTCGTCCATTTAAGACAGAGATGAGGTGAAATCTTTTCTCTCAGAGGGTTGTGAGTTTTTGGAATTCTCTTCTTCAAAAGGTGGTGGAAGCAGAGTCTTTGAATATTTCTAAGGCAGAGGTAGATAGATTCTTGATAAGCAAGGAGGTGGAAGGTTATCGGGGGTAGGTGGTAATGTGGAGTAATCAGTTCAGCCATGAATTTATTGAATGCCGGAGTGGGCTTGAAGGACCGAATGGCCTACTCCTGCTCCTAATTCGTATGTTCGACATACCCATTCTTGTTTATTCACCTCCCGGCGGTCTTGTGAGGAAAACAAGCCTTTCTGGGAAACCACCTGACTTCCAGCAACAACAACAAGCCTTTCCAGGAAACTACTTGACTTACAGCTCAATAAATAATGGACAACTTTGGACACCTGGAGAATTGTTTACAAAGAAGTGACAGGTCAAGATTGTTGGATATTTTGCTTTTGAATTGTTTTGAGTTAGGGTTGAACTGTATAAAAAGGAAGAGAACTTCCAAGGAGAGAAGAGAATTCCCAAGGAAGGAGAGAAGACCACAACCCAGATCAGCCTTCCAGCAACTCTCTAAAAGACCCTGAGGAGACCACTGTGTCAATTCATCCCGTCTCCTGTCTTTGAAGAAAAGCCTGCTAAATTAATTCTCAACGCTGTCTGAAAAGAACCGTTCCAAAAGATCCCAGTGACCCGCCTATGTGTACCCGGAGGCCAGGCTGTATGCCAGTTTTGGAACACAACATATCTCATCTGCTGTTTCTTCAAAAATGAGCAAGTATTCAGCCCAAGTGGGGTTTTTTTTGTATCTGTAATAGAGCTCTAAAAACAAAAGTTCTTTCATTTTTCCAGTCAACTGGTATATGTGTTTATGTGTGTGTGTGTGTGAGAGAGAGGGGGTAGGTAAAAAGGGAACTTTTATATTTTGATCTGTGTGTTTATGATTTGCTTCACTACTGGTTAAGTCTTGCTTTATAATAAATTGATAATTTTGTTGTTTATTAAAGAAATCTGGTTGGTGTGTTTTATTCTGGGATAAAAACAGAGTCTATGATTGACGGTATCAGTAAGTGGGAAAACATTTAAATATATGTTGTGACCTGTGGACAAGTGGAACTAGAATAAACTATGCACTCCTCCCACCTCAATCGTAACGATACTCAACAGTGGAAAAAGAAACCCTGAGCTTACTACTAGCTGTTAAGCATTTTGAAGTCTATGTCCACCATGACTACAGAGAGACACTGGTAACTACTAACCATAACCCCCTAGTCTTTGTGGAAAAATTAAAAAAAAAACAGAATGCCAGACTATTTCAATGGAGTTTACTATTGCAGCCCTATCACTTAAAGATTATCTACACTGAGGAGAAAAATAATGTAATTGCTGATGCTTTGTCTGGAATTTAACTTTGCTTTGAGTTTTCTGAATAGAAAGATGGTACAATGCAGAACTGTATTAGTTACAGGTAAAGAGTGAATGAAAATGAGTGTGTAAGTGTGTTTTAATATGTTTTTCATGTTCTGTTTTTCTCCCACACTTTGTAATGTAATGCATTTAAAATGGTGTTTCATTCCTCCAAGAATGGAGGTGTTATGAAAGTGCTTCAATTTTTAAATATTTTTGAGGACTCGTGTTTTAGAATTGTGGAGATGGATTCATAGCTTACTAGGGGCCTTCTGATCCTCAGCTGACAATCCTGATGTATTGATCCATTGCAGGCTTTTGTTGCCCAGTGCATTCTTAATGTTGATAACTTTTTCCTCTGGTTTGCTCACTTCTTGATCCAGGAAACTCAGCTCCATTTGCTGAAACAGTTTAAATTCAGATGTTATATCTGATACCTTCCAATCTATAACTGGATATCTGAAAGCCATTTTCTCGATGATCCTGCTTTTTTATATAGATATAGAACTTTTTACAGGTTTTCTTTTTCACAGGCACACTTCTTTTTTTCTTGTTTAGATAGATTCATTTTCTGCTGGCCTGCTTCTTTAAGAGTGAGACACTGCAGCTGTTTTCCGTTTATACAGCTTGTTTTTTTTAAACTGTGAGCTGGTATCTTTCTTAAACTGAGTTTTTTTTAAGAGGGCTGCAGCTTGCAGGACCGACAGCTACCACAACCAGACTTTCTCACTGTACTGTGGCCCTTTAGTGGCTCTGTTGAGTTCTTCCCTCTCCTTCTGGCTTAGGCCCTGCCCACGAAGCAAACCAAAAACAGGATAACCAAAAAAGAAATGGCTTCAGCTACTGCTTTTCAAATTTTTCGACCCAGTGCCAGACCACTTGAAAGCTCTGATCTGCTAGCAAATTGTCTACTGTAGTCACAGAGTTTCAACACCTCCCCGGGTCCTGTCTGTGACCTAGCTCACTGCACTGCTGTGAGGTCTCCTGCCAGTGGCCCTCCAGCCAATCCAGGTAAGCAACTTGCTGTTCTTTGTTCTTCCTTAGTGTGTTCTTCAGAAAAAATAAAACTTGTCACAATGTAATCTTTGGTGGTCTTCAGAGAAAATGTATCCCAAACATTGCCACCATATATTTGGTAGTCTTCAGAAAAGATATATCCCACATGTTGCCACGATGTAATACTATTTGTTCCTTTGACATGTGAACTATTGTAAGGCTCATAGGATTACAAGAAATGTCCAAAGAAAACATGGGTTTTGATTATAACTTACTAGAATAGGTATATATAAACAGTTACTGCAGGAGCCACATCTAAACACATCTTACTCTGTCAGGCTATACGCACAACTCCCTGGTCATATGTGACGTGACATCACTTCCTCCAGTGACCTTCACTTACAGCTTAAGGTGGTCTGCTCTTAAGGTCATCCCACAACAATGCCCTCCTTGGAGAGCTGCAGTCTTCACTGACACAGCTGCTTGGACATTTGGAGAAAGTTCAGCCTTGGGCAGTACACTCTCTTCTCGGGATAGCCTCTTCTGCGTGCAGGTGCCTGTTGACATGCCCCTCTGTGCCCTTCTGCACTGTGCCCACCTTGAGGCTGGCCCCCGTGCTGACCCTGAGGTTGCTGATGTGCCCTTGCCAGTACCTGGACTTCCCTCTCTCTGTGTTGCCAACAGGGGCCTCAATGTGTGGGTTGATGAGGCCCATGGCAGGTGGCCTCTCTCTTATTCCTACGCCTTTAATTCAGATGCCCACCCCCCACCCCCCAAATCTGTCCCTGCTCTTTCCTCAGAGCAAGTGCCACTGCCCCTATGTGACCCCGACAACACACCCTCACAGTCCTGGCACTTTCTCCCTCCTTCTGCCGAAGTCCGGCAATTCCCTCTATGCACCACCCATCTTGCCATCGCACACTGGCTATCCCAGTGACTTCCTGAGAGAGCCAGCACTTAGCCCTTGCTTCCTTGCCGCCTTGTTTAATCAGGTGGGGCTCCAAAGCCCTGTGGTCCCTGCGCTGTTGGTAAAATGAGAAATACGTGTAAAATTGCAGTTAATTGGTCTTTCAACTACCTGAAACGATGTCCCGCTGCCTTGATGTCAGAAGTCCACCCTCCATGGTTCCCGCCATTGGTAAAATCCGCAAGTGATGTCAAGACATTGGACTTCCAGCCAAATGCGGTCTACTCCCATTTTACAGCCTGCCTCACCTCCAAATTCGCTCTAAATGGCCCAGTAAAATTCCAGCCTATGCCCTTCTCTTGATAACACCTGAGATTTGTTTGTCAAGAAGTCTCCTATGCACTACTTGATCAAAAGCCTTTTGGGCATCAAGGTGCCCAACATCATAGTGCTTTCCTTTCACGATTTGCAATGCCACTTCTTCAAAAAAAAGATCTTCCAGCAAGATCTAACTATTCTAAAGCTGTCATTTATTGGGTTATCATGTACTCTTCCATTTTGTTTTTGATCATGATTTCACTAGTTTTCCAGTTATTAGGCTTAAAAGGTCTGTAATTGTCAGGTATGGCTCTGTCGCACTTCTTAAATATACAAATTATATTGGTTTTACAGACTGACTGTATTGCTGTGCGTACGGTTCATCCATCAAGAGAGATTTAATGGTTTTAAAACATCAGCCTATCGAGAATCCCTATTTCTACTCAGTACACAATTATAGGTGCTTATGCCTTAGCTCTTGCCAACCTGTGCCTAAATTCTCTGGACTTAGCTAAGTGGAGTATGTCCCTATGGGGAAAAAGTGTGCAATCCATATCGGGCAAACAGAATCTTACCCATGCGGATTTCTCAGTGGATTGCCTTGAAAGCTCTTATGCATGATGGTGACTTCCTCATGTGTCAGCTGCCTCAAAAAAGTCACTAATGTCAAATAAGTGTATCATTAGTGTCCTCCGGTAAAATAAAAACTGTTAAGCAGTTGTCATCTAGCATATTAAATATCTCCTATACATGTTCATATGAATCCATAAGGGATTCCAACTACTCATTTGCTATTACAGTGTTATAGTATTCGAACTCATTATACTACCGCACCTAAAACTTCCTTACTGGAGGTTAGGAGGGAAGAATTATTAGTAATGAAGTGCAAGGAATATGTGACCTCTTAGACAATGGAAAAACAACAGACAGACAAGGTTAATGAGATGAACAATTACATATACCTTCTGAATAAGAACTAACAATTTACAGTAACTCTCAAAAGGCAATGCACTAATGCTAATTTATGGCATTTATGTTTGTTCAACAGAGTTGGGAATGAGCCAGTACATCAATTGTTATGCCTTCTTTCAAGATGTTGAGAGTGTTACAAGTGCTTCCATTTTTTGTTAAATTTTGAAGATTTGTGTTTTAAAACTGAAAAGGAGTCCATGGATTTTTTTTACAACCGTCACTGAGAGTCTGGTTTGTAAACAGTTACTGGAACGCACCAGTTTTCAAATAATTACCCAGCAGGGGTTGTTTTTGACTTGGGGAAAGATGTTTACAAGAAGTGACAGGTCATGATTTTTAGGTGTCAGGAAGCTTGATTTTTGTGACATTGGTTTCAGTTTCACTTTGGACAGTGGGTTGGGATATCGACAATGGTTTGAAAAGACAGTTGGCGAAAACTTGCCAAGGGAGCAACATCCAGCTCAGTCTGTTCCAGCTCTTTGAAAAAGCCTGCCAGTTTTCCATCTCTTGAGAAGCATGTGTAAGAAACTGCCTTGAAACCCGTTACTGCATTTTCCCTGGAAAGCCTGCCCAAACTGATCTTCCAACATCGTCTGTCAAAAACTGTTCTCGAAAGATTCCAGTGACAGCCGTCTATATGTATTTGGGATGCTAAACCAGAAAAGGACTTCTGACATCTTTTTTTTTCAAGAATTAGCAAGTATCTTGGCCAATGTATTTTCTTTTTGTTTGTACTCAAGCTCTAAAGAGTAAATCTCTATTTTTTCAGTTAACCGGTGTATGTGTGCTTGTGTGTGTGTGAGGGGCTAAGGTAAAAAGGGAACTTTTATATTTTGATTTGTGTGTTTATGCTTTGCTTCATTATTGGTTAAGACTTGTTTCATAATAAACTGATAATTTTGTTGTTGATTAAAGAAACCTGGTTGGTGTGTTTTATTCTGGGATAAAATAGAGTCTATGATTGATCGTATCGGTTAAGTGGGGAAAAATTTAAATATATATTCTGACCCATGGAGAAGTGGAACTAGAATAAACAGTGCACTCCTTCTGCCTCGGTCGTAACAATATTATTGAGCTCCTGGAGTATAAGGAGTAAGGACATAGCAATGTGATATTTTCCCCATTTCTTTGAAACTCACTTTCTCCTGTCTCTGAAGGTGCCAGGCTGATGACCTGTTAGCAGGCTTCTACTCTGGCACAAGGATAAACACTTTCCTACTCAAGACCCATAACACATGGTCTGGATAAGATTGGAGACTCACTTTGTGAAGAATCTTGGGTAAGTGCTAGAGTTTATTCAAGTACGCACAGATCAGTGCATTAATTTACAGCACCAACAGGCTGTCTTGTAATATTTTTATTGTCCACTTAAGATTACACATATGTAAAAATGCTTCATGATGTCACACTGTACCACCATCGCATGTACTGTTATAATGATGGTGGACTATTGCTTATATTTTAACTGAGAATAATACATAAATGCTGTCTTTCACACAGATTAAATAAAAGCAGTACTTCAACTTTATTATTGTAATATCCTGTTTGTTACAAAGACTGTTATCAAAATATATTTAGATCATATATCAAGGTAAGAATTGCTGCTTTCATTTAGGCATAAAAACAAAATTGTTCCTTTGATTCAGTTAACAGTCATGTCCAGTTTAAGTCAAGATAAATGTTTGTTCTGCTGTATAAATTTGCCTTGGGAAGATCCCATGTATTCAGGGACAGTGGAGGCTCTCACTTTCTTTGTGGGGCCCAGTTCTGGTCCCACAAAGGAAAGTTTACCTGAAGGGCCTCTTCTGTCTTCAGACGAGCTGCAAAACTACTTCTGCTTAGCGAGAAGAAACCAGCTAAATTTTAACTGCCTATGCCCAGTTTCCACTGGGTGGGTATGCCCCAGGTGTCCATGACAGTTGAAAAGAAAATAAAGCAGATATATAAAAGAGAGATAGACTTACATATAGGAATGAAGGGACAGAAAGTGTATAAAACATATTGGCCTGAATTTTATGAGTGCGCCGCAGTTCACGGCAGTGCACTCTGAAGGCGGTGTGCATCCCGCGCGGATGTGCTGTTTCTGAGCCCCCATGATATTACGCACGGGGGCTCGTTTAAATAGAGGGGGCGGAGCATCCACCCCCAATGGCACAGAGGGGGTGGCCACTGCGTCCACGACAAAGGTGTCCAGCACCACTGCGCAGGCGCCTGTGCCATTTTTAAAGAGCTTTAAGCCCTTACAATTAATTTTAATTTTTAAAGGTGCAGCATTGTAAAATTTTATCAGATAAAAACTTTTGTGATGGAGGGCCTACCCCAACCCCTCCAATGGTCACTTCATTGCCCGAAATGACCAACAATTGGCTTTTTCAAATACCCGAACTTTCCCCCCAACCTGCAATCTTTTGCCCTTCAACCCCTTCCCACCATCCCCACATCCAATCAAAATTGTCTTCCCCGCTCCTCCACCCCTCCCACCGTTAAAATTTTATCCTCCCTCAACCAGGTTCTTGCCTTGGAACTCCATACAGAACTTAGATATATGAATGAAGACAAGCTCCAGCCCAGACTTCAGATTTCTTTATAATTCATGAACTGAAGGCAGTTCTGCATACATATGAAAGCTATATAATTCATAGCAATTCACAACAAATCAAATCAAACTCAAAGTTAATGTTTCAAGTTGGATTTTTTTTATTTTTTATTTAGAGATACAGCACTGAAACAGGCCCTTCGGCCCACCGAGTCTGTGCCGACCAACAACCACCCATTTATACTAACCCTACAGTAATCCCATATTCCCTATCACCTCCCTACACTAGGGGCAATTTATAACGGCCAATTTACCTATCACCTGCAAGTCTTTTGGATGTGGGAGGAAACCGGAGCACCCGGCAAAAACCCACGCAGACACAGGGAGAACTTGCAAACTCCGCACAGGCAGTACCCAGAATTGAACTTGGGTCCCTGGAGCTGTGAGACTGCGGTGCTAACCACTGCGCCACTGTGCCGCCCAGCATAAGCAGTATTTTGCTTTTATCTTAGCACTAATTGCTAACTGGTTTCAAAGTGGAAGGGCACTGAAAACATAAATTACTCCATTATCAGGGTCCATATGCTGTGAAATAGCAGCTCTAACTTTCTGAAGAGAGCTTAATTTATTTTCACAGTGCAAATCAGCAATTTCTTGGGGAGGGTGGAGCAGTTTGTGGCAATTCGCAACTCACGCCATAATTCCCCCTCGCCACAAATTGGTGTTTCTTTACTGCGTTAATAAAAGCATGCACTGGGAACTCTCTGTTATTTTTGCAACAAATCCTGAGTGCTAGTCATGGAAAAAGAAAAGGTGGTGTCCAGGAAAGACAGAATTTGTGTGAGACATACGGAAAATCGGAGACAACAGGTAGTATGAAAGAAAGAACCTTCATTTATTCAGTGCCTTTCTTGACGTCAGGACATTTCAAAGAGCTCACAGTCAACAAATTACATTTTGATTTGCAGTCAGTACGAAATCCAACAGTCAATTTGCACACAGCAATGTCCCATAGACAGCAATGAGAACAGCCATTTAATTAGTTTTTGGTGGTGTTGGTTGAGGGATAATACAAGCATGGATACCAGGGGAACATCTTATTGGAAGGATGCTATGTTAGACAATGCAACAATCAGTGAGTACTGCATGAACCTGTTGCTCTAAATTATGGGATCAAGACTTGGAATGGGGCTTCGATACTAACCTAGGACTCAGAAGTGAGAGTGCTACCACTGAGCCAAGCTGGCATTTTGGAGAGAGGCAATGAAAAACTTACACAAAAGGAAAGGGAAAGGTCATTAGTGACAAAAACAAAAATATAAGGGTGGATTTTTCTCTGGGAGTGGGAATTCTGCCTGCCACCCCAACTTGGTAGTGACCCTGACCCATCTTCTTGTCACAGCTAACTAAAATGCAGCTCAAACTACAAGAGGGATTCCTGTTGTACATAGGGAGCCTGTGACTGCTGGACAGTAAACTCCAGTGGTGCTGCAGTGGGACACTCGCTATGGTGTCATTAGAAAGAGGAGCCATTGTTACAAGGGGAAGAAGTGCCTGAAGAAATTTTTAGAATATAAAATTAAGACTCACAAGCTCTCAAAAAGATAGGGGACCTGAAGAGATGGAAAGGTGCCCACTACTCTCTCCAACTTTGCTAAAAGCAGGCTTTCTGTCACTACTCTAGGATGTATTGCCACTCCTCTCCAAGTAATCCCTGGGGTCAGTAGTACTTGAGAATGGGAAGTGGGTTTCTCAGGCCTCGCTCCCCACCATCACTGATATGTGGTGGGATGGCCAAAGAGCAGATAGCCGGGATCCCTGTTGTGGGAGTGGGAAGAGAAGACCGGTGGCGTTCAGAAGAGTGATGATTTGATGACAGACATTTCATTTATTTTCCACCACTATACCACCCCAATTCAGGTGGTATAGCAGAGGAAAATCTAGCCTGTAAGGATGTCATCTCAAGTATGTAAGGAATACAAATAGAGAGAAAAAAGAACAATGTAAGATAAATAGAGAGAATGGGAGACAGAAGAAATTAGAAACTGGAGAGTCAGCTACATGTGAGAAAAATTTCTTCTATTTTTTGTGAGGAAGCAATGCCACAAGTTTTCAACTGTTACATAATACATTAAATGTTGCATGGCATAATGTTCCTATCATTATGAAACAACATATCTTACAACTTATTTAAGCAGTGCCAAGGAGAACTGCTCATTATTTATAAATTAGACCATTGCAAAATAATAAACTTTAGAGACAAATAGAGTCATACAGCACAGAAACAGGCCCTTTGGCCCATCATGTCTGTGCCGGCCATACAGCACCCAACTATTCTAATCCCATATTCCTGCACTTGGCCCGTAGCCCTGTATGCTATGGTGTTTCAAGTGCTCATCTAAATACTTCATAAATGTTGTGAGGGTTCCTGCCTCTACCACCTCTTCAGGCAATGCATTCCAGATTCCAACCACCCTCTGGGTGAAAAAATGTTTCCTCAAATCTCCCCTAAACCTCCTGCCCCTTACCTTAAATCTATGCCCCCTGGTTCTTGACCCCTCTGCTAATGCCCCTCATAATTTTGCACACCTCAATCATGTCCCCCCTCAGCCTTCTCTGCTCCAAGGAAAACAACCCTAGCCTGTTCAGTCTCTCTTCATAGCTGAAATGCTCCAGCCCAGGCAACATCCTGGTGAATCTCCTCTGCACCCTCTCCAGTGCAATCACATCCTTCCTATAATGTGGTGACCAGAACTGTACACAGTACTCCAGCTGTGGCCTAACTAGTGTTTTATATAGCTCCATCATAACCTCCCTGCTCTTATATTTTATGCCTTGGCTAATAAAGGCAAGTATCCCATATGCCTTTCTAACCACCTTATCTACCTGTTGCCTTCAGTGATCAATGGCCAAGTACACCAAGGGAGAATAAAGGGAAAATGGGAAAACAGGGCAAACCGAAATAAATGATTTAATTATTTTATTTAAAATTGTTTAGTATGTTTACTCACAGAGGTTAGGATTAATATTACAGTAATAAAATTACTCCTTGGATCTCAGTAGCTTCATATTTTCTGTGTCACTTAAAAACAATGCTCAGTCTAGAGAGACTAGAATTCCTAGGAGTTGCTAACAGTTTAAGGGTTAAATACATTTAGAATGAAAACTGTAGTAAAACCAGGGATGAAGTTTCTCTTTTAATGATGAATGGGTTTTTCTCCATAATTAACAGCCACTAATAAAATTGTGGGAATACAATGTTTTGAAATATGTGATTTCTGAGAATGCAATTTTGATAAAATAAAGACTTGCATTTATAGAGGACCTTCCTGACCTCAGGAGGTCCCAAAGTGCTTTAAAGCCAATTAAGTACTTATGAAATGTAGTTACTGTTGTAAAGTAGGAAATAAGGCATCCAATTTGCAAACAGCAAGGTCCCACAAACAACAGTAGTAATAATCAGTTAATCTGTTTTAGTGATGTTGGTTAAGTGATGAATACTGGCCAGGGCATCAGGGAGAATGTTCTTCTTCAAAATAATACCATGGTATCTTTTATGTCTGAAAAAGCAGACAGTGCCTCAATTTAATGTCTCAACTCAAAGACAGCACCTCTGACAGTGCAGCACCACTGACAGTGCAGCACTTTCTCAGTAGCGCACTGGAGTGTCAGCCAAGATTTTATGCTTAACCTTCCGACTCAGAGGTGAGAGTGCTACCACTGTGCCATGGCTAATTGATGTTAGGTCATTAATTAAGGAGAATAGGAGGTATACTCCTGTTTATTGTTAAAAGAAGAATATCGCCTAATTCTCTGCATGAGGCACTGGCATCAATAACACACATATACAATAACTCATTTTGTCTAATTTTTGACAAAATAGAAACATCAGTAAACATTTTATTTTTTATACCTTAGAGAAAAATGAATTAAAAAAATTATTGTATATTTTGTCTTCAGTGCCATTGATAAAGGCTAAGAGTAAAATAGAACTCTAGTACCACTTCATTAATATGAATTAACTTCAGTGATTCATATTTTGTGACCTACCACTGCATATCTAGTCCTTGGGTTCAGTTTCAGGCTCACAAAGTCGATAAATTACTGCACCACTCTTGCTATGTCGTGGGAAGACCAGTTTTTGCTCCTTCACACCAGAATTTTCACTGCAATCATCCTCTACAGCATGAACTTGTGGAGGATTACAATCAGTTGGTCTCCTCGGAATGAAAACAAAAGTATCACAGTTGTCTTGTAAAGAAATGTTATTTAGAGCACAATATGTTGATTCTTCAGTGCATGAACAAGAGCTGTTTGTGGACTGACTACATGTATCACAGTCACAATTGAACACATCACACTGCAGAATGCCTTGGGAAGAAGTTTCAGAGCAGTACTCATTTGTGAAATCACTCCGAGTTGGTAAGTCACCTGTTTGGAACTTTTCTCTGTGCGCTGTAGATTTAAGTTTGTCAATGCTCACTAAATAATAGTGCTTTTTGTCTAGTAAGTCCTCATTTGCCATTGGGCTTGGTATCTCCCATTCTTTGACAGGTGAATTGCAGTCACTGGCATTTTCAAAATCATCACCTTTTAAAATCGAAGATTTGGTTGTATCGGACTGGGAACTTGGTGGTAAATCTCTCTTCGGTGTGCTATCGCTGTCAGATGATGACATGCTGTCAACAAAATGTTTACATTGACAGACACACTGGAAGTCAGCATGACCATTCGCTACACTACAGTTTTCGGAAATAGACTGATTCATCTCTTTACTTGGCTCACGACTTGTAAAATCACAACTTCTGTTGTCCTCTGAGGGTTTTGTTCCATCAGCTAAACAAAAATATATATATTTTGTAATTTAGTTCTGAAGAAAATAAGTGACTGCTTTATTCTTCTGTTTATTTATAACTGCTTTTTTTCTAATCTAAACTTTTGAGTGAAATTTCTGCTTAACAAAGTAAAGAAAGTTAGTGACAGGAATCAAATGCTTGAAGATTTTGTCAGCTAGGACCTGATTTTAACTCTGTGTATGTGAATGGGTTTTGAGTGAGTTAAAATCTCGCCCTAGTGTCAGCATGAAGCATTCTCAGGCATATGGGGAACTTGGGTGCAATATTGCAGAAGACTGAGGCAGACTGCAAATGCACGTGGTGAAAGTGCTTACTGACGGTCATGATAATTTCTTACAGAGTTCAGTTAAAATAATAGAAGCATAAAGGTTAACAATACAGGAGGAGGTCATTTGGCCCATGGTGTTTCTGCTGGCTTCATGATAGAGCAGGGTTGTCCAACATACAGCCCATGGGCCTGGATCTGGCCTGCCTAAGGTTTCCATCCAGCCCGTGGATGTAAACTGTACCCAGCCATTCCTCATCCTCACCAGGGCTCCATGATTGGTAATTTCAGCAATGAGAAATTTCCCATTGGCTTCTTCTTTCCGACCAGAACGGCTTAAAAAAAATTTCACAGCTGAATTGGAATTTCTAAGCTCAGATCTTTATCTAATACTCATTAACACTCCTTTCCATATTCACAGCTGACAGGTGCTGAAAGCAGGAACAGCATCTTCCGAACTTCGGACAGATTCGGGGTTTTCCAGCGGGCTTTTTAAAAAAAATCTGAAGCTGTTGGAAAACCCCGAATTTGGCCAAAGTTCGAAAACCGCTGTTCCTGCTCTCAGCACCTGTCAGGACAGCTTTGGGGTTTTCTGGCGGGTTTCGATTTTTTTTTTAAAAGCCCACCAGAAAACCCCGAACCTGTCCAAAATTCGGAAACCACTGTTCCTGCTCTCAGCAACAGGTCAGTGAGAGGTGGGGCAGAGCGGGATGGGAGAGAGAGAGAGTGGGGGGCAGAGAGAGAGAGAGAGAGAGATGGAGGCAGAGAGAGGGGGCAGAGAGAGAGGGGAGAGGGGGCAGACAGAGAAGGGGTCAGAGAGAGGGGGCAGAGAGGGAGAGAGGGGGCAGAGAGACAGGGAAGGGGAGAGAGTGGGGGCAGAGAGTGGAGACAGAGAGAGAGAGAGATGGGGGACGGGGGGGGGGACAGAGAGGAGGGGGGACAGAGAGGGGGACACAGAGATAGAGGGGACACAGAAAGGGGGGATGACACACAGAGAGGGGAAGGTGCAATACAGAGAGGGGGGTACAACACAGAGGAGGGGAACACAGAGAAGGGGGACATAGAGAGGGAGGGGGAGAGAGAGAGAGAAAGAGGAGGGATAGAGTGCGATCAAAATCATTCCTGACAGATGGACATCTATCCAGAATACTCCACATCGCCACAAGTGTGCAGGCAGACATTGACTATTTGTGCAAGCACAAAAAATGCCAGGTATCTCACTAAGTCAGTGTCCAACATAGTGAGGAGAAAGTAAATCAATAAATTAGTCTTCTCATTTAAAGCTTCTTCATAAAAATGCACATTCGTTGTTGTTTTGATTAATAGCAAGATAAATTTTTAATGCATTCATCTTTCTGAAATAGTCTCACCAGCCCCCTATGTAAGGCAAAAATTGTAATGTGGCCACCCATATGAGAAGGCTGGACACCCCTGTGATAGAGCATCCGATACTTATCCCCTGTCTCAATCTCTCCCTTTCGCCCTGTATCTTCCTCTGCTTCAAATATTTAATGTGCTTAAATGAAACAATGGTCTTTGCCTCAACCACTCCCTGTGGCAAAGCATTCTAACAATCCACAGTGTAAAGAATTTTCTTCGAACCACTTTCCTCACTCTCTTAGTGATACTTTAAATTGTTGACTCCCTCATTACTCTCAGTCCAACCAAAGGAAGTTTTCTTTCTCTATTCATTCTATCCAAGCCCTACGTAATTTTAGAAACTTTGATCGAGTCTCCTCTTTACACGTGTACACATTTTTGCTGAAGTAATGCCGTTGTGTGGATTTCGAGCAGAGATCCACCATTGACATGCTGTTCTCCCTTCAACAGCTACAGGAGAAATGCCGTGAACAACAGATGCCCCTCTACATTGCTTTCATTGATCTCACCAAAGCCTTTGACCTTGTCAGCAGACGTGGTCTCTTCAGACTACTAGAAAAGATCGGATGTCCACCAAAGCTACTAAGTATCATCACCTCATTCCATGACAATATGAAAGGCACAATTCAGCATAGCGGCACCTCATCAGACCCCTTTCCTATCCTGAATGGCGTGAAACAGGGCTGTGTTCTCGCACCCACACAGTTTGGGATTTTCTTCTCCCTGCTGCTCTCACATGCGTTCAAGTCTTCAGAAGAAGGAATTTTCCTCCACTCAAGATCAGGTCATAGGTTGTTCAATCTTGCCCGTCTAAGAGCGAAGACCAAAGTACGGAAAGTCCTCATCAGGGAACTCCTCTTTGTTGACGATGCTGCATTAACATCTCACACTGAAGAGTGTCTGCAGAGACTCATCGACAGGTTTGCAGCTGCCTGCACCGAATTTGGCCTAACCATCAGCCTCAAGAAAATGAACATCATGGGACAGGACGTCACAAATGCCCCATCCATCAATATCGGCGACCACACTTTGGAAGTGGTTCAAGAGTTCACCTACCTAGGCTCAACTATCACCAGTAACCTGTCTCTCGATGCAGAAATCAACAAGCACATGGGAAAGGCTTCCACAGCTATGTCCAGACTAGCCAAGAGAGTGTGGGAAAATGGCGCACTGACACAGAACACAAAAGTCCGAGTGTATCAAGCCTGTGTCCTCAGTACCTTGCTGTATGGCAGTGAGGCCTGGACAACGTATGTCAGCCAAGAGCGACGTCTCAATTCATTCCATCTTCGCTGCCTCCGGAGAATCCTTGGCATCAGGTGGCAGGACCGTATCTCCAACACAGAAGTCCTCGAGGCGGCCAACATCCCCAGCATATACACCCTACTAAGCCAGCGGCGCCTGAGATGGCTTGGCCATGTGAGCCGCATGGAAGATGGCAGGATCCCCAAGGACACATTGTACAGTGAGCTCGTCACTGGTATCAGACCCACCGGCCGTCCTTGTCTCCGCTTTAAAGATGTCTGCAAACGCGACATGAAGTCCTGTGACATTGATCACAAGTCATGGGAGTCAGTTGCCAGCGATCGCTAGAGATGGCGGGCAACCATAAAGGCGGGGCTAAAGCGTGGTGAGTCGGAGAGACTTAGCAGTTGGCAGGAAAAGTCAGATACGCAAGGAGAGAGCCAACTGCGTAACTGCCCTGTCAACCAATTTTATCTGCAGCACCTGTGGAAGAGTCTGCCACTCTAGAATTCGCCTTTATAGCCACTCCAAGCGCTGCTTCACAAACCACTGCCCATCTCCAGGCGCTTGCCCATTGTCTCTCGAGACAAGAAGGCCAAAGAAAGAATGCCGTTGATGTGGGTGCAGTGCCAAGGAATTTTCTGGCCATAGATTTCCCATTCCTGGCATCATCCTGGTGAATCTACACTGAATGTTGTCTATGGCTTTAATGCCATTTCTAAAATGGAGAGGCCAAATCTGTATTCAGTATTCTAACTGTGGCCCAACCAATACCTTGTATAAATTTAGCATTACATCTTTACTCTTACACTCGATGCCCATATTTGTAAAATCCAAAGTACTGCTGGTCTTCATTAGGACTTTATCTATCTGCAGTTGCACTATCAGTGATAAAGGCCAGGAGATTAGATTGTACTATGTCCATTTTATAAGTTTTATTCATTCGTGAGCAGTCGGCATCGCTGGCCAGGCCAGCATTTATTGCCCATTCCTAACTGCCTTTGAGAAGGTGGTGGTGAGCCTCCTTCTTGAACCGCTGCAGTCAATGAGGGGTAGGTACATCCACAGTGCTGTTAGAAAGGGAATTCAAGGATTTTGACCCAGCAACAGTGAAGGAATGGCGACATAGTTCCAAATCAGGATGGTGTGTGGCTTGGAGGGGAACTTGCAGGTGGTGGTGTTCCCATGCAACTGCTGCCCTTTTCCTTATAGTTGGTAGAAGTCATGGGTTTGGAAGGTGCTAAGGAGCCTTGGTGCGTTGCTGCAGTGCGTCTTGATTGGCATCCCATTCACAACCATTCACTCTGTATGTCACTGTATATCGGTGGTGGAGGGAGTGAATGTTTGTGAATAGGGTGCCAATCAAGTGGGCTGCTTTGTCCTGGATGGTGTGGAGTTTCTTGACTGTTGTTGGAGCTGCACCTATCCAGGCAAGTGGAGAGTATTCCATCACACTCCTGACATGTGCCTTGTAGATGGTGGACAGGTTTTGGTAAGTCAGGAGGTGAGTTACTCGCCGCAGGATTGTTAGCCTCTGACTTTCTCTTGTAGCCACGGTATTGATATGGCTACTCCAGTTCAGTTTCTGATCAATGGTAACTGCTAGGATGTTGATAGTGGGGAATTCAGCGATGGTAATGCTGTTGAATGTCAAGGGCAGATGGTTAGATTCTCTCTTGTTGGAGATGGTCATTGCCTGGCACTTGTGTGGCATAAATGTTACTTACCACTTATCAGCCCAAGCCTGGATTTTGTCCAGGTCTTCCTGCATTTCTACATGGATTGCTTTAGTATCTGAGGAGTCGTGAATGGTGCTGACCATTGTGTAATTATCAGCGAACATCCCTACCTCTGACCTTATAATTGAAGAAAGGTCATTGATGAAGCAGCTGAAGATGGTTGGGCCTAGGACACTACCCTTAGGAACTCCTGCAGTGATGTCCTGGGACTGAGATGATTGACCTCCAACAGCCACAGCCATCTTCGTTTGTGCGAGATATGACTCTACCCAGCGGAGTGTTTTCCCCGATTCCCACTGACTCCAGTTTTGCTAGGGCTCCTTGATACCATACTTGGTCAAATGCTGCCCTGATGTCAAGGGCAGTCACTCTCACCTCACCTCTTGAGTTCAGCTCTTTTGTCCATGTTTGAACCAAGGCTGTAATGAGTTCAGGAGCTGAGTGGTGTTGACAGAACCCAAACTGAGTGTCAGTGAACACCTTACTGCTAAGCAAGTGCCGCTTGATAGCACTGTCCACGACACCTTCCATCACTTTACTGATAATCGAGAGTAGACTGATGGGGCGGTAATTGGCCGGGTTGGATTTGTCCTGCTTTTTGTGTGCAGGACATACCTGGGCAATTTTCCACATTGCTGGGTAGATGCCAGTGTTGTAGCTGTACTGGAACAGCTTGGCTAGGAGTGCAGCAAGTTCCTGAGCACAGGTCTCCAGGACTATTGTAAAATGAGTGCCCAGGTGTCCAAATAACAAGCAGCATACGCATGCTCATTCTGAGCAGGAAGTGTGCCACCCACCATACTGGTTAGGGTTACACTTAGGCGCTCAGGGAACGTGCCTGAAACTGGTGTTAGGGTCATTACATATGCATTTGTGAAATTGGTCTGCGATTGAATGTAACGTATGTCGTGCAAAGGTTTTCAGTTTTATCAGGTGCACAGCAGCCAAACCAGTGGTCCTCAAAAGGGACTGCTGGAGGCTGCCACCCAAACCTAAGTTTCAAGTTTCTCACTTTCCTTATTGTTCAGCCAGCGAGGAGCAGGACTGCTTCACCTGGCTCAATATTAAAAATGTGAGCACGGTTGTATATTGCCCTTCTCGACTGCCTCCCCCTCCCAACTGAATTCTCTTTAGATCCTTGGCCAGCATCGAGCTACCTGATCTCACTGCCGCCACCCATCCACTCACCCCTCAAGCACCCCACTTCTGAGGCTGTGACTGACACCCACTGCTCACCGGTATTATCCTAATAGGCTCGGGGATCAATTTTCTGTACCCTTCAGCATCATTCTATTGTGTGTATACTTGCACTCATTTTCCTCCCAAAATGTATTACCTCACATTAAATTGCTTCTTCCAACTAGGTTTTCCTGAGACTGGTACCATGCAGAGCTGACCCTGCTGGAGTTTGTGAGATCTCTGGGAGGGCACTTACTGAGCATGGAACAGGCAGTATACACCACTATGGGCACATTTGTTATGCTAACCTGTCCCATACAGCTAGAAACCCAGCATCTGCCTGACATTTGGGGGAGGTCATTCCCAGACATGCTTTCCTTGGCCCCCAAGCATAGGGGGGCAATCCAATTTTTTTTATTGCTTACGCTGTATACCGTCATGGACCCCACGGGTAAGGACACATTATCCCATGTGCCAATCAGTAGGCCTTATCACACTGGACAGATCTTCCTCCACTGATACACCAGATCACAACTCAGTCAAAGAATGCTTTCAGGGATGAGGGATGTCAGTTACATGGATAGATTGGAGAATTTGTCTCCTTAGAGAAGAGAAGGTTGAGAGGAGATTCGATAGAGATGTTCAAAATTATGAGAGGTCTAGACAGAGTAGATAGGGAGAAACTGTTCCCATTGGCGGAAGGGTTGAGAACCAGAGGCCACAGATTTAAAGTGATTGGCAAAAGAACCAAACCCAACATGAGGAAAAACATTTTTATGCAGCAAGTGGTTAGGATCTGGAATGCACTGCCTGAGAATGTGGTGGAGGCAGATTCAATCGTGGCTTTCAAAAGGTAACTGGATAAGCACCTGAAGTGAAAAAATTTGCCAGGCTATGAGGAAAGGGCAGGGGATTGTGACTAGCTGAGTTGCTCTTGCAGAGAGCTAGCACGGACATAACATTCCCACTGGCCTCCTTCTGTGTTGTAACCATTCTATGATTCCATAAAGCAGTAGGAATTCCTGGATTCTGGACAGCTGGGGTTTTGGTGCCAATATGGGGATTGGAACGGAGGCAGGCAGGCAAGCGTGGGATTTCCCAATGTTGGCTAGCATGCCGGTACCCTACCATGGTCCTTGACAATATTCAAAATGCTGGTCCCTTTAATTAAACAGGACTCATTTGAGTGTTAATAGAGAGCAGGTGATGCTAATTATAGTTTTGTATTTAAGGGCTGTGTTTTTGCCCAGTGGGGGAGTTGCCTCTGGACAGAGAGTTAGTCAAGAACGAAAGAGTGGGAACTGATATTGGACTGAGCTGTGAATTGTCAATAAAACAGTTGTGGATCAGAGACTGTCATTTGCTTCCTCATTTTGGTGACTGGACATTTGCCTGTTTAACAGTCCTGATGCCAGCCATTTTCCTGGAGGCCGGATTGGGCACGGAATGGCCACCCGTTCACAAGTGGCAGGGTTGCTTGTTAAATCAATTAAGGCCATTGATCAGAGGCTGACTGGAATTTTCCAGTCGGCCTGCAGGTCCCTCATGGTGTTGCCTGGAGGTGGCCTTCTGGTGGCAGACTGGGGGGCCAGCACTCCAGGATCACTTTGAGGCTGAATTCCCCTGCACGCAGTCACCATACCTACCTGGCCACAGCTGTGGCTGCACAGTATGCTTTGGAGGGGTTTCCTCCGCAGAATGGTGGTCCAGCAGCTGTGACCGTTTTTAATTTCAAATATTTTAGAAGTGCTGAGAGGATGCCTCAAGATAGAGGCACCCTCTCTCTCTCCCTTGCCTGCAATGACAGCCTCAGCTCCTTCAGTGCTAGAGGGCCTCCTATTGGCTTTGAAAGCCTGCCCGCTATCCTTAACTGGACGGTGAGTGCGCCCTCTGGCTATTAATTCCTGATTCCTTGGATGAAGCGGTTGTCTTGTGAGGAAAGGTTGAAAAGGTTGGGCCTACAGTCAGAATGAGAGGTGATCTTATTGAAACACAAGTTTCTGGGAGGGGCTTGAAGGGAAGATGCTGAGAGGATGGGGAATCTAGAACTAGGGGGCACGGTTTCAGAAGGGATCTTCCATTCAAGATGGAAATGAGGAGGAATTTCTTCTCTGAGGGTCATAAATCTTTGGAATTCTCTACCTCAGAGACCAGTGGAGGCTGGATCATTGAATATATTCAAGGCTGAGTTCGAGTTTTGATCTACAAGGAAGTCCAGGGTTATGGGGGCAGGAAAGTGGAGTTGAGGCCATGATCTTATTGAATGGCAGAGCAGGCTCGAGAGGCCAAATGGCCTATTCCTGCTCCTATTTCTTATGTTCTTAATTGGTTAACCCAGCAAAGATTGCTGTCTGGTTACTGCTCCAGACACAGTGCAGGGTTGGGACCCGCATTTGATCCGGGTGTTGGGGTCCCAAACCAAACAGAAAATCCTGCCCTTGATTTTTCTACATATAGAGAAGATTTTCTTTACATTTCTAAGTGCCTGAAATTCTGATTGGGTGTCAGAGTAGAAATTGGGTCGACAGGGTCTCGAATTTTATGGGATTCTGCACCATTTAAGTCCTGCCCTGAGTCATCTCCCACCTCCCCAACATCAAATGGATGTGTCTGGGGAGTTGCTAGTAACCCTAAGAGCTGGCATAAGTTCTGTTGAAGCCCTGGGAATGGCTACAACTTTATTCATTCTAAGGTACCAGAGACCAAAAGATATTGCTTACCCATGTTGAAAATAATGTGTACTTCTTTATGAGCTGAACATAAAGGGTCTTGAGGCCCCACTTAGCAGTTGTCAGGGCAGCTGCATCTAATGTGCCCTTATAAGGGCAGGTGGCTTGCATCTACCACTTAAATGACCTTGTTCCCTGAATTTAAGATGAGGTCTATGCTGATCAGTATGGGCTGATGGGAATTTAGCTCTCTTGCGTGGCAGTGGAAGTCCTGGAATTTTGGGCCCTGAAAATTTGTTATTAAAGAAACTAATGCTATTGCCTATTATTTAAAAAATTTCTCAACAAATTGAATTCCAGATTTCAAACATGGGTTTGTGTATTATGTTACTCTAAGAGTATTAGTACTATGATCATGGCAGACATATTTTTAATCCAGTATTGGTAGGCAATTCACCCCTGTGGGCAGAAATAGACATTACAACCTAATTATGTCCTCATCGGTCATTAACACATGCACATTTCAAATGGGGGAAGGGAATCACTGCAACAGAAACTGCTATTTTTCTCACCTTAGTCTGGGAACATTGATACCATTGGTAGTTTTGCCCTCTTGACACTAAACTACGCCAACTCACCAGTAACTAGAGATCAAACCAGATCAATGATCTTTCTGCTCTATATGGAAGAGTTCCACATATTATCTACTCTATCCATCTTTAAAAAAAATGTCTGTCTTTTCCCCTTTCTTGATTTTCCTCACAATGCATTTTTCCCACTGGATGCAATGTTTCAAGGCATCCCTAAATGTTCATTTGAAGTCATCCACAGATACATGTGAAGATGGTTTTGAGTGACTATCATTGTGATTTATTTTCCTGTCCAGTGGGAAAGCACCTGGTTTAGACTGCACCTCTGGAACAATAGGGCTGATATCTGGTATGTGGAGGATCACAGGTGTCAATTTATGTCTTAGCTAACTATGAGAAATTGATCACTGTACTATTATTCTTTGCTGCAGCCACATCAGCTTGGGACGGACTTTAGCTATATGACCTCCAAATGCTTTTGTGTTTTACATATAGAACATAAATCACCAGCATCAGCATTTTTAATTTCATTAGTTACCTGCAGGTATGGTTGAAGTTTTGAGGATATCCTTTCGCATATTAAACGAGGAGTACTTTTCTGACAGCCTCCTTTCTCTGGCACATGAGTTTTTGTCAGCAAGGCCTTCCAGATTTCCATAGCCAAATCGTAATGGTTCAACTTGAAATCTAACATTTTTTGCTGTTGGCTCCTGCTGAGAAACAGTGTCTTTCTGATCATCCTGCCAATAAGATTTGATAACTTAAAGTTTAGAAGTGCTAACAAGCCTAATTACTTACCAATTGTAATTTTCATTCTCTGGGGGGGACTGTCTTCTCTGGCTGCTTAAATACCCTTGATTCTTCAAGCTGCCAGTGCATTAATTGTGAGAGTTTCAAATTATTTTCCACCTAGCTAGGAATATCAAGAGGCATTTACGGTAAATTTTATGGGCCCAAAATCCTGAGGCCAAGTCTGCTACTGTAAGTGCATTGGAGCAGGTGTTTCTGACCTCTGCTCCTGACCCCATCAGCTCACTTGCATGCCTTCACTAGTATGGCTGCATCTTGGTTATGTTCTTGGAGGAGCGAGGTGGCGGCAGAAAAAACAAAGAATATCAGGTGCTTTCCCACAGTGGAAAAACAAAGGGGTAGAAATTGCGTCTCATTGCACCTGTTTGGCAGGTATAAAATGGGGCAACAAGGCCTAATTTCTGCGACCAATGTCCTGCACCTCAAGGATGCTTGAAAAAGTCCAACCTCTAACTTATAGTAATGAAGGACCTAACCCCTGTTTTGGGCCCACTCTAAGAAACTGGGCTGCCCTCAGGAGAGCATATGTCAGGTTTTCTAGGCATGATGTGGCCTAGTCAGTGGCTGCCACAGAAAATGTACATTTAATTACTTACTTTTAAATCGACATGGAACCAGGAGAAGGAGTGCTCCTCTGGCTCCAGATGGCCACAATCGGCACCCAACCACCAAAACCGCATCCCCCCCGCACCCCACCAACCCCCACACTGTCCCCACACTGTTGATGTGCAGGTAAAGCCATAAAAATCAACAACAATTTGGGTTTCATAAGTGTGTAAGAACAACAAAGTAAATGATGAATAAATGAAAGCATTGGTTAAGCCACTTTTAGAGTAACGTGTACAATTTTGGGTATCCCATTATAGAAAGGACATTGAAGTTATAAAAAACATTCAACATAGATTCACCAAGGTGCTACCAGAAGATTCAGATACTGGCACTATTTTCACTGGAGAAGTATATTAGGAAGTTTAATAGCGGTTTCTAAAATTATCAAGTGCTTTGATAAATTGAATAGGGGAAAACAATTTCCGTTGCTTGGGATTTAACTGTGCAAGTGGATGGGTTTTGAATGGGTTAAAATCGGGCCCTTAGTTACAAGATTTATTACTAAAACTAATGGAGAGAGATTAGGAAAAATTTCTTTACATAGAGGGTTGTTGACAAATGGAATGCTTTGCCACAGGGAATGTTTGAGGCAGAAATCATTGTTTCTTTTGATACTGAATAAATATTTGAGGCAAGAGAAAGTACTGCACTATGGGGAGATAACTGGATGACTTTTGGATGGTCTCCTTCTGTGCTTTACAATATGGTCCCAGATAGCCACTTTGGGTCTGAGTTAGAGATGGCGTGGATAATGGTGGGGGCCAACATGGTTCTGGTGGCTTCCTCCGAAAGCTGCAGCTGTGAAAGGGATTGATTCTCCTCTTCTAAGAGCGCCAATCAAAAGATTTGGCAAAGTTTGTTCTGGGGTCTTCCTTCTTCTGTACTTACAGCGCAGCACATGGGGTCTTCCCCACCATTCAGATCACTGGGTAGTCTTCTTTCTTTGGCCTCCTTGTCTCGAGAGACAATGGGTAAGCGCCTGGAGGTGGTCAGTGGTTTGTGAAGCAGCGCCTGGAGTGGCTATAAAGGCCAATTCTAGAGTGACAGACTCTTCCACAGGCTCTTCTGGGTAGTACAGAGGTGATAACTGAAGAAATTCTGGTGGGAGAAAGTGTACAACGAGGCCTGCCTTCTCTAAGATCTTTTGCTCACATTTGGATTCCATGACAAAATTAGAGCCTGGATTTCTAAATTCCTAAATTTCTGAGTTCTGCCCAATTTTTCTCCCACTATGCTGCACTCCAAGAAATTTATGCCAGGAATGCACCTGAGCCCCAAACAATTTGGAACCAATACATTTTATAATACTTTAACTGATCTGATCCCTTGGTATGGTGAAGGAAATTGTTTTTTTGAAGGACAGGGGCATTATATGCTGCACTCTACAATATATTCCAATTATTAAGGTGCAACTGTGAGTAAGCTAGCCTATTCCTTTAAGAACATAAGATCTGTTTGGGTCTAATATTACAGGAATCTGACTCCAGCACTGCAAGTACTGCAGAGTGGATGCCCCATTGTTCATGAAACCAGCCATGGCCCCTTCCCATATTACAGGGGATGGTCATTATCATATTTGGGGCAGAGAGCTACACCTGAAATTATGCTTCAAACATGCCTGCATGACCCACTGGTGTAATTCAAAGCTTACCCAGCCACTCAAATTTTGGATTTCAAAGTCCTTTCTGGGCTGTAGATAAAGAAAGGTAAGTTTTTTTTCTTCAGAGCCAATAGGATAGAATGACCTAAACTTAAACATGTAATTATCCTCTGGGAATAATTACCTTTGACCTGTTGATAGTTGGGGCCTTTGCTAGGCCTCACATGGCAAGGTTTTAATTTGACGCTAATAGATGATAATTCGATGAATTGCTGGATTAGCCTGAGAATTCCCCCAGAGTCGTTCAGTCCTCACAATCCAAGTGGGCTTCTTACACAGTGGATATGGGTTCTGCCCTAATTTATGGCCAACAGTGTGAAAAAGACCATTACTGCATCCTCTCTGGCTCCCAGAATTTCAGGGCTACTTTCCTTTGTATTGAATTTCTTCCATCTTTCTGCAGCCCATATAATTTCAGAATCCTTATTATTTTTCTGCCACAGTTATTTTTGAGCCAAATGCATATCTAGATGGAAAAAGTCCATTGCCTGAGTTTTGCCGGTCCCCGGGTGGTGGGAACGGTGGTGGGGGGGCTGGTAAAATAGTAGGGAGCCGCATCAGGATGGCTACCCAAAGCAATCCCACTGCTGGGGAGGTTTCCCAACTGAGGGCAGGAGGTAGGCTGGGGTGCGAATTGGCTGCCGGCTGGAAAGGAGGCTATACCTAGACTAGCAGCAGCACATGTGCTCCCACATGTCGGAGTTCCCTGAGGCAGTGAATGGAGGAATCCATCCAGCTCAGGCTTTGAGTGCATGAGCTCCTCGATTGGGAGAGTAGCCAGCCTCATGGAGAGCCACATACAGCATGCAGGAACTGTGCACTGAAGTACACAGGATGTATGATATAATCAGTAGCCTGGACCAGTCAGTGGCAGTGGTGGCACAGAGATGTTTGGAGGGGATGCCAGCTGCGCTTCAGCTGGTGCTCCCCTCCATCCATCTGGAACGCCATCCAAGAGCTGAGGATGTCACCAAGGAGGATGAGGGTGCCACCCTCAAGGGCACCTTCATCATCTTCAGCGACCTTGGCTCATCTAACACTGGGAGTATCTGTGCATCAGGGCCCAGTGGGGGAGGCTGCCCCTGCAATGATTCAGGTGCAGCAGCCTTTGGAGATGCCCTCACGGGCACCTCCACAACGAGGACGACCGCCATGTGTATTTCACCCACAAGCTGAGACAAATGAACAGACTGCCTCTGCCTCCTCCAAGGTCACAAGGGGAGCACCACATAGAAGTGGCCAAGTACGGAGGCCATCACGTCGCATGGAGCACTGAGCGGCTCAATGGAGTGTCTTCTTGTTGTAACTGTGCACTGTTTTCCTTCTGAGCAAAATATAAATAATGACATTGGAAGTCACACATGTGAGGCTCCTTTTATTGATGGCAGGGCAAGAAAAGAGGTCTGAGGCAGTGAAGGAGATCAAGGGTTCCTTAACAGTGGCAGCAAAAACTCTGGGCAGATGTTCATCCTTCATTGGTGGTTAAAGGTTTATATGCTCCAGGCTTCAATGGAAGTATTAGCATAGGTACTTCAGAGTGAGCTTCATGCCATGCTATTCATCTTGGGTCAGAGGGGCTCAGTTGAAACATTCCTTAATCAGATGATCCCTGACATTCATGGCACCCTGATGAGACCTTTGAGCCCTGTGCTTTGCCCAGCTACTTCCTTGTGCAGCTGGAGCACCATGATGTTCTGCATCCTCCCCCTCCACCTCCCCTTTCTCCTCCTCTTCCTCTGATGAGTTGTTACCTTTTCCGTTCTCAAGGTCCACACCTCTCTGGAGGGCCATGTTATGGAGAGTGCAGGACACCATCACAATTAGTGAGACCCTTGCAGAACTCTGCGGCTGAATGGTCCAGGCACCGGAACCACATCTTCAGAAGCCTGGTGGCCCTGGTGAGTAGATGGCTTTGGTTGTACCACCTTTGTGCCTTGGTCTAGGGCTCTCAAAAGGGTGAGTAGCCATCTCTTCAAGGGATATCCCTTGCTCCCTAGAATCCATCCACGGACTTTAAGGGTTGGAGTAAGAGCTTTGGCAGTCTGAACTGGCGGAGGATGAAGGAGCATGGCAGCTGCCAGGAAAGCAAGTGCACACATGGAGCAAGCTCTTGTGGTCGCAGACGAGCTGAACGTTGAGGGAGTGGAAGCCCTTCCTGTTGATTAATCCCAATGGCTGGTCACCGGGTGCCCTGATGGCCACATGGGTGCAACTGATGATGCCCTGCACTTGGGAGAGTCCAGCAAAGGCTGCGATACCTACTGCCCTCTGTGCCTGCGAGGCAAAATCTGTCGTGAACTGAATGTATTGTCCAGTTCTGGCAAATAGGGCATCAGTGACTTGTAAAATGCAGTGGTGTGCAGCTGTTTGCGAGATGCCACAAAGGTCTACAGCTATAGGTCACACAGACTTGAAATGTTAACTTTGTTTTTCTCTCAACAGATGCTGCCTGACCACCTGAGTATTTCCAGCATTTTCTGTTTTTGTCTGCAGATGATCCTGAAGGAGCCAGAAGCAAAGAAGTTCAAGGCCACAGTGTTTTTGACAGCCATTGGCAGGGCATGGCAACAGTGTTGTGAGTTGTGAGGTCTTCGGCGACAAAAGCACAGATGTCTGTGATGATCTGCCTGGAGAGTCACAGTCTCCTGCGGCACTGGTTCTTGGTCAGCTCCAGGTAGCTCCATCTTTGTCAGTAGATTCTATGCTGATGGTATGGCCATGTCCATCCTGCCCCTCATTCCTCTCCCCTGCTCTCCTGATGCCCAGAACTCTGCATTTCCTGCGGAAGGAATTGCTCCTCATTGCCACTGGGCCCAAAATTTGAGAGCCATGCCCCCATTGCCAGCTGTTGCCTTCCTTGAGCTCAGGTGGCTGCCCAGTTGTTCTTGGCAGCCTTGCTCCCTCTTCTTATGTCCCCACAATACCAGGAGGGTGATGACACCCTGTACTGTCCAAGTGCTTACTGCCCACTCTTCCCACCACCATGGCACCTATTTCCTAATGGCCGAGTCACCCTCTGCGCTGTTCACCCTTTTATGAGGCCCAGCTAACTCCCTGGCTCTCCACTGTGTACCCACCTCCCTTCACCTGGTTGGAGGCTGCAGTGAGACCATACACAGGCATCATTGCATCTCTGCGTTATATGTAAATTAATTATACCCACAAGTTCCCAATTTTTTCTGGCTTCTTCACTCTTTAAGTGCCACTCAACTATATTAAATGGAAACTTACTGACATTTTCCTGTTATATATCTATAAATTGAAATATGTCTACCTAAATATAGGAAGATATTTGCAAAGTCTACTGTCACTTCTGGTGGAATGGCTCCATGACCCATCTCCTGTCCTGTTACAGCCAGAATTGAGCAGTAACAGGTGGAAAATCCAGTCCAGTGTCCTTGTTGATTGGAACAGTTTTAGCATTTGGTCATGGTTGTGAAGCTCTCTGCTGACAGTAGGTAAGTGGCTGGCAAGATTGGTAGCTGGGATTCCCTGCAAGGACCCCATGTTTGGGGGAATGATGTTGTGGCAGAGGAGGCCAAAGCTTTCTTTCTGAGGGCTGGAGGAGCTCTTCCGCTCCTCCTAATCCTACCAGGAAAATAAAAAAAACCTTGTCTGTGAGCTGCTTCTGGCTTCAATCCTCTTTATTGCTGGGCTGACCTGGCAGGAACCTCAATTTTGCTCCCTGCTTAGGCCACATCGTAAAACATTGCAGGCAGATCCCTGTGAGGTAATTGGAACTCAACATGCATATGTTAAAAGAAAAACGAGCCAGTTATGGGCAGTTGTCCTTGTTGCCTGCTCAAGCAGGTGAAAATCCAAATCTCTCTGTCCCCAGAGGCTCCAGAGCGATTTTAACTGCCTTCCCATCTGGCTTTTGTGGGTGGGTAAGGTTAAAACTCACTACCACCCAGTTTTCAGTAAACTTTTAAGTATGACTCAACTTTAGAAATTTTGTGATCTGACGCTGATGTGGTAGCCTGGAATAAGTGTTAGGCATGCAGGTTTATGGCTATGGTGACCTTAACTATCAATTACACAGCTGTCCCTGTTGTGGAAGTTATTTGCAAGTTTCCTCGATTTTCACTGCCAGTTGGGAATGTACAAAAGCAAGCAAAATGGACAGGAAGTTGACAGGAAGCAGTTGCCCAGCCATTAAATCGTGTTAGTTGGAGGAAGCTGCTGGGAACAGCGTTGACAATCCTCACCACTAAAGTAAATAGGTGATGGGGCAGGAAATCCCAATAAGGGGGGGGGGGGGGAAATCTCAGAGTGGGGAGGCCCATGGATTCTTTATTGGATCTGGAAAAGATATAAAGACATCTAAGATAGAAGGAATGGAGATTATTGCCAAACTAACCAAACTTGGACAGGGTAAGAAGCCTGGTCCAGATGGTTTGCATCTGCGTGATTTAAAAGCTGTTAAGCAAGAGATAGCAGAGGGACTGGGCTAAATTTAGTGCTGGTGGCAGGGGCCCGAAAGCCAGGGTGGGGGCGACCTTGTTTCGGCAGCAGTGGAACCCAGAGTAACATCTTGTCAGCAGCAGCCAATTGCTAGGGCATCTGTCCCTATTAAGGACGGCCGCCAATCCCCAAGAGCTGCCAGTCAGAGGGTTGGAAGCTCAGCAGCGCCACTGGGAACAGTGGCCATAGCTGGGGTTGCACTTGGAGGAAGAGTACACATTGATGGATGTGCGCCCTCACAACCAGATAAGCAGGGTCTTGGCAGCCAGGCTCTGGCGAGAGAGGAGAGGGTTGGTGAGGGCAAGTGGTGCCATTGCCGCAGGGGCAGCCAATGCTCAAAGAGTGCCCAAAGAGAGGGCCTCTGGAGCCTGCCAGGAGGCCACCAGCGCTTGCCCAGTAGACTTCCCTTGTGGTGGAGAGCCCCTCTGCAGCTGGTAAAATTCCAACAGAGGCAGAAAGAGGCCCTTAATTGGCCAATTAAGTGGCTCAATTAGGCTCTGGGCAGGATGGCTGTCTACCACTGTCAAGATGGCATGGTAGTGGGAAGACAACAGGCACACACACCATTCCCTTCCCGTGCCATTTTACAGGCTCTCCCGCCTCCTAGCCCGTCCCCAAAAGGTGGGTAAAATCCAGCCCATTATTACATATATATAAAAATTAATTAGAAAAGGGAATACTGCCAGAGGATTGATGGACAGCTAATGTGAATCCTACATTTAAAGAGGGAGACAGAACAAATCCAGAGAACTATAGATCAATTAGCTTAAGGTCAGGAGGAGGAAAGATAATTGAATCCTTTCTCAAAGAAGTAACAGAAAAATATCGAGTAAGTGAAAACAGCACATGTTTCAAAAGGGAAGGTCATGCTCGACCAAACTTACTGAGCTCTTTGAAGAACAGAAACAGCTGATAAGGGCAATGTAGTAGATGTAAAATATTTGGATTTTCAAAAGGCCTTTGATAAAGTACCACATCGTAGACTCAAAACTAAGGGCAGAACATATGGAGTCAGGGGACAAGTAGCAGAATGGATAGCGAGATGGCTACAAAATAGAAAATAGATAGGAGGGGTTTAAAGGTAGTTGCTCAGACTGGCAAAAGATGGGAAGTTTAGAGTGGTTAGAATGTGGAATTCATTACCACAAGTAGTTAAGGTGACTAGCACAGATGCATTTAACTGAAAACAAGATAAACAGATGAGGGAGAAAGGAATAGAAGGATACGTTGATAGGTTAAGACGAAAGATGGGAGGAGCCTGTTGGGTTGAAAGGCCGGTTTCTGAGCTGTATATACGATGCAATGATGCCATCAGAGCTTGATCAACATATTTCAAGAGGAGCCCTACGGCTTGGGACATGTATTCTTGCTGACTGCAATTTAAAATTGTCAGACTCCAGTCAGAAAGAAATGGTAAGTCTCCCACAGAATTTTAACTGCCCAGGTTGTAGCAGATAGCACGGCCTTTTGAAGCAATATATGAATATATGGCACGTTTCTGCGAACAATTCTTAGGCTGATAGCTCCAAAGAAATAACAGTATGAGTATCGATCGGTTCAAATGAATCCTCTTCTTCCTTATCCAAAAATATAAACTGAGAGAGCAATATCCGTGTTTTGATTGTTTTAATTGTAGAATCCAAAAACCATGCAAACAAATATCCTGCCCAAAAACTGCACTGAAAAATCCAGTTTTCACAAATCCTGCAGTTTCAGCAAGGACAGAATGTGCTTGGTCTCACCTACATGGATGAGCTGAGCACATTGCTGTGATAAAATTGAGTATTATGATCAGCCATGTTTAAATCCAAATTCCATCCATTTTAAAATGAACTTTAACCACTGTATTTTTTATTTTATTTAGAGATACAGCACTGAAACAGGCCCTTCGGCCCACCAAGTCTGTGCCGACCATCAACCACCCATTTATACTAATCCTACATTAATCCCATATTCCTACCACATCCCCACAATTCCCCTACCACCTACCTATACTAGGGGCAATTTATAATGGCCAATTTACCTATCAACCTGAAAGTCTTTGGCTGTGGGAGGAAACCAGAGCACCCGGCTAAAACCCACGTGGTCACAGGGAGAACTTGCAAACTCTGCACAGGCAATACCCAGAATTGAACCCGGGTCGCTGGAGCTGTGAGGCTGCGGTACTAACCACTGCGCCACTGTTACTAAATCATTGAAAAATTATTCTTTTTTTTTAAGTTTTCTGGTCACCTTGCCTTCAGTCCATTGACAGCTCCACTGCCATCTTCTAAATTATCTTTCATTCTGACCTTTGGTTTTAGTAGTGCCTCTGCTGACTGAAGCCTGAAATTAGGCAAGATATTGATACAGCATTACCAATGCTAACATATTTGGAAAGGGAATCCCGAAGCATTGTCCAATTTTGCATGTATACTGTCGCTTCTTCTTCTCCTTTGGCCTCCTTGAAGAAGAAGCAACAGTATACATTCAAGCATAATTTATCGCACAAATTCTCTGAAAACTTCACCTAAAAAGACCAAGTGCTGTGCTACTCCACCTTATTGGATACCTTATAGGGGTCACCAAGAGAAAGGGAGTGCTTGGTCCTGGGCATCTTGCTACAGATCCCCCTTGGTCTGGAAGAGGAGTGGGAGGAAGACATGAGGTCAGGGAGAACAGTACAAATTGCTGTTGGAGAGGGGGCCGGGAAGGCACAGTGGCGTACTCCCCCACCCCACCCCCACCATCCCATGGGTAAGGACAACCATCCTCCTTTGGATCTCCTCCGCCTGGACTGCGCTGTGTCCGAGAATCTGTGCGCCCTCTCCCTTAGTCCCTGAGTCATCCTGAAACGTGTCACTGTGGGCAGGATTTTGTTCTGCCCTTGGAGACAGGAACAGAGGGGTGGGCAAACAACATTGCAGAGGGCACATTCCTGATGTCACCCTGGCCCTTTACTTTCCCTGGCACCCTTACTACCCCAGGCCATTTGAGGCCCTTAAGTGAAAAAGGCCCCTTCCCACCTCCACCGCAATTTTGCTGAAGGGAGGGGCCTGCCACTGTGTGGAAAACACTGTCAGGTAAAGCCGGCAGCCTCCTAGCAAGGTCAGGGGTCCCTCCTTTGGGGACAATTCATGGTTCCTTGAGGGGTCCCCTGGTGGCGATGGCTACCCACCCCCGGAAGACAACCTCCTCACTAACACCCCCGCCCCACCCTGTTGCTGAGGCCTGCCCCATTTACCTCTCTCAGAATCTCCTCCTGTCTTTGTGCTTCAGGGCCTCCTGCAATACCAGCAGTGGCCTCTGCTCCCAGTGCTGCTGCCTTCCAATTAGCTGGCAGTTCTGGAGGCAGGAGCTTGTCCCTTAAAGGGTTGTTAATAAAATCCGGCCCTGTGTGGCAGCCAGAGCACTCCACACCTTTGGTAGAAGTGGGTGCAGGCAGCCCACATATACAGCTCCACAAAAATTGCATCAAATTAGTACTTGAGGGCGAAACCTGCAGATGTCTGTTTTAACACCTCCAGACAAGTTTAAATTATGGTAATCAGCAATTAGAAACAAAATTGTGCAATAAATCCAGACTTTCAAACAGGTCTGTCTTATTGGCACAGCACCCATTTAGCAACCTGTTTCACCCTTTGGCCAAAAGAAACCCCTATAAATCCCACTCTGCTGCTGTTGGAGGTTCCATTTACCTTTGTAAATTAATGTAAATTAATGTAAATTACATTCCAAATCCTGGTGATTGGGTCATTTATGATCCAACACCCAGAAATACAGGCCACCTCTATCCCAATGAGTCCCCATTGAACAACAATAGTCTATCACCATACTTGCTCCTCTAACCCACGGAAAAGCAGAGGTAGGGGCCTGAATTCCTCTTCCGTGCACTGGGTTACAGTTGTACCCCAAGTGCAGAGGATCTCAGTTAATTTGTCTGATTTGTCCTTAGCCTAAGTTTTCCAATTGTAAGTGCAGAAGACACAGGAGGTTTGTGCTACTCTATGGCACAAGCCTCATTACAGCATTCTTTCGGGTGTTTTAGGGATGTTTCCTCGCTGCTCAAGTATTCTAATAAGGTGCACCCTTGGCATTAGGCCAGTGCTATTCGCTGTTAAAAGTTGGAATAAAGCAGGCTTCTGCAAGTGCATAGAAATAAAAACTAATACTAAAACTGTCTGGATTGACATCTTGATGAGATTAGTTCTTATTTTCTTTTTTGCCAATTTGGATTTTTAGACATTGCACCATTGTTTCTTTGGTTTGGATATTTATTTATTCAGGGTATTTTTCATTCCACATGTACAGCTGGATCTCTCTATTCAGAATATTTTGCCCCTTGAATGTGAACTATCTTCTACGTTATATCAACACAAAACATGGCAGAAAAAGCCCATTTTCAAACTTTGCTGCCAACAGGAAGTACAGGTGCCACTTTAAGAAGCAAAACTAGTACATTTATGCGGGTTAATTGAGGAAAGCCAGCATGGATTTCTTAAAGGAAAATCATGTTTAACTAACTCGCTGGAGTTTTATTGAGGAGGTAAGAGAGAGGGTTGATGAGGGCAATGATTATTGATGTGGTGTACACGGACTTTCAAAAGGCATTTGATACAGTGCCACACAATAGACTTGTGAGAAAACTTATAGCTCATGGAATAAAAGGGACGGTAGCAACATGGATATAAAATTGGCTGAGTGACAGGAGACAAAGAGTAGTGGTTCATGAAAGATTTGTAGTGGAGTTCCCCAGGGTCAGTGTTGAAACCCTTGCTTTTCCTGATGTATATTAATGACCTAGACCTCGGTGTACAGGGCACAATTTCAAAGTTTGCAGATGATACGAAACTTGAAAGCATTGTGAACTGTGAGCAGGATAGCGTAGAACTTCAAAAGGACATAGACAAGTTGGTGCAATGGGCAGACAGGTGGCAGATGAAGTTCAATGCAGAGAAAGGTGAAGTGATTCATTTTGGTAGGAAGAACATAGAGAGACAATATAAAATAAAGGGTACAACTCTAAAGGGGATGCAGGAGCTGAGGAACCTGGGTGTATACGTGCATATGTCATTGAAGGTGGCAGGACAGGTTGAGAGAGCGGTTAATAAAGCATACAGTGTCCTGGGCTTATTAATAGGGGCATAGAGTACAAGAGCAAGGAAGTTATGTTGAACTTGTATAAGACACTAGTTCACCCTCAGCTGGAGTACTGCACCAGTTCTGGGCACCGGACTTTAGGAAAGACGTGAGAACATTGGAGAGAATACAGAAAAGATTCACAAGAATGATTCCAAGGATGAGGAACTTCAGTTATGAAGATAGATTGGAGAAGTTAGGACTGTTTTCCTTGGAGAAGAGAAGGCTGAGAGGTGATTTGATAGAGGTATTCAAAATCATGAGGGGTCTGGACAGAGTAGATAGAGAGAAACTGTTCCCACTCATGAAAGGATTGAGAATGAAAGGGCACAGATTTAAAGTATTTGGTAAGAGAAGCAAAAGTGACATGAGGAAAAACATTTTCACTCTGTGAGTGGTTAAGGTCTGGAATGCACTGCCTGAGAATGTGGTGGAGGCAGGTTCAATTGAAGCATTCAAAGCGGCATTAGACTGTTATATGAAAAGGAAGAATGTGCAGGGTTACGGGGAAAAGGCGGGGGAATGGAACCGAGTGAATTGCTCTTCCAGAGAGCCAGTGCAGACACAATGGGTCGAATGGCCTCCTTCTGCAATGTATCAATTCTGTGATTTATTCTCCTGCCCAGAAATTCTAAGCTTTATGCTCCAAATGCATGATGCAAATCATGCTGGGAACAGACCAACTGCACTTAAATGAGGGCCAGGATGAAACCCAGGGAAATACCGTCTGAGCACCAGCAATGCAAAATTCAACAAGCAAAATGCCTTAGCATTGCTCATATGTCAAAAGCCGAATTTCAGCCTGCTAAAACAGATGTTATAGTGTCACCGTGGGTGTAGTGTTAAGCAAAAAGGGTAGCACCGCTGACTGTAGGCACAATGATTCTCTTGGATGGTTGCACAACTCTCAGCTATAGCTCCAAGTAGTCGCTTATGCATAGCGGTGGAAACTGGGAAACTGCCTCTGCTTGTAGGCTAAACTAGATGAGGGCAACCTGTGGATGTAAATGTGACCAGAGAATCCCATTTCCTCAGTGCATGAGATCCACTGTGGCAAATTAGGCAGTCTGGGCAGATATGCTAACTTCTGTGGCATAGTCGAAGGTTTTGTGGAGAGCTCAAGTCTTTGGTGTGAATGCATCAGATACTGTAGCCCATCCCATCTCCAAATATCTCAATTGCGTGTTGCCAATGGACTCAGGTATGGTTCTCTGTTCCTTGGTGCACTTTGGCAACACATTTTTGTGGTTGAAAACATCCAAAATCAAGAATGAAATCTTTCTCTCTCAGTATTGCATCTTGGAATGTTTGAACACCCATGGACAATGATTCTTCTGATTGACCTAAATGCAAAACTGTGCTGATGGCCAGAGAAATGAACAGGTATAAAATAGACATTGCAGAAGTTGGCCAACTAAGGAAACTGGAACTGACTTTACTGTCTTCTGGAGAGGCCGGTTTTGGCTTTGCTATCAAGTCCAGTATCACTCTTTGTTTCAGAGGTACTTAAATTAATATGAAGCTTGCAAGGCACCAGCACTACAACAAACACTCTAAAATAATTCTCATATAATACAATTGCAGAATTTCTGGGACAGGGTTAGCACTTCCTGTAGAAGTCAAGTTTATAGTATAATGTGTTAACTGAATATTGGGTTGTTCATGGGTTAATTCTAATTGGTGAATATGCTGATCATATACTGTGTACCTCATCACAGGAAGTGCTGCAACATCACATGGTTTGGTCTTTTGTACAGTCTCTTGGAAGATGTAAGCCAGAGTAGTAAGATGTGTTTCAATAAAGCGCCTGTTTCATATACCTCTGCAGACTTATTAAAGTATTCTGTATGTCTAACAATACCAATAATATGACATTGTGGCAGTGGGTGAAAATAGTTTTTTTAGTTTTTAGAGATACAGAACTGAAACAGGCCCTTCGGCCCACCGAGTCTGTGCCGACCATCAACCACCCATTTATACTAATCCTACACTAATCCCATATTCCTACCACATCCCCACATCTCCATGATGGAGAAGTCTCTATCTTTGCCTGAAAGCTTTGAGAAGGTCACAAGTCTCAATCAAGCAGAAGCATAGCCAAAATGGTATCGGAGATTTGCCAGATATCACACCGCGTCGGACCTCGCTGCGAAGACAAGCAGTGAGTTAGTCAGTAAGCTGTTATATGCGATGGGTGACTGCGCGAATGTTATCGTCATCACACTGGATATCGATGAGGAGAAGCCACGTACAATGAAGAAATCAAAGCACTTGATAAATGATTTAGATGAAGGGACCGAAGGTATGGTTGCCAAATTTGCTGATGACACAAAGAAAGGTAGGAAAGTAACTTGTGAAGAGGACATAAGGAGGCTACAAAGGGATATAGATAGATTAAATGAGTGGGCAAAGACCTAGCAAATGGAGTATAATGTGGAAAAATGTGAAATTGTGCATTTTAACAGGAAAAATAAAAAAGAAGCATATTATCTAAATGGTGAGAGACTGCAGAGCTCTGAGATGTAGAGGGATCTGGGTGTCCTAGTGCATGAATCGCAAAAGGTTAGTATGCAGGTACAGCACATAATTAGGAAAGTTAATAGAATGTTATTATTTATCGTGAGGGGAATCGAATACAAAAGTAGGGAGGTTATGCTTCAGCTATACAGGGCATTGGCGAGACCACATCGGGAGTACTGTATACAGCACTGGTCTCCTTATTTAAGGAAGGATGTCAATGCGCTGGAGTTAGTACAGAGAAGGTTTACTAGACTAATACCTGGAATGGGTGGGCTGTCTTACGAGGAAAGATTGGACAGGCTAGGCTTGTATCCGCTGGAATTTAGAAGAGTAAGAGGCGACTTGATTGAAACACAAGATCCTGAGGGGTCTTGACAGGGTGGATGTGGAAACAATGTTTCCCCTTGTGGGAGAATCTCAAACTAGGGGTAACTGTTTAAAAATAAGGGGTCGCCCATTTAAGACAGAGATGAGGAGAAATTTTTTCTCTGAGGGTTGTGAGTCTTTGGAATTCTCTTCCTCAAAAGGCAGTGGAAGCAGAGTCTGAATATTTTTAAGGCAGAGGTAGATAGATTCTTGATAAGCAAGGGGATGGAAGGTTTTCGGGGGTAGGTGGAAATGTGGAGTCATCAGTTCAGCCATGATCTTATTGAATGGTGGAGCGGGCTTGAGGGGTCGAGTGGCCTACTCCTGCTCCTAATTCGTATGTTCGTATATTTTAATCTGAGAAAGAATACAATTTTTGAGCAGGCTAAATTTAACAAACGTACCCAACATCCAGGAGAAAGTGTTGATGCAGTCATAAATGACCTGTAAATAATATGCAGAGAACTGTGTGTATGGCAGCTTGAAAGATGAACTGATCAGAGACAGAATCATTGTGGGAATGTTGGATAATAACTTGTCTGACCACTTGCAGCAAGAGATGATCTAACCTTAGCAAAGGCAATCCAACTGAGCAGACAAGCTGAGGTCAGGAAACAGAACCGATCTGTCGTTCAAGGTGACAGGGAAAGCCCCATTTCAGAAGCAGCTGACATAAGAACATAAAAAATAAGAGCAGGAGTATGCCATTCAGTCCTTTCAGCCCACTCTGTCATTCAATGAGATCATGGCTGATCTTCGACTTCAACACCATTTTTCTGCACCATCTCTGTATCCCTTGATGTTTTTAATGTGTAGAAATCTATCGATCTCAGCCTTGAACTCAGCAGAGTATGTCAAATATAAAAAAGGGAAGCTTTCGTTAAAAAAAGCAGAGGAAACCGGAAAAGTGTCCATCAACACCCCAAGCTAACTGTAATTGGTGTGGCAGAGAAAATCACAGGCAGGAAAACTGCCCTGTCAAAGAGGCCGAATGCCATTTATGCAGAAAGATGGGCTACTTCCAGGCTGTGTGCTATAGCAAGAAACCTGTACAGAATATGCACAAATGGAAGCCTTTGAAAGGTAGAAAAATCCATGAAGTAGATGATATCCATGAAATTGAGGTGCCTTTCCTTGAAGAGATCCAGGAACCAAGTGGGAGCTGCTGGAGTGCTGAGATCCTACTCGAGGGAAACAAGACGCATTTCCATTAGACACAGCAGTTTCAGTTCTTTCTGTTGCTGAACCTTGGTTAGAGAGAAGCCCTCTTCAGTCATCATGCAAAAAACTCTACGGGCCAGGAGGGATTGTACTCAAGGTCATAGGAGAACTGAAGGCAACCCTCTAAATCTAGAGAAAAATAAATCACAGAAACATTGTATGTGATTCAAAACCAGAGTTGCTCACTTTTGAACAAGAAGACGTGTACCAACTTGCATCTGATTTGCAGAGTAGAGGAACTGGGAAGCTGAGAAGATCAGCCAAAAAACTTCAGAGCTGAATTCCCACAGCTGTTCACAGGACTGTTTATACCCAGAAAAGTTCCTCATCCACTCTTGCCAAAAGTAAAGAAGGAAATCAACTCTATGTTGAAGCAGAACATTTTTTCACCTGTGACAGAACCAACAAGCTGGTGCTTGGAGATGGTACCGGTGCTCAGGGATGGTCCCAGTCCCAAAACCCAACTGACCTATCAGAATTTGTGTCAATCTTACACAGCTGAGCAAAGCAGTTGAACGCGAAGTTCATCCTAAGTTGTCTGTGGACAAGAGCTTAGCAAAATTGGAAAAGAGTTCAATTTTCAAAAAGCTAGATGCAAACAGTTTTTTAGAAACTATCCCTTGATGAAGAGTCTACGTTGCTCACAACCTTCATTACTCCATTTGGAAGGTTTTGCTTCAACAGACTACCCTTTGGCACCATATCAGTGCCAGAAATCGTTCAGAGGACAATGCCAAGCATCCTAGAATGACTGGATGGGGTCGTATGCCACATGAGAATGATGTCCTGATCCATGGATCCACTCAGACAGAACATGACACTAGAGTGTGAGCTGTGCTGTGATGCCTAGAGGAAGCAGGACTTAACAACAAATGCAAATTCTCACAGCCGACTGTCAAGTTCCTTGGAAATATTGTGGATGCATCTGGTGTCAGAGTTGATCCACAAAGACAAGAGCAATTAAGGAGTTTCCAGTTCCTCAGAACATGAACAAGCTCCAGAGATACATGGGTACGGTAAACCAAGTTTGGAAGTTCCTGCCCAATCTGATGGTCGGCACAGACTCGGTGGGCCGAAGGGCCTGTTTTAGTGCTGTATCTCTAAACTAAACTAAACTATCTGTCGTCAATGAGCCAGTATGGCAGCAGTTGTGACAGGACAATATATGGTGCTGGGAGGAAGCACAACAGAGGTCTTTGAGAAAATCAAAGAGATGTTGATATCACCTGATGTTTTAGCTTACTACGACCCAGAACTACCCACTATCATTGCTGCAGATCCATCTGCTACTGGACTGGGAGCTGTACTCTTGCAGATACAGATGGATGGAAAGCGCAGACCAGTTTCGATGCATCCCATTCACTGACAGAGATGGAACAGAGATATGCTGTGATAGATAAAGTACTACCAGCTACATGGACTTACGAGAAGTTCGTAGATGTTCTTGGTCTCCACTTCAAAATAGAGAAAGACACAAGCCCTTGGTGACTCTCTTAAATTCGAAGGAGTTAGCAAAAATGCCTCCACGAATACAACAATTCAGACTGAGGATGATGAGGTTTGATGCAAAGACAGAGTATGTTCCAGGAAAACAGCAGAATACAGCGGATGCTTTGTCCAGCATCACCGTGACAAGGCCTGAACAAGGTGACGTAGTCCTTATTGAAGAGGTAGAAACTTTTGCATCGACAAAAGCCACAACTCTACCAACAACAACAAAATCAGAGATGCACAGAAATCTGATTAAGAATGTGCTCAGGATAATACTATGAACAGAGAGGACACCTCAGTATAGTTGATGATTTACTCATCTAATGATGAGACAGGTCATTTCAAGAGCTCTGAGACTCGACATACTTCAATGATTGCACATTTGGGCATCATAAAATGTTAAGCCAGAGCAAGATATTCCGTTTGGTGGCCAGGCCTCTCAAAGTTGCTAGAAGAGATGACATCAAACTGTATTACTTGTATTATTCATCGTCAGGAGATGAGAGAACCGCTGATGCCATCTTCCTTCCCATTCTGACCATGGGAATATCTTGGGATGGACCTCTTCGAACAGAGGTAAGATATTCTTGATCATAGTAGACTACTGCTCCAGATGGATAGAAGTCAGGCAACTGCAGGGTCACACTTCTGAAGCAGTAATTACATCGTTGAAGGTGATATTTGCAACACATGGAATCCCAGACCTTGTAATCTCAGACAATGGACCGCAGTTTGTCAATGAATACTTTGAAGAGTTCATGGCTTCGTATGGATTTGTCCATACTTCCAGCTCACCAAGACATCCTCAAGCCAATAGTGAAGCTGCAAGGGGAGTGTGTACAGTGAAAGCAATGCTGAAGAAGAATGATGACATCCAAGTAGCACTTCTGGGCGGTTGTTCAACTTCACTCCCAATTGGTGTAACCATGTGCACTCCCCATGGGAGGTCTGACAGCTGAACGCCCTACCGTACACGTACACACACGTACGTGTACACACACACACACACACACACACACACACACACCCCCGCCCCCCCCCCCCCCAAGTGCAAGTTGATGACTTGGTGAGAAATGGGACAAAGTTCATTCCTGCCAGATGTGGAACTATGATAAACATCACAAGGCACGCAACCTGCCAGACCTCCAACTAGGAGAGCTAGTCTGGATCCGACACCAAGTTCACTATGGATAAGTGTTGAACAGACACCACATCCAAGGTCCTACCACATCCAAACAGAGCATGGTACAGTGAGACAGAACAGATATGCACTGATTGCCATATAGAAGCGGTCTCCTAAGCTGTGTAATCAGTCATTTCCCAATCTAACTGACCAGAGATGCTGCATTCATCCACCAATTCAGATAAACAACCCGAATGGTGAACCTGAGTCATCTACCAATTCCCCTCCTGCCCAGCAGAGTCAGAGGGACCACTCGCAGGACTCAAAACTCCAAACACCTCCAAAGGAGAAGAGGACACATTCTGGTAGACTTGTGAAATCGCCACAGCAGTTGTCCATTCAAGACAAATGGAGCAAAGAAGAGGAACTAAGAGAAGAAAATAAGATTAATGACTGCAAAGCACCAGAATTCAAAATTGTGCTTTGTCTGATTTTCACCATATAAAAATGAGAATCAGAGACTTGCGGGGTGGTTGGGGGGGGGGTGGGGGTGGGGGTTGGGGGGAGGTGGCGGGGAGATGTTGTATTGTGTCTTAACTGGATATTGGGTCGTTCATGGGTTAATTCTAATTGGTGAATACGCTAATCATATACTGTGTACCTCATCACAGGAAGTGATGCAACATCACATGGTTTGGTCTTTTGTACAGTCTCTTGGAAGATGGAAGCCAGAGCAGTAAGATGTGTTTCAATAAAGCTCCTGTTTCATATACCACTGCAGACTTAAGTATTCTGTATTAGTCTAACAATACCAAGAATATTATGAAGTGTACTGCAGCCTTCATGTTATTAGTTCCTTCCAAGCCATCCCAGGGTATGTGCAACAACACGTATTCCGCAGTATATATCTATGTTAGCAAGTGAGAAACAATGGAGGTGGCTTTCCCAATGGTGCTATCAATTATCTTGCATTCTGACATTTTTTTCTCTAATGCCTTTAATGATTTACTGAATGAGGTATGATCCTATATAAAATTGTCAGCATATGCCTGATTCTCAAATGGAACCCAAAGCATTGTCAAAACATGAGTCTTGAAGTAGTGAAGTAATGAAGGAGTATCACCTTTTTATTTTTGACTAAGTGAGTCTTGGAAAACCACAATTTTCTGTGAATCCCAATTCTTTAAAGAAAATATGAGTATTGGAAATAGTGTTTATAATTGTTTTTTTCTGGTTGGGCTGAACTCTACTCACAGGAATCTAAAGCATTTATTTCTGTCAATGTTAGATGGGACCAAATGTGGCTAAAGGAAGACTTAATCTGAAAGGAAGTAAATGTTCATCTATTTCTACATATATACATCCAAGTGTGTATATTTGCCTAACAAATATTTAAAAAGTAGTGCCTATAGTAAAATGTCTTAGCTTAAGAAAGTCTATTGAGAATGAGATGCATTTGACTTTTACTGTCCCTGCAATTCATTAAGTACTGGAATATTTTGCAGCATTCATAATGCATACCTCTCTTGTTCCATGTGCAGAGCTGCTTCCTTCCTGGAAATATTTAAAGATTATAGATATAAAGCAATATTTAGCAATATGAGATCTAAGAATATGTCTTAATTCATGATATTTATATGAATTCTCCAGGTTCATGCATGTCCTGGCCCATGGTTTTCCTCTGCTCCACCCTTGGCATCTCTCTCATTGCACCCACCATGGTTCGCACCTTTGGCTCTATTACAGCAGTGGCCACATTGCCTCATTTCCATTAGTTCCAAATTAGCAAAGCACTGAAGGTTCTCTGATTCCATAAACATTGAAAGTTTCCTGTGAAAAGCGGTTTTAAATCCAATCTTATAGCAAAAACTATTTTATATATAGGATATGTGTATATAGGATATATCCAATAAGATAATAGAGGATAGGATAGTTGAAGGGGTCTAGAGGACTTGAGAAGATTTGGGAGCAGAATATAGTTAGTGAAGTGGAATACAGTTTGAACAAATATTCATTTAGCATCTAGTAGCTAATTCAGCTTAAAGCACTCTACTGATACTATACTTCAAAAAGGTTAGCAAAAAGAGGGTGTCTGACCAAAGGGGAATATTGGAAGTGTGGTGTGAATAAAGTAGGCATTATTACTATACTAAGTTATTCTGTTAACATCGTTGTTTTCATTACTGGCTCATTGAGGAGACCTCCATGGCCATATTTATTGATTAGGTTTGTGCTCAGTCGCTTAGCTATATTTTCTTACTCACTAAGAGACTCAAAAATCACTTTTTCAACTGAAGCTTAGATTAGGTAACTTTAAATATTGCAAACAACTTGGCATTTCATACAATATTCACCTTAATGAGTACCCTTGCAAGATTAAGAAAAACAAGAGCCCTTGCTTTTTGTTGATTTCACAATTGTACTTAATAAATAGTTAATGTAATTTTAGGAGGTCAGAATACTGGCTACAAACATTTTCTGTAGGAAATTCAATATCATCGTTACTGGAAACTGTAGGCTCTGAAGATTTGTGCTGAGAAACTTTGGATGACATTTTTGAATGCGGCTGTTGATTCTTTGTTGTTTTTTCTGTGGTATTATCATGCTTCCTACAAAGTTGAAGAAAAACATTAAATAATTTCACAGTTCACGCTTAAGAAATGGCTCCAAAAGGGCAAAGTTAAAATGTAAAGAAAATTTTTACCTTTTCCTGAAAAAATGCAAGTAGATAAGGAAACCTAAAGCAATGAGGAGAAACAGTACTACAACGCATCCAGAAGTTAGAAATGAAGATGCAGAAGTATGTGTGTCTGCAGAGAGAAACACAAATGCTAACTAAGAAACTATTTTCCTTCTTCAAAATAAAATGCAGTGAAGAACAGGCCATATCAAGGATGCAAAAGGGATATTTGCATAAACTAAATAAAATTATATTGAAAATTTCTAATGAAGTACTTACTAGTAGCACACTGACAGAAGTCTCCAGAATAGCCAGATGTGCAAATGCATACGTATCCAAGAGTACTCTCTGGTTTTAAAACACACCTTCCATTGTTCATGCAAGGATGAGCATCACAACCATGTTTCTCCTTAATTACTAAAAATGGATTTCAAAATAAAATAATATTTAATTTTTATTACTAAAAGATTTATATTTTCATCCTTATTCACTATATCCACATAGAGGATGAGCACATGAACCTTGAAATTTCACCATTTTGGGTGGCAAATACAATGCAATGTGAGCAGAAGGGCAAAGATTATGAAAGGAACCCATTTCAACTAGGGGCTGGATTTTATGCAGCCTGCTGTGGTCCCAATGCCAAGCCCAAAAGGTAAGGGCAACCCTGCCTTAGCCATTTGGGGAACCCTCGATGCATTTCGCAGCTCTTGGGCAATTACCTGCCTGGCGCTGAGGTCCCTGTCCCTTTAAGGACGGGGATCCTGCCTCCAAGAGCTGCTGGCCAATCAGAGGGCCAGCAACTTAGCAGTACCAGTGGCACCACTGCTGGAACTGCAGCAATCACTTGAAGGAGAGTAGCCATGGAGGCTGGACTGTGAGTAAACAGGGGCAGGCTCACCAGGGCCACACGGGCCACACAGGCAGGCACCTGCAGGGTTGGGGTTACTGAGGGAAGGGTGGTGATGCCACAGCCTTTGCTGCCAGGGGCCCTCCATGGGTCACAGATTACCCATGGTGGAGGGCACACCCACAAGCCCACAGTAACTCGAGGCAGCCTCCTTTGTGGCGGAGACAACCCCACCACTGGTAAAATACCAGCAGCAGTGGGAAGAGGCACTTAAGTGGCCGTTAATTGGCCACTTCAAGGGTCCAATTGGCCTCGGCCTTCCCCGCCCCAGACTAAATTTAGGTGTCAGGAAGGCAACAGTCACACTACCCCCACCCCCCCCTCACAATTTTATGGACAACCCAGCCTCCATTCCTGTCCCTGGAGGGCCTATAAGATTCAGACCTAGATTTCTAGCCCCTTTTTCTGCCTCACTGATAAATTCAAGTCAAGGGCATATAGGTAGGTGTGTGGAAGTCCTGCCCTGCTGGAGTCCCAAGAACTGTGAAACTGTAATCCAATGTGATTACGCCTTCTGAAATTTCAACTCTAGGACTTAAATAGGGGCTTTAGTATAACTCACGGTTTTTTCCTCCTACTTTATGATAAGCTTGGTCTATGGTTAATGGCTCCCCATGATGGCACAGCCCAGATTAGGAACTCAAAGGATGAGGAATTTTGTAGCCCATTACATTATCTGCTTGCTTTCATGGATTAACACAAATCTTAAAATGATGCCATTCCATAAATCAAAACCATATGTGTTGTCACACCAATCTGAGATTCTACTACAATATACAATGCACTCAGACAAGCCTAATAACTACAAGCAATAACTATTTATTTCCTAAATGTAAACAGTTAAAACTCCCAAGTAAAAATGATGAAACCGTTAGGTTAGGATGTTAGAGCTATATTTTCAAAGTGCAAATTTCATAAAGAACAATAGTGACTGGGATCTTGTGGAGGCAGCGGGGCTCCTGGTGCCAGGCCGAAAAGGTGGGGGGAACCCCACCTCAGCCTTTTCACGTGTCCCCAGCACAATCCTCTATTGTTCCGGAGGCGAAGTTTCCGGTGCCGGAATCTTCATCCCTTTCAATCCCATTAATGGGCCACATAAGGGCCTCAGTTGGCCTCTGGGCAGGAAGGCCGTCGTCGGCCTATCCTGCCTCTGGCAAAATCGCTTGGCGACGGGGCAATGACGGGCTCTCCGCTCCTTGCCACCTGTTGCAATTCTATGGGCACCCTGCCTCCAACCCCACCTTGGCGGGCCCATAAAATACAACCCAAAATCTTTTTGTTTATTTCAAGAAATACTCACTGTTGTTGTCTTATTTGCAAATTATAGCATGACAATGGCAAGAATGAAGGGGACGTAGGCAGAAAACTTAAAATTAAATGGCATCATTTGGTACTCTTGGAGAATTTAAACTGTAACTCAGAAATGGTGGGGTCAATTTTCAACTGCCACTGTCCTGTTCATGCTGGCAATCAGGGTGGTAGTCAGTCAAAAACTGGGGGAAAAAGGCCTTGAAATAGGCACCTAGCACTGCTGTTCTAAACAGATGGGACCCTTATTAAAATATTTAAATGCTGGGTTTTTGGCAACTTTTAAGTACCAATGTGTATTGTGTGCCATGCACAATCCAATCACTGGTACCAGCTATTGAGTGGTATAACCCAGAAAACAGCTCCAAAAGCTTTTTTGCAATCATAATTGCAGGTCAGGAATGGAAGAACTTCCAGCATGGCTGCACAGAGAAGCTCTCCGCGCCCCTGTGATGAGGCCTGACCATGAAAGCCAACAGGCAGGCAGGTGCAAACGTTCTGTCCACCTAATGTATGCTCCAGTTGAAAACTGCCTTTACCCACTGTATTTAAGAACACTTCTTTTTGCCTCAATTATAGATTTCATTTTTGAGAGGTTGGTCACCAGTACAGTATTTTGAATCAGCTATTCAGAGTTACAAGTTGAGACTATTGCCAATAGGCTGAAAATGGGTAGAGGCATAACACTATAGACACAACTAATATGATATCAAAGATAATTTATTTGAACAATAATCTAATACAATAGTGTGTTGTCTAATTGATCAGGATACAAAACGGATACAAAATTGGCTTGGTGATGGGAGGCAGAGGGTGGTAGTGGAGATTGTTTTTCAGATTGGAGGCCGGTGACCAGTGGTGTGCCGCAGGGATCGGTGCTGGGCCCTCTGTTGTTTGTAATATATATTAATGACTTGGATGTGAATGTAGGGGGCAAGATTAGTAAGGTTGCAGATGACACCAAAATTGGTGGTATACTGAACAGTGAAGAAGGTTGTCTAAGGTTACAACAGGATATAGATCAACTGGGAAAGTGGGCAAGGGATTGGCAAATGGAATTTAACGCAGACAAGTGCGAAGTGATGCATTTTGGGAAGTTAAACCAGGGCAGGACATATACAGTGAATGGCAGGGCCCTGGGGAGTGTTGTTGAGCAGAGAGACCTTGGGGTGCAAGTATATAGTTCCCTGAAAGTGGCAACACAGGTAGACAGGGTGGTGAAGAAGGTGCATGGCATGCTTGTCTTCATCGGCCGAGGCACTGAGTACAAGAGTTAGGACGTCATGTTACAGTTGTACATAACGTTGGTCAGGCTGCATTTGGAGTACTGTGTGCAGTTCTGGTCGCCACACTACAGGAAAGATGTGATTAAGCTAGAGAGGGTGCAGAAAAGATTCACAAGGATGTTGCCTGATTTGCAGGGCTTGAGTTATAAAGAGAGATTGGATAGGCTGGGTCTGTTTTCCCTGGAGCGAAGGAGGCTGAGAGGGGACATGATAGAGGTAGATAAAATTATGAGAGGCGTAGATAGCCAGAGTCTGTTTCCCATGGTAGGGGTGACTAAAACTAGAGGGCATAGATTTAAGGTGAGAGGGAGGAGGTTTAAAGGGGATCAAAAGGGTAAATTTTTCACACAAAGAATAGTGGGTATCTGGAATGAGCTGCCAGAAGAGGTGGTGGAGGCAGGAACAATAGCAACATTTAAGAAGCATCTGGACAGGTACTTGAATGAGCAAGGCATAGAGGGATATGGAATTAATGCAGGCAGGTGGGATTAGTATAGATAGGCATTATGGTCGGCATGGACGCAGTGGGTCGAAGGGCCTGTTTCTATGCTGTATGACTCTATGACTAGGAGATTCTGACTAAAATGTATATATTTTGTCCTCTTCATCAATGTATTGTGCATGTGGCTCAAGTTTTATCTGAGAAGTAACTGTTATACCATATAGTGACAGTACCAGTGTTATGATCCCCATGGAGACCACCAACAAACCAAAAGAATCAGATTCACCAACTGATCCCAATTTCGGAAACAAAATCAAATAGACAAGATTTCACTTTTATAAATTTTACTTTAACACTTAAAACCAAAATCAGTATAAATTTAAACAAACTAACACTTAAATCACAGTCGATATGTATATCTATATATCTTAAAGGTTACACTTTAACTATCAGATACAATAAGGATATGTATCTCACAAGTCCTTTGGCAGTCCTATTAGCAAAATGATGCCGAACCATCACCAAGTGTTTCAGGTCTTTGAACTTTTCAAGTAGAACTCCAGATTCCATCTCCCAAGATGCAAACACCGGTTTCCACTCAATGGCAATCTGAACCCCATCAATACTAACTCCACCAAAACTGCGCACTCTTCCTGAACTTCTGTGGTTTTGCTCACAACAGTCCTGGTGGTATAGTGAAACCAGTCTCGCCTTACGTAACTCTTTAAGGCACTGAAAACAATGGTAGCAACTTGTATTTTCCAAGTGTCAGCTCCCAGAAAACAAGTTCCAATTCAAAGAGCTTGTCTTTTTTTAAAACCAGCTCCCAGCTTTTTCCAGTTCAGTAGCTCTGGGAAAGGTTTAAAAACAACATCCAGCTTTGCAGCTGGCTTTCACCTTCCATAGTCTTTGTGTAAAACAGACACCTAAGCTCCAATCACATATCTCTGGTAAAAAAAAAAAGAGTTTGTTCTGTTAACCTGGTTCTGACCTCCAGAACATTGAAGCTTTTAGTTTCATTTTCAAAGCAGGGTCCGTCTCAAAAAACATTTTTTGGATCCAAAGTCATTGCACCCAACAGGTCATCTGCACATGGGGACGCCATCACACTTCTTGCCTTTGGGAAAAGAATGCCCTACCTTTGAAAGAAAGCCTTACTAATACTTCAAAAATACAATAAGTTTTTAATATCAACATTTTATAAAATTATAAGGCTTAACCAATAACAAGATTAAGATTAATAGGACCCCAACATGGTAAAATTTTACATTTCAGAGTTTTCCTTCGCTCTTACACCTTCTTTTTAAACTCTGGACAAAGCATCAACAATTACATTCCCTGCAACATGTACAGTTTTCAGTGTGAATGGCTGTTAACATTTAACTCCAGCTAAATAACCTGAGGTTCTTTGTTTTGTACTTTTCCAGAAACACAACTGGGTTGGGGTCTGTATAAACCAATATTTCCCCCTATTTGTTACATATATCTCAAACTGTTGTAAAGCCGGTACAAGACCTAAAACTTCTTTCTCAATGGTCAAGTATTTTGTTCGATGTTTACTGAGCTTCCTAGAGTAGTAGCTAACAGGCCGTTCCCTACCAGCATATCATGTCGGAGCAATACCACTCCAACCACTACACTGGTGTCAATAGCCACTTTGAATGTTTTATTAAAATCTGATGGGGCTGTAAGAACTGTTTCTTTTATTAAAATGGCTTTTAACTTCTCAAATGCTGTTTGGGATGACTCCGACCAGTTGAACTTCACATTCTTCTTAAACAGATTAATCAATGGGGTGATGACTGTGCTGAAGTTGGGGATTAATTTCCTATAGAACCCACACATACCCAGAAACCGTAACAATTCTTTCTTTGTCTTGGGTTCAGGAAAATCCATTATCGCTGTTATGGCCAGGTGATGGGGTAACTAGTTTTCACTGTTCACCTCCCAACTGACCAGTGTTTTTGTTTAAATTAGTGTTTCAGCCCATGTTTTGTTTGCCAAATAAACAGATAGTGCCAGGTTTTCTTGTAGGTTTAAAGCAGAAGAATAAATATTTGTTAAACAATAATCATCACCTGAATGTCTGCAACACCACCCACACATGCATTCACTCTCACAGGCACACAGAGTAGATAGATAGCAGGAAAAGGTTAAGAGGTTTTAAGAGTTCAAGGTGTAAAAGTTTCCATTTTAAGGAAAACCTGTGGGATTCTCTTGGAAGGCGAGTTTCAAAGTTGCAGGCCTGTTTGCTGGTTGCCTTGTATTTGCTGAAGACTTCTGGTGGTTCACTTCAGTTTGAAGACAGTGCTGACAATCTTAGTTCAGTTTTCACAGGTGGAGTTGTTTCAAAGGCACTCTCTTTTCTCTGCTGCAGTTGGCTTTCAACTTGTCTCAGCAGGGTTAAAATGTGTTAGATGAACTAGTCTCTCAGCTGGAATTCAAGGTGGCTTTCGATGTTGACCATGTGGTTGGAGAGACCAGACTGATGTCGATGACTGATGTTCAGAACTGGAAAGACCCCCTTTGTTCATCCAAACAATTACCTTTAAAGGTAAACCCATTCAGTGTTAGTTTTGCCCGTGACTTGATTTCAATTTCCGATGGGCTGTGCAATAGCTTTTAATGGCCCCCATTGATAATGAGAGCTGTTCATAGTCTTTTGTGGTGAAGGATAGCTGGAGGCGTAGAATCTGAGAGTGTCTTTCTGTATAGCTCATTTTATGTATAGCTCACATCCATGTGTGATAAGCTGTCAATTCCACGTAGACAGGGTTAATTGGTTTTAGTTCTGGTAGTCATGGATGTGTATTTTAGTGCAGGAGGTGGTATGGGTCATGTGACTTGTCCTCCATGTTGTTGACAGCATATGTACCAGTCTTTTAAAATCGTTTAATTTTTTAACTGTTTAGTTTATTTTCTGTATTTTCATTGCTGCACTTCTCTTAAGTGTGACATCACCTGAACCTTGACCTTGACCCACAATATGTCCTAAATAAGCAACCTTGGTCTTGGCAAACTCACTCTTTTCCAGATTTATGACAAGGTTAGCCTTGGCCAGCTTGTCAAATAGAGCTCTTAACTGTCGAACATAATCACTCTGCATGTCTCTGTACACCAAAAGGTTATCAATGTACACAACACAATTGCTCAAATTGGCCATTACCTGATTGGTCAATCTTTGAAATGTAGCCAGTGTATTTTTCAGACCAAATGGCATGATTTTACACTGAAACAGACAATCTTGTGTCACAAAAGCTGATATTTCTTTGGCTTGGTCAGGTAAGTGGACTTGCCAGTATCCTTTAAGTAAATTGGGCGGCACAGTGGCTAGCACCCCTGCCTCATAGCTCCAGCGACCAGGGTTCAGTTCTGGGTAATGCCTGTGCGGAGTTTGCAAGTTCTCCCTGTGACCGCGTGGGTTTCTGCCGGGTGCTCCGGTTTCCTCCCACAGCCAAAGACTTGCACGTTGATAGGTAAATTGGCCATTATAAATTGCCCCTAGTGTAGGTAGATGGTAGGAGAATTGTGGGGATGTGGTAGGGAAAATGGGATTAATGTAGGGTTAGTATAAATGGGTGGTTGTTGGTCGGCACAGACTCGGTGGGCCGAAGGGCCTGTTTCAGTGCTGTATCTCTAAATTAAAAATTAAATCAATCCTATTAAAAGACCGTTCCCCACCTTATCAATTAAATCCTCAAGCCTTGGAATTGGATAGGAGTCTGTCTTAGTAACTGCATTAACCTTTTGGTAATCTATGCAGAACCTTTGAGAATTGTCTGGTTTTGGTACTAAAACAACAGGAGAACCCCAGCTACTTTGATTGGGTTCAATTATATAATTACTTAACATGTATTGCACCTCCTCCCTGATTTTGGATTGAGTCTGTAGGGGTTTTGTTTGTTGGTTTAGCTTTCCCTGCATCAACCTCATGAATTGCCAGAGAGCTATGACCTGGCTTATCTGCACAGACAGGCTTATACTCCCTCAACAGGTCAGCTATGTCTTTCCTCTGTTGCTCAGGTAGGTGTTGTAGCATCTCATCCAAACCCTCTAACACCTCTGTGTTCACCAGCTTCACCGTAGGAGCTTCAATCTGGGAACACTCAGTCTCAGACTCATCAACTGGTTTATCACGTGCACCAGTGTCACCATCTACCTTCTCTACCAGCTGTGCTATACCTACTGGCTGATCATGCTCATGGTCATAGTACCTCTTCAGCATATTCACATGACACACCCTTTCATTTTTTTTCTGTCTGGGGTACTAACCAAATAGTTCACCTCACTGAGTTTCCTTTTGATACAATATGGTCCAGTAAATCTAGCTTTCAATGGTTCACCAGGCCAAGGCAATAAAACTGGCACCTAAACTCTGGGTTGAAAACTAGGTCCCTTAGCTGTTCTAACTGCTTGGGCTTTCAAAACCTTCTGAGAAACCTTTTGAGAATCATTCTTGGACTCTGACACATAGCCTAAGAGGGTAGTTTCCCCCTTCTGTGAAAAAAATCTCTCCTCAGTTAGTTAGGACTCCTAACCTCATGCCCATAGACCAATTCAAATGGACTGAAACCAGGAGACTCATTTTTTTTAATTCGTTCATGGGATGTAGTGTTGCTGACTAGGCCAGCATTTATTGCCTATCCCTAATTGCCCTTGAGAAGGTGATGGTGAGCTGCCTTCTTGAACCGCTGCAGTCCTTGGGGTGTAGGAACACCCACAGTGCTGTTAGGAAGGGAGTTCCAGAATTTTGACCCAGCGACAGTGAAGTAATGACAATATACTTCCAAGTCAGGTTAGTGTGTGGCTTGGAGGGGAACTTGCAGGTGGTGGTGTTTCCATGCATCTGCTGTCCTTGTCCTTCTAGTTGGCGGAGATTGCGGATTTGGAAGGTGCTATTGAAGGAGCCTTGGTGAGTTGCTGCAGTGCATCATGTAGCTGGTACACACTGCTGCCACTGTGCATCTGTGATGAAGGGAATGAATGTTGAAGGTGGTGGATTGGATGCCAGTCAAGCAGCCTGCTTTGTCCCGGATGGTGTCGAGCATCCCGAGTGTTGTTGGAGCTGCACCCATCTAGGAAGGTGTACAGCAGTCCATCACAGTCTTGACTTGTGTACTGTAGATGGTGGACAGGCATTAGGGAGTCAGGAGGTGAGTTACTCGACACAGAATTCTCAGACTCTGGCCTGCTCTTGTAGCTACAGTGGTGGCTACTTATGTGGCTGGTCCAGTTCAATTTCCGGTCAATGGCAACCCACCCAAGATGGGGGATTTAGATGGTAATGCCATTGAACATCAAGGTGAGATGGTTAGATTCTCTCTTGTTTGAGATGGTCATTGCCTGGCACTTGTGTGGCACGAACGTTACTTGCCACTTATCAGCCCAAGCTTGGATGTTGTCCAGATCTTGCCGCATACAGACATAGACTGGTTTATTATCTGACGAGTCGTGAATGGTGCTGAACATGTCCCTGGATGCAAATAACAGACATAATATACCTTTATCCTAATCATGGGGATACTCAAAACAATAAGCCTTAATCATACTCTAAAGTTTGGTGATATCTCTCCAAAGCACTTTGTGGCTGTGAATGATAAGCAGATGACTTGACCTGCTTCACTCCCAAATTGCATTAACCTCCTGAAATATAGCCGACATGAAATTTGACCCCTGGCCAGACTGAATTTCTTTTGGCAACCCATATCGAGTGAAAAACTGACCAACCCCTCAATCACAACTTTTGTCGTGAGAGCGGAGATGGTGGCATAGTGGTAATGTCACCGAACTAGTAATCTAGAGACCCAGGCTAATGCCCTGGAATGGCAGCGAGTGGAATTTAAATTAAATTAATAAATTCAATTAATTAATAAAAATCTGGAATTGAAAGCTATCATCGATTGTCGTAAAAACCCATCTGGTTCATTAATACCCTTCAGGGAAGAAATTTGTTGTCCTTACTCAGTCTGGCCTACATGTGACTCCAGACCCACTGGAATGTGGTTGACTCTTAACTGCCCTCTGAAATGGCTTAACAGCCACTCATTTGTCTAGGGCAATTAGGGATGGGCAACAAATGCTGGCCTTGCCAACAACATCCACATCCCATAAAAGGATAATTAAAAATACCTTTTTCAAGGGCATTGCCTCTGGAAATCGAGTGGGCAAATCCATGATGGTCCGGAGATACTTATGGCTCGACTTAGTCGTAGGTAAGGGTCCAACACAATCCACAAGAACCCTACTCAACTGTTCGTCAAATGCAGGTATTGGTATTAATAGGGCTGGCTTAATTGAAGGCTGTGGCTTCCCAAACGTCTGACGTGTCTTATGGAGTCGACCGCATCTCTGTGCAGCTTCAGCCAGTAAAAATACCCAAATGACCTGCAACTGGAATCTCATGGGAAATTCTCAAAATTTCTCTGCAGTAGCAAGCAGGGAGAACAATTGGATGGACTACAGCCCAATCCTCATCAGCAGGTCTCTGGGAGTTCTCCACATGCTCATCAAAATGTCATTCTTAACATAATAACCATCAGGGACCTGTTCAGCTTCTGCCTCAGAACATGCTGTCTGAGACAGGTTTCTTAAGTCAGGGTCTGCCTGTTGTGCCTCAGTCAAAGAGGATCTGCGAAACAATTCACTATTTATTAGCCTCGTAACCTTTACCACCAACATCCCCATCCAAATCCTTGGAAAAAAGTTTGCGTCAACCAAACCCCAGCACTGTCCTTAACAACAACTGAGTCTTTCTTAACTTCTTTAACCCTATGAGTCTGGAATTTAGTTGTAACACAAGCTGGGAATATTCTGGGAAATTCTTCCTGCAAAACCTTAGTTTCAGCAAACTCAACTGGCTTTTCCAAAACTACTGGAGACACCAATACCTCATCCCCAGTCATTTCCTAGCAGAAAATCTACACCCTCAATAGGTAAACGAAGAAGTACACGGATGGTAACAAGACCAGTCACATCTTAAATCAACCTTATACAAGGGAACAAGTAAATAGATTCCGTCTATCCCTTGTATTAACATGTTTGTATTCAGTGAACTACCAGGGGTAAAAATCATGTCATGTGCCAACATTAGCCACTGTGCCATCCCAGTATCTCGAAGGATAATAACAGACTTGCCTGCTTCACCAGACAATTGTGGAGTTACTTCACTCTTGAACAGAAAACTTCTATAGCTTCTGCAACCTGATTCACACTCAGTGAACATGGGAGTAACTACCTGCTTGTCATGAATGTTACCCGCTAAAACAATATTTCCTGGGGGAACACCCTTCGAATGTACACATGCAATGGGCTTGTTTTTCCACTTCCAACACTCAGCCTTCACATGTCCTTTCTTATGACAGAAACAGCATGTCTGTCCTCATGAACCAAAATTTTCCTCCTGGCTTTCTGTTTTACTAACTGGTCTCTTGACCTTTGCCATCTTTCTCAATAGAATCAGATCTTTTTTCCTTATCAAACTTGCTATCTCACCAACTTCTCTGAAAGTTTCCAAACTGAGGCCTGTGACTACTGCTTTTATGACTCCACTCGTAATTATACCATTACTGCAGCATCCCTGATCTTACCAACTTTATGTTCTTCCAAGTGGGATCTTGTTCCTGAAGGGTCAATTTCTTTCATCAGTATCACTTCCATAAGGCTCTCAAAATCTTGCGCAATTTTCACTGATCTATACCAATCTATACCACCTCTCAAACATCATTTCCTTCTCTCTAGCAAATTCCATATATGTCTGGCCCAGTTTCTTTTTAAATTCCTAAATTTTTGTCTGTGGACCTCTGGTACTAACTCATAGGCATTGAGAACAGCAGCCTTTACTTTATCATAGTCCCATGAGTGATTGTCTGGAAGAGATGAGTACATCTCCAAAGCTTTCCCTATGAAAAAACCCTGCAGGAACATTGTCCAAGATAAGCTGGGCCAATCCAGATTAATGGCAACTTTCTCAAATGAAACAAAGTACATTTCTACTATACTTTGCCAAATCAAAACCTTGAGGAGTTTCCTCTGGGTCGTGCTCATCTTTCACCTCCAATTCACATCCACTGGCTTTGGGGACTTCCATTTCAATTCAAAGTTTAATGCATATTTTTGCATTTCTATTTCTTTTTCTTTCTCCTTATTTTTCTTCTTTTTCTAATCTTAAGAGTCATTTATGGCACAGAGGGAGGCCATTCAGCCCATCGTGTTCATGCCGGCTCTCCAAGGAGCTATCCAGTCAGTCCCACTCCCCCGATCAATCCTCGTAACCCTGCAAGTCTATTTCCTTCAAGTGGCCATCCAATTTCCTTTTAAAACCATTGATTGTCTCTGCTTCCACCACGCTTGTGGGCAGCAAGTTCCAGGTTATTACCACCGGCTGTGTAAAAATGTTCTTCCTCATATTCCCCCACATCTTTTGCCCAAAACCTTCAATCTGTGTCCACTAATCCTTGTACCATTAGTTAATGGGAACAGTTTTTCCTTGTCTAACTTACCTAAGCCTGTTATAATCTTGTACACTTCTATTAAAACTCCCCTCAATTTCCTTGGTTCTAATGAGAACAATCCCAGCTGTTCCAACCTAACCTCGTAACTAAAATCCCCCATCCCTGGAACCACTCTGGTAATTCTCCTCCACACCCTCTCAAGGACCCTCACTTCCTTCCTAAAATGTGGTGACCAGAAATGGACGCAATGCTGAAATGGGGCCTAAACAGAGCTTTATAATGATTCAACATAACTTTCCTGCTATTGTACTCAATGCCTCTATGTAGGAAGCCCAAGATCCCATATGCATTACTAACCACTCTCTCAATATGTTCTGCCACCTTCAAAGATTGGTGCACAATCACCCCAAGGTCCCTCTGTTCCTGCACACTCTTTAGAACTGTGCCATTAAGTATATATTGCCTCTCCCTTTTCCTTCTGTCAAAATGCATCACCTCACACTTGTCAGTATTAAATTCCATCTGCCATTTGCCTGTTCATTCTGCTAGCCTATCTATGTCCTGTTCTAGGCAATTCACATCATCCCCACTGTTGGCTACACCTCCAAGTTTGATGTAATTGGCAAATTTTGAGATTCTACTCTGTATTCCAAGATCCAAGTCATTTATATCTAGCAAAAAAAGCAGTGGTCCCAGCACTGACCCTTGGGGAACACCATTGTCTAACATTCTCCAGTATGAAAAACAACCATTTACTACGACTCACTGCTTTCTGTCCTTAAGTCATTTAAAAAAAAAATTCAATTGGACACTGATCCTCCTATTCCATGAGCCTCAATCTTGTTAACCAGACTTTTATGTGGCACCTTATCAAAAGCTTTCTTAAAATCCATATAGACAACATCCATCACATTCCCTTCATCAACCTTCTCTGTTACTTCATCAGAAAATTCTATTAGATTAGTCAAGTATGATCTGACTTTTACAAACCTGTGCTGGCTATCCTTAATTAACTCAAACCTCTCCAAGGATGGAATCTTATGAGTGTTGCAGTGTTCCCGACAGTGGGATCGGAAGTTGCTGCAACACCCACTTACGCTGCAAATCCTGTTTCCCACTCGATTTTGTACTGAAATTATCCATGTGGCAACAGGCACGGAACACACAGGATCATGCAGCAGGGGCAGCCTTTCATTGGTTGAACCCGCTGTCACTGCCCCAAGCACCATGATCGCCACAGATATAAAACATTCTGTGCTTGCAGCCTCAAGGAGCAGCAGCCTTCCTTTCATGTAAGTATCTTCAGAATAACCTAAATTGAAGCTTTCACTTAAATCAAAATGTTTTTGCCTCCCTTATTTTGTGAAACTCACCACCAACTTCATGTAATTTATTTTCCCTACAGCCAAAGTGAATCAAAAGGCACCCAGCAGGCAGCATCACGCCCCACAGGTTCTCCTCCAGTCAGTCAAGGAAAGGTGGGAGGTCCTCTTCCCTGCAGATGGTGTAGAAGACCCTCCTGCCTCACCAAGGCAGCCTGGATGGAGGTAGCGGAGGAGGTCTCGAACTGTGTGGTAAACCTTATAACATGGATGCAGTGCTGCAAGCGAATCAATGACTTGCTCAGATCAGCGAGGGTAAGTAGTCCGGGCGAGGCTGCTCCATTGATTTCCTCCATGGCTAGGTGTCTTTAAGGCAGAGGATACACAAGGAATGCAGTGGAATGCATAGGCAGGTTTGGTGCCGTTTACTAAATGATGACGGTTGGCATTGTTTATGTGATTGGATGTGTTGTGCAAGAGCCAAAGCAGAACGAATGATGTCGATGCATGTATGCAATGGCTGTGATGCATCATTTGCCATGTCATTAAATCTGCACTGCCTGTTGCAGGAGAAACGAAGCCAAAACTAGCGCGAGCGTGCTAAGACGGGAGGAGGTGTCCGTGACGTCAGGCTGCTGACCGCGGCTGAGTAACAGGCCTCTGAAATCACAAGAGAGAAGGGAAGCAGGACAAGCGGAGATGGCAAGGCAGGAGCCATAAAGCGTAATGATGAAGTGTCATCTCTGTTCTTGCAGCCATATGTGGAAACTGAAGGAAATTGGGTGAACCCATGAGAAGCACGTGCTTAAATTGCCTCTTTGTGTCTCCACTGCAAGTGCCCTCACTCGAGTAGCAGAATGTTACGTGGCCCAAGAATACTGCTCTGGGGAGTAAGACGCCAATTCCCCAGATGGTGCACCGTCACCTGCCTCTTCTTCCACCTCCGCCAGCCCAGATACATCCATACAGTCCGCAGGGGGTTTAAGATTAGAATCTGGGTCACGAGCTGGTGTGCACGACTCAGACACATCCCAGCAGCTGAGGGAGCATGTGCCAGTCGGGCCCCCGACAATCAGAGGACTGCTGGGGACCAGGCCCCTGCTTATCCCCACGATCATGATGATCCTCTATTTGTTGCTATGAGAAGTCTGCTGGAACAGAGCCATGCGGAAAATATGTCAAGAGATGCCTGAGGTCATGCATGGCTTAGCACGTGCATGGAGGAGTCCATGCAAGCCATAGCCTCTGCCTTGTCCCAGGCATTTGAGCATACGGCTTCTTCAGTAGAGAGTCTGGTGAGCTTCGTGGTGAGTTTTGTTGACCACTCCAGCCATATGTGATCTGACCTGCACTCCATCGCTGTTGCCGTGGACTTCATGCAACAGAGTCTAAGCAAGAGGGGGATGAGGAGCCTGGACCCCTCTCCAGGTGCTCCTTCCTCTCAGGGAGACAGGCAGGTGCCATCATGCACACAGATGGAGGAAGAGCGTGTGCCAGCTGCCCCAGACCTTCCTTTCAGGACACCGCTACATTAAACAGCGTCTCGTCCTCCCCCCACCTCGACATTGACCCCTTACTTCCTGCAAGTGAGCAGATGGGGGATACACAAGCACCAGGACTGCACACCCCCAATAGGAGAGAGCCATCAAGGTGCCGTTCCTCCAGAGGACACCTGCCATGGTCATCCACAGCAACTGGGCAGCGCACTGAGCAGACTGCCTCCACCTCAGCTGCTAATGTCAGGATAGTGCCGAGATGTAATGGCAGGAAAAGAAAATTGAAACAGTTTTGAGCACAAGGGTGGTAAAGGTGATGTAGAAATGTCCATGAATGCAAAGATGTATTAAAACATGTTTATATTGTGCAAAATTTGATCCACTCTACAATATTTTGCTTGGTTATAGATAGATACAAAGAAGTTTTTTTGGAGGCCTATGGCAGGTATGCAATGATGCTTGCAAAGCATTTCAGGAAATGTCCAGTGTCCATATCTCATTGAAATTTTAGCCTTCAATCTTCAATGATGGCTGCTATCCTATTGACGATTCAAAACTTTTTCCAATTGTTATGACAAGGTGAGAAAGAGGTCCAGGGTTCCCCTGGTCTTACTGTAACAGGGTTTAATTTTAAACACACTGTCTTTAGTTCCCCCTTGGTGAATCCTTACTCACCACTTTCCAATAATAAGGCAAAGAAACCAGCACAAACAGGTTTTCTTTAGTTTAAAGAAGAAAAGTTGAAATTTATTAAACTTAAATTCTAATTCGGTTGATGCCTATGGATACACGACGCGCCCACACTAGCATGCATACGCGATACACACATGCAAACAGACAGAAAAGAGCAGAGAACAAAATAAAGTGAAAAGTTTGAGGCAATATCTGAAAAGATTTTGTTACAGAAATTCCAGCTCACTGTAGAGTCCTTGATTGTAGGTAGATCTGCTTTTCGATGGGGCCCAGTATTCTTCTTAAATCTTGTTCGCTGTAGGAGACCTTTCTCTCTTGGGGTTCATGTGTCTTCAGTGGATTCAGAGCCTTGATAGAAAGAGATGGGAGCAAACAGGAGAGATCTTCTCAGTCCAGGAGCAAAAAGTATTTCTCAGAGTTCAAACTGTTTGTACAATTCAGAAAACCCCAGGGTGCCAAGCAGGTTTGTCATGTGACTAACTGGTCTGCCCACATCTTGGATTGTATCACATTAGCAGTCTCTGGAATGCTCCTCATACACACAATACCTAGTGATCAAGCTCCATTGTGGGTTGAGTGTGTCAGGGAATGGTCCTTTGTCCTTCCAATCACTGTCTGTTAATATGCAAATATCTTTTCCAGCCACGGCTGATCTGTTTAACAAGTCCTTTCTTCACTCCAGTAACAGTTTAAAATCAATGTTCATGACAAAATTAATGTGCCTCATTCTTGGCAGGCAGGGGCCACTTGTTTTTATAGTCCTAACTTAGTCCTCGCTTGCAGTGATGTATAGTCACATTCACCCTAGCCCATGGATGATTTCAAATGCCAATTACATGAAAGTGCAGCCACATTTCATTAAGATTGCAGAGATGAATAAGACCTCATGCAGCAGAGTCTATTCAGAGTCAGAGTCTTCATGCTGTGGCTTATTGTTGGCTGAAACATGCATAAATTAGGTTCTTCTTGATGTCCCTTGCACGTCTCTCCATGGCCTTCATGTTGATGATGGCATCATTGTCACTGTTCTCCTCCTCCTTACCCTCTCCATAGTCATCCTCATCCGAGGAGCACTGGTGTTCCTGCTGTTCCTCTGCTTGCAGAATGTTACCACATCTAATTGCAAGGTTGTGCAAGGCACAGCAGACCATGATTATTTGTGACACCCGCTGTGGCGCATACTGAAGAGCCCCTCCAGACCAGTCAAGGCAACAGATTCCCAATTCCCTCCCGATGATGACCTTGAATACCCAACCCCAAGTCTCGATCTTCTCACCTCCCATATCCAATTGCCCCCGTGACTGTACCTTCTGCCAGCCAGTACCCTGATGTGGACACATAGGACTCCAATGACAGCGATCCTCCCTCCTTTTAGGCCTAGCATGACATCAGTTTTCTGACAGGAATGTATCAACCTACACCCCCTGCAACCACATACCGCCAGGCTCAGTGCCAAAATCATTGCACACTCTGGACACTGCCCTCCTCCATCTCCTGCTCCTCCATGCATCCAACTACAAACCCTGGATGCTGCTAACTTCCCTTCCCTGTTCCTCCATGCATTCAAGGCTCCAACCTGTCTTGCCCAACTACCCTTCCCTGCTCCTCCATACACCCGAGACCCCACCCTTCCCTCCTCAACTACCCTCACCTGCTCCTCCATGCAACCAACACCCCACCCTTCCTTCCCCAACTTCCCCATGTAGTCCCCGCCCATACCGTCACCGCCATCCCCAGAGATGATTCACCTTTGCTGCTGCCGGGCCTGGAGGCAAATATCCATTCCAATGGCCTGGAGGCAAATACCATTTCAATGCTGGTGTTAGTTCAGTGGCTGAGTGAAAGAGCGAAGAGCACAGTCCTGAAACTCAACTGCACAAACCTGACTGTTGCACGCCACGTTGAAACATTTGTGAACCGGGTGGCATGGGACTATCACTCGCCATTCAGTTAATCAGGCAGATAGGACTAAATCCTAACTATGTGTAAGGTAATAAGTATTCATGGCATGTAAATGAATGCAAAGCTACAATCCGCCATCGCACAGGGGGAACCCTGGAATGCCGCAAACCCGCTGATGACTGAATTCCTCTAAAACATCCTGCTGTTGGGAATCTGACAAAACAGCTCCCGTCTAATTATATCACACCACATGCCACCAGCATAAAATTCTCCCCCAAGTGTCTGTTGATTTTTTCCCTGATTATAGTTTCTAAAACCTTACCACTGATGTTAAACTAACTGGCCTGTAGTTGCTAGAATTGTCGTTACACCCTTTCTTGAATAAGGGAATCACATTTGCCACTCTCCAATCCTCTGGCACCCTGCACCCGCACCCCCCCCCCCCCCACCCCCCAATGTCCAGCACATATTGTGACAAGCCCTTCTGCTAACTCTTTCCCCACTTCCTTTGGCAACCTGGGTTGCAAGCCATCTGGAGCAGGTGACTTATCTACCCTAAGCACAGCCAGCCTTTTTTGGACCTTCCCCCTTTCAATTTTTACCCTATCCATTGCTTCTACTCTTCGCTTCTACGGATATTTTGTTAGATTTTGTGAGGTTATCCACTTTGGTAGGAGGAACAGATGTGCAAAGTATTTCTTAAATGGTAAGAGATAAGAAAATGTAGATGGACAAAGGGAACTGGGTATCCTCGTCAATAAGTCATTAAAAGCTAACATGCAGGTGCAGCAAGCAAGTAGGAAAGCTAATGGTATGTTTAGCCTTTATCGCAAGAGGATTGGAGTACAGTAGAAGAAAGGTTTTGCTTCAAATGTATTGAACCTTGGTTAGACAGCACCTGGAGTACTGTGTGCAGTTTTGGTCCCCCTACCTCAGGAAGGATATTATTGCCGTAGTGGGAGTGCAACGAAGGTTCACCAGACTTGTTCCCGGGATGGCGGGACTGTTCTATGAAGAGAGATTGGGGAAACTGAACCTGTATTCTCTAGAGTTTTGAAGAATGAGAAGAATCTCATTGAAACCTAGAAAATACATCAGGGCTAGACAGGGTACATAAGAACATAAGAAATAGGAGGAGGAGGAGGCCATTCGGCCCCTCAAGCCTGCCCCACCATTCAATAAGATCATGACTGATCTGCCCCAGATCTCAACTCTTCTTTTGTGCCAGCTCCTCATAGCCCTCAACTCCCCGATATTTCAAAAATCTATCTCCCTCCTCTTTAAATACTTTCAGTGATCTAGCCTCCACAACTCTCTGGGGTAGAGAATTCCAGACATTCACCACCCACTGAGAGAAGAAATTCCTTTGCATCCCAGTTTTAAATGAGTGTCCCCTTATTTTGTAATTATGGCCCCTAGTTTGAGATTTTCCCACTAGTGGAAACATCTTCTCAACATCTACCCTGTCAAGCCCCCTCAGAATCTTGTACATTTCAATAAGATCATCCCTCATTCTTCTAATGAATAAAGGCCTAACCTGTTTAGCCATTCTTGATAAGTTAACCCCTTCATCCCAGAAATCAGCCTCGTGAATCTCTTTTGAATTGCCTCCAATGCCAGTATATCCTTTCTTAAATACAGGGACCAAAACTGTACTCCAGGTGCAGCCTTACCAACACCCTGTACAGTTATAACAAGTCTTCCCTATTTTTAAACTCCAACCCCCTAGCAATAAAGGTCAAAATTCCATTTGTCTTCTTAATTACTTGATGCACTTGCATGCTAACTTTTTGTGTTTCATGCACAAGAACAGATCCCTCTGTGCTGCATTTTTTTGAACACTCTCTCCATTTAAATGATAGTCTGCCTTTTGATTCTTCCTACCAAAGTGCATGACCTCACACTTTCCTACATTAAACTCCATCTGCCAAATTTTTGCGTACCCACTCAACCTATCTATATCCCCTTGCAGATTACTTGGCAGAAATTTTACGCCGCCCCAGCAGGTCGGATGGTGGTGTGGGGGCGGCAGGCTCCCGGAGGCCTAACCACCCCGATTCCGCCTCTGGACAAGTTTACAGAGATCAGGCGGGGGTGGGGGGGCGGGGGGGGGGGGGGGGGGGGGGAGGGGGGAGAAATGGCCCGCCCACCCAAGGCCCATCAACGCCCTTAAGTGGCCACTTTCCACGCCCCCGGGGGCATGGCAGTCAGGCACAGGTTGCCCAACTGAGGGCCGCCCCCGCCTCCCAACCCGCCCCTGGGACCCAAGACACCCCCCTCAGCCCAAAAGTCCACTCCAGCCTCACCAGGCAAGGACCGATGCCCCTGGTGAGGCATGCCCCTACTGACCTTCCCTCCTCAATCCATGGCGTCAGCTCGGTTGCAGTCCCAGCAGTGGCCACCACTCCCGGTGGCGCTGCTGGGACGAAGAGCGGCCGGCCCGCTGATTGGCTGGCAGCTCACTGAGGCGGGACCTCCTCCCTCAAGTGGGTGGAAGTCCCACCTCAGACAATTAAAGCCTGGGGATCTGTAAAATACGGGACGGATCCCCAGGCTAGGCAGAAGCGAGTTTGCCATCGACTTTCACGTCGGTGTCCAGCTCCCATCCCCATCCACCGTAAAATTCCAGCCCATGTCCTCATCACAACATGTCCTCACACCTAATTTTGTATTGTCAGCAAATTTGGGTCTATTACACTCTGCCCCCTCCGTCATTAATATAGATAGTAAATAATTGAGGCAAGGACTGATCCCTGTGGCACTCCACTACTTCCGTCTTTCCAATCTGAAAAAGACCCATTAATCCTGACTCTCTGTCTTGAGTTAACCAATCCTCAATCCATGCTCATACATTACCCCCAATACTGTGAGCTCCTATCTTGTGCAATAATCTTTTATGTGGCACCTTATCGAATGCCTTCTGGAAATCTAAATACACTACATCTACCGGTTCCTCTTCATCAAATCTGCTTGTTATATCCTCAAAGAACTGTAGCAAATTTGTCAAACATGATTTCCCTTTCACAAAACCATGTTGACTCTGTTTGATTGCGTTAAGCTTTTCTAAATGTCCTGCTATTTCTTCCTTAATAACGGACTCTAGCATTTTCCCAACGACTGATGTTAGGCTGACTAGCCTATATTTTCCTACTTTTCGTCTCCCTCCCTTCTTGAACAAGGGCATCACATTAGCAGTTTTCCAATCCGTCGGGACCCTCCCGGAATCCAGCGAGTTCTGGAATATTTCAACCAATGCCTCCATTATCTCTACAGCCACTTCCTTTAAAACCCTTGGATGCAGGTCATCAGGTCCTGCCGACTTGTCTGCCTTTAGTCCCATCAGTTTGTCAAATATTTTGTCCCTCGTGATAGAGACTGTTACAAGATCTTTCCTCCCATTAGCTGCTTGCTTATCTGATATCTGTGGGATGTGTATAGTGTCCTCCACCATGAAAGCCGATGCAAAATATTGGTTTAAATTATCTGCCATTTTCCTGTTCCCCGTTATTAATTCTCCAGTCGCATCCTCCAAGGGTCCCATGCTCACTTTAGCTACTCTCTTTCTTTTTTTATACCCGTAAAAGCTCTTGCTGTTTGTTTTTATATTTCTTGCCAATTTAATTTCATAATCAATTTTCTCCTTCTTTATTAGCTTTTAGTCATCCGCTGCCGGTTCCTAAAAAATTCCCAATCCTCTGGCCGACTACTACTTTTCGCTGCTTTGTATGCCTTAGTTTTTGATTGGATACTCTCCTTGACCAGCTTTGTTAACCACGGGTGGTTCATCCTTCTCATCGAGTCCTTCTTATTGACTGGGATAAATTTTTGCTGAGTGTTGTGGAATATCTGCTTAAGTGTCTGCCACTGTTCATCAACTGACCTTCCCCTTAGTCTATTTTCCCAGCCGCTTTAGACAACTCTTTCTTCATACCTCTAATTGCCCTTGTTTAAGTTGAGAATACTGGTTTGAGACCAGAGTTGCTTGCCCTCAAACTGAATTTGAAATTCTACCATGTTGTGATCGCTACCCCCCTAGAGGATTCTTAACTATGATATCTCATTAATCTAGCTCATTACACATTACTAGATCTAAAATAGCCTGTTTCCTGGCAGGTTCTGCAACATATCAATCTAAGTAACAATCCCTGATGCACTCTACAAATTTGTCTTCCATGTTACCTCTGCCAATCTGATTTGTCCAGTCAATATGCAGATTAAAATCACCCATGACAATTGTAGCACCCTTCTTACATGCCTCCGTTATTTCCCGATTTATACTTTGTCCTACAGTGAGGCAACGCTTCGGGGGCCTATAGACAACTCCCACCCATGACTTCTTCCTCTTGCTCTTTCTTATTTCCACCCAAACTGATTCCACAACAAAGAACAAAGAACAGTACAGCACAGGAACAGGCCATTCAGCCCTCCAAGCCTGCGCCGATCTTGATGCCTGCCTAAACTAAAACCTTCTGCACTTCCGGGGACCATATCCCTCTATTCCTATCCTATTCATGTATTTGTCAAGATGCCTCTTAAACATCGCTATTGTACTTGCTTCCACCACCTCCCCCGGCAGCAAGTTCCAGGCACTCACCACCCTGTGTAAAGAACTTGCCTCGCACATCGCCTCTAAACTTTGCCCCTCACACCTTAAACCTATGCCCCCTAGTAACTGACTCTTCCACCCTGGGAAAAAGCTTCTGACTATCCACTCTGTCCATGCCGCTCATAACTTTGTAAACCTCTATCATGTCGCCCCTCTACCTCCGTCGTTCCAGTGAAAACAATCTGAGGTTATCCAAGCTCTCCTCATAGCTAATGCCCTCCAGACCAGACAACATCCTGGTAAACCTCTTCTGTACCCTCTCCACAGCCTCTACGTCCTTCTGGTAGTGTGGCGACCAGGATTGCACGCAATATTCTAAGTGTGGCCTAACTAAAGTTCTGTACAGCTGCAGCATGACTTGCCAATTTTTATACTCTATGCCCCGACCGATGAAGGCAAGCATGCCGTATGCACCTGTGTTGCCACTTTCAGTGAGCTGTGGACCTGTACGTCCAGATCTCTCTGCCTGTCAATACTTCTAAGGGTTCTGCCATTTACTGTATACTTCCCACCTGCATTAGACCTTCCAAAATGCATTACCTCACATTTGTCCGGATAAAACTCCATCTGCCATTTCTCTGCCCAAGTCTCCAAGCAATCTATATCCTGCTGTATCCTCTGCCAATCCTCATCACGATCCGCAACTCCACCAACCTTTGTGTCGTCCGCAAACTTACTAATCAGACCAGCTACATTTTCCTCCAAATCATTTATATATACTACAAACAGCAAAGGTCCCAGCACTGATCCCTGCGGAACACCACTAGTCACATCCCTCCATTCAGAAAAGCACCCTTCCACTGCTCCCCTGTCTTCTATGACTGAGCCAGTTCTGTATCCATCTTGCCAGCTCACCTCTGATCCCGTGTGACTTCACCTTTTGTACCAGTCTGCCATGAGGGACCTTGTCAAAGGCTTTACTGAAGCCCATATAGATAACATCCACTGCCCTTCCTTCATCAATCATCTTCGTCACTTCCTCAAAAAACTCAATTAAATTAGTGAGACACGACCTCCCCTTCACAAAACCATGCTGCCTCTCGCTAATAAGTTTGTTTGTTTCCAAATGGGAGTAAATCCTGTCCCGAAGAATCCTCTCTAATATTTTCCCTACCACTGACGTAAGGCTCACCGGCCTATAATTTCCTGGATTATCCTTGCTACCCTTCTTAAACAAAGGAACAACATTGGCTATTCTCCAGTCCTCTGGGACCTCACCTGTAGCCAATGAGGATGCAAAGATTTCTGTCAAGGCCCCAGCAATTTCTTCCCTTGCCTCCCTCAGTATTCTGGGGTAGATCCCATCAGGCCCTGGGGACTTATCTACTTTAATGCTTTGCAAGACACCCAACACCTTCTCCTTTTTGATAATGAGATGACTGAGACTATCTACACTCCCTTCCCTAGGCTCATCATCCACCAAGTCCTTCTCTTTGGTGAATACTGATGCAAAGTACTCATTTAGTACCTTGCCCATTTCCACTGGCTCCACACATAGATTCCCTCCTCTGTCCTTGAGTGGGCCAACCCTTTCCCTAGTTACCCTCTTGCTCTTTATATACGTATAAAAAGCCTTGGGATTTTCCTTAATCCTGTTTGCCAATGACTTTTCATGACCCCTTTTAGCCCTCCTGACTCCTTGTTTAAGTTCCTTCCTACTGTCTTTATATTCCTCAAGGGATTCGTCTGTTCCTAGCCTTCCAGTCCTTAAGAATGCTTCCTTTTTCTTTTTGACTAGGCTCACAATATCCCGCGTTATCCAAGGTTCCCGAAACTTGCCAAACTTATCCTTCTTCCTCACAGGAACATGCCGGTCCTGGATTCTAATCAACTGACGTTTGAAAGACTCCCACATGTCAGATGTTGATTTACCCTCAAACAGCCAACCCCAATCTAAATTCATCATGATCTATTGCACCTATATCACTACTCACCACCGCACTGATACCTTCCTTTATTAACAAAGCTACCCCACCTCCTTTTCCTTTTTGCTTATTTTTCCTGGAACATCGAATACCCATAAATATTGAGTTCTCAGTCTTGGTCACCCTGCAACCATGTCTCCGTAATAGCTATCAAGTCATACTCATTAATTTCTATTTGTGCCGTCAACTCATCTATCTTGTCATAAATACTGCGTGAATTCAGATAAAGAGCCTTAAGCTTTGACTTTTTGCCATTATTACTCATTCTGGTTCTAATTTCTGCTGCACTCTTCTGCTTATATTTTCTGCCCCTTCCTGTCATACTTTGATTACCATTCGCCTCTTCACTACCCTGCATCTCTGCTCTCTCATTTCTTTTTAATTTTTTTTTTTTAACTTCCCTTCCATTGAACCCTCCCCCCCACCCCACTAATTAGTTTAAAGTCCTATCTACAACCCTAGTTATACGATTCGCCAGGATACTGGTCCCAGCATGTAGGTAAGATGTTTCCCTTGGTTGGGGAATCCAGAACCAGGAGACACAATTTCAAAATAAGGGGGAAGCCACTTAGGACCGAGATTTCTTTACTCAGAGGGTTGTGAATCTTTGGAATTTTCTGCCCCAGAGGGCTGTAGAAGCTCAGTCATTGAATATGTTTAAAGCAGAGATTGACAAATTTCTGAATACCAATGACAACGGGATATGGGATGGTGTGGGAAAAAGACATTGAAGTGGACGATCAGGCATGATTGTACTGAATGGCAGAGCAGGCTCGATGGGCTGAATGGCCTACTCCTGCTCCTATGCTCCTTAGTGAACACAGATACGAAGTACTCACTAAGTATATTAGTCTTGCCCTATGCTTCCAAGCAGATATTACCTTCTTTGTCCCTAATAGGCTCCACCCCACCTCCTACCACATGCTTACTATTTATATACCAGATGATGATTTTTGGGTTCCCTTTTACGTTGACTGCCATTCTATTTTCATATTCTCTCTTTGCCCCTCTCATTTTCCTTTCACCTCCTTTCTCAAGTTATTGTATATGGTCTGGTTCTCACTTGAAGAATTCAAGTGACATGCATCATACACCCTCATTTTTGTTTCATCAAAATCTCTATCTCCCTTGTCATCCAAGGAGCCCTGTTGTTGGTTCCCTTACTGTTTGCCCTTGTTGGAATGTACCTAGACTGTACCTGAAGCATCTATTCCTTAAAGATAACCCACTGTTCCAATGTAGCTCTTCTGTCAGTCGTTGGTTCCATTCTACCCTGGCTAGATCCTTTCTCATCATGTTGAAATTAGCCTTCTTCCAATCTAGACATTTTACCTTATTTCATTCCTTGCTTTTCTGCATTACTCGTCTAAACTACGATGATCACTCTTACCCACGTGCTCCCGGACAGACACTTGGCCCACTTCATTTCCCAGCACAAGATCCAGCAATGCCTCCTTTCTAGTTGGACTGAGAACATACTAGTCAAGGAAGTTCTCCTGAACACATTTCAGAAATTCCTTTCCCTCCTTACCCTTTACTCTAAAATTATCCCAATTGATATTTGGGTAATTAAAGGCCCCCATATCACCACTCTATAGTTCTTGCAAATCTTTGTTATTTCCCAGCAGATTTGCTCCTCCATCTCTCCCTCACTATTTGGAAGCCTATAGTAATGTGATCATACCCTTTTTGCTTCTCAACTCTAACCAAATGGATTCTGTCCTTGTCGCTTTAAGGACATGCTCCTTTTCCTTGCTGCAATGTCTTCCCTAATCAGGATTGCCACCCCACCTCCCTTTTTTTCTTCTCTATCTTTTCTGAACACTTTTATATGCTGTATATTAAATACCCAGTCATCACCATTTTTAAGCCATGTTTCCATTATTGCCACGACATCATATTCCCATACTGCTATTCATGCCTGTAGTTCACCAAACTTATTCATCACACTTAGTGTGTTTGCACACATGCATTGCAATCCAGCCTTTGCATTCTTCATAGTCCTTCTCAATCTGCTCCTAACATGGAAATACTCCCTGCTCTAGTACTGTCCAACACTCTCACATTATGCACTTTATTCCTCTTTTCTACTTCTATATGCTGATGGCCATCTCCCTGCCAATTTAGTTTAAGCCCTCCCCAACCACGCTAGTGAACCTCCCTGTGAGGTCATTGGTCCCAGCCCTGATGAGGTGCAACCCGTCTCTTTTGAATAGGTGCCTTCTGCCCCAGAAGTGGTCCCAATGCCCCAAGAATCTGAAGCCCTACACCATGCTTCAAGCCACGCATTGCTCCTCCCTATCTTCCTACTTCTACTCTCCTTAGCTCATGGCACTGGGAGTTATCCAGAGATTACTACCTTGAGGTCCAACTCTTTAACTTCCTCCCTAGCTGCTGAAAATCTGACGGTAGGATGTCAATACCTGCCCTTGCTATGTATCTCAACTTCTGGCGCACTCCCTTCTCCCTGCAGAATATCCTGCATCTTCTCTGTGACGTTCTTTACCTTGACACCAGGGAGGCAATACACCGTGCGGGACTCATGATAACAGTTACAAAAATGTGTTTATGACAGACAAAGAACAAAGAAAATTACAGCACAGGAACAGGCCCTTCGGCCCTCCAAGCCTGCGCCGATCCAGATCCTCAATCTGGATTTACGGTATTATAATAGTTATATACATCACTTGAAGTTTGCTAACATAAGTGCTTGAATGATTGCAAAACTACCACAGTGTCCTACCTGCAGAATCATATCCTCGATACTTAAGTGGTTCAATATTAACTGTTTTAATAAATTTCCTAGTTCCATCGAGATTTTGTAGAATGACTTCAACGTAATTATAAGGAACTCCTGGTGAATTGCACCATAGTTTATCCCTACAAATTACAAAAACCAGTGGTAATTATAATTACATCCTTTACTTCGTGTTGCATGTTTAGTGCTGCTCATCTTCTGAGCACTTATCATTCCCTAATCTCTAAAGAGCATAATGTAATTAGAACAATTAAAAAAACTTAAATTAAGTCCCCGAAGTCCCATACAGCTATTGATTGTGTAAAATGGATACAATTCTGCAACAGAATTTCAAGCATATGCAAACTTGTTCTATTTTAGTTACTAGTTCTGAAATTGCATAGCATGTACAGCACAGAAACAGACCATTCATCCAACTACCTCATCTCAGCCTTTCAGCATGTCTTCCTATTCCTTTTCTCTCATGTACTCAACTAATTTCCTTTTGAAAGCACTTAAGCTATTTGCTTGAACCACTTCCTGTGGTAGAGTTCCACATTCTAACCATTCTCTGGATAAGGAAATTTCTCCTTATTTCCCTATTGGATTTATTAGTAACTATTAAGGTCCCTAGGTTTGGATTCTTCCACCAGTGGAAGGGTTCTCTCCACATCTACCATATTCAAACCATTCATAATTGTAAAGCCCTCTGTCTTCTCTTTTCTAAAGGAAACTGTCCCAACCTATTCAATCTTTCCTGATTGTTATAATCGCTCAGTTCTGGTACCATCCTTGTAAATCGTTTTTGCACTTTATCCAGTGCTTCTATGTCCTTTTAATTGTATGTGCCAAAACTGTGTAAGGTACTTAAGTGCAGCCTGAATAGTGTCCCATACAAGTTTAACATAACTTCACTACTTTTGAATACCCCTAAGTGCGTTGTTAGCATTTTTATTGCTTTGTTGGCCTGGGATGCTGCTTTTAATAATCTGTTCACCTGTATCCCTAGAACCCTTTGCTCTTCTACCCCATTCATTTTCTCATTTTCTAAGGTGTAGGTGATGTTTCTGTTTTTCCTACCGAAGTACATCACCTCACATTTATCTATATTAAAATTAATTTGCCACTTAATTGCCCAGTCACCAAGTTTTCTAATGTCTTCTTGTATTATGCTGCATTCTTCCTCAGTGTTAGCTATACCCGTAGTTTGGTATCACCAGCAAATTTTGATAGTGAGTTGCTTATTTCTAAGTCCAAATCATTTAATGTAAATTATGAATAAGACTGATCCTAGCACTGATCTTTGTGAAACACCACTTTCTACCTTCTTCCAATCTGAATAATTACCCTTATCCTTAGTTTCTGCTTTTTTTTTAGTCAATTTGCTATCCATTCAGCTATTTGTCCCTGATTCCACATGCCCTAACCATTGTTATGAGCCTACCATCTAGTTTCTGACAACTACTACATTACTCTTGTCCATTCTTTCTATTATCTCTTCAAAGAAATTTTGGGTTAATCAAGCCTTTCATAATCCATGCTTTTTTAAATGACATTTTCTGTCTCAAGATGTTCTTCTATCACATCTTATTGTATAGATTCCAGTAGCTTTCGATCACTAACATTACGCTTTTGGTTTATAGTTCCCAGGCTTTGTTCTATCTCCATTTTTGTATTTAGGAGCAGCATTAGCTGTTTGCCAGTCCTCTGACACTATCATCTCTTCTACGCAACTTTTTTTACATGTAAACTAACGTCTCTGCTATCTCCTCCCTATTATCTTGGAGTATGCGTGGCTGCATACAGACCTTGGGTTTTATCCGCATTTGTTAGTCAATTATTTTCTTCCATTCTATCCAAACTGTATTAACATTCTTTTTAAGCTCATCCTCTAGTGAAGTGTCTATTTTGTTATCTTCTTTAGTAGAAACTGAGGCAAAGCAGTTATTCAATACTTCCACCATATCTCTGTCGTTACCAGAGTTTATTTTTCTCATTTTTTAGTGGCCCTATTCCTACCTTAATTTTCTTTTTAAAACTATGCATTAACATGAATTGCTGAACCAAACAGTAGCCTGACACTAATATAAAAACAAGAAATGTTGGAATCACTCAGCAGGTCTGGCAGCATCTGTGGAAAGAGAAGCAGAGTTAACGTTTCGGGTCAGTGACCCTTCATCAGTAGCCTGACACTGTCAACTTTCTGCTTTTATTTTGTGGGACTGGGGTAAATGTCGGTTTGCCATATTTCTTGTACACTTCCTTCCATTTTTGGATAAAGTGTGAATGGACCTTTTGTTTGGCGTCCTGTTGCCATATACAATGGAATGCATTATCTTTTGCAAGTTACACCATTTTGCAAGGAGGTCGGGAAGCAGTCATTGGTGCCCTGACATGATCAAATCTGCCTGGTCTGATGGCATTCATCACCACTTTGAAAAGCTTGAAGCTTGTATGAAGAAAGTTTGTACTAGAGTTTTATCATTGAGTCCTCTAAACCAACTTTTACTACCGAAAGACACACACAACTAAAATTAAAACAAGAATCAATCAAGTATTTTCCAAAACAGAAAAATGTGGTAAACATAAATAGTGTGCTCAGTCGTTTGCAATTTGCCAAATTCCAGCTGATTAGATGATGATTGTGGGGGTGGGGCAAAAGAGAACAAATGGCAAGGTGTTGATAGGACAGAAGGTCACAGAGAATAACTGACAAGGAGGTCATGGGGCAAAGGCAAAGAGTGTGTTAATAGTGTGGTGAAATACAAAGCGTTAGTGCAGAGATGGTGTTAAATGACAGAATCATGAAAGCCCTAGCCACAAGCAAAAACATGAAAAAAAATGAAAAAAAGGTGGACAGGCACATGGTTAAAAAAAAGTGTAATGATGAAACACACTAAAATAAAATGAAATACAAATAAAAAATACAAAGTAAAACTAAAAAAAAAGGGGGGGGTGCGGTCATGCTCTGAAATTAGTGAACTCAATGTTCAGTCTGGTAGGCTGTAGCATGCCTGATCGGTAAATAAGGTGCTGCTCCATGTCTATGTTTGCATGGAACAGCAATTAAGGTTGCTGTTTATTAACGAGTATTCAAAAAGTTTCAAGAATCCTGCTCCATAGCATATTATAGAACCTGTGCAATATTCTCACATAATTATTGGTAGTACAGCAGCGTTCAGAGTTGGCTGAGTGATTTTATGAGGCAGTTTGACTTTTGTTTGCTTTGGTCGATATTTATTAATTTTTCTCAGACAGCGGGTAGTACTTGTTAAATCCTCTCCCTTCATTCTACCATCAGTGACGGGACCATCAGTTACCATGGTCACTGCAGTATGGAATTCTATTCCTAAACCTCCTCGTCTTGCTACCCCTCTCCCTACTTTCAAATTTCTCCTCAAAACTTATTTCTTTTACCCTGTCTTCCAAAACATCCCATAATTTCTCATATATCCTGGTCAGTGTAATAAAACGTGTAACAAGGCATGAAATGCCAAGAAAGTAAACTACTGTACTTTAGTACCATGAGAACTAGATTTATTATGCTGCAAAATGATTGAGGCAGATGTTCATTACAACACTCACAGGACTCTCAACATTGTCCTCCATCACTACCCTGCACTGTCCTGTGCACAATGGGATTGCACAACACTTCACTAAACATCCTCTGCTAATGCTCACTCACATGATTACAACTCTCACTTATCCACAACTAACATCTGTTACGACCAGGTGAGAAAGGTGTCTAGGAGTCCCTCTCAGCCTTCACCTGGTCTTACTGTAACAGGGTTTAATTTTTAAACACACTGTTTTTAGCTCCGCCTTGGTGAATCCTTGTTCACCACTTTCCAATTATAAGGTAAAGAAACCAGCACAAACAGGCTTTCTTAGGTTTAAAGAAGAAAAGTTGAAATTGATTAAACTTAAATTAGGTTAACACCAACGGATACACGACGTGCCCACGCTAGCATGCATATGTGATACACACATGCAAATAGAGACAGAAAAGAGAAGAAAAATAAAGTGAAAAGTTTGAGGAAATATCTGAAGAGATGTTGTTACGGTTCTTCAAGCTCTCTGTAGAGTCCTTGATTGTAGGTAGATCTTGCTTTTTGTTGGGGCCCAATAATCTTCTTAAACCCTTTTTGCTGTAGGAGACTTTTCACTCTTGGGGTTCATGTGTCTTCAGTGGATTCAAAGGCTTGTGAGAAAGAGATGGAAGCAGGCAGACAGGAGAGGCAGTGGCGAACCAGCCAGGAACCATCTTCTCAGTCCAGGAGAATTCTGCTTTTTGCCCAAACTGTTCGTACAAATTCAAAAAACTCAGGTTGCCCAGCAGGTTAGTCATATGACTAGCTGATTTGACCATGTCCATTTGTGTATTCGGCCACCTTAGCAGTCAACCTGGAATGCGAGCTCCCCCACCTTCAACGTCTGGTGATCAAAAGTCCATTGTGGGTTGAATGTGTCAGGGAATGGCTGCTTTGCCCTTCCAAACACTGTCTTTTAATATGCAAATGTCTTTCTAGTCACTGCTGATCTGTTTCACAAGTCCTTTCTTCACTCCAGTAACAGCTTAAAATGAATGTTCATGCCAAAATTAATGTGCCTCATTCTTGACAGGTGGGGGCCTAGAATAACAAATCTCACACACATATGCCACCTATTAACAACCACATTCTCCAAACTCCTCACATGACTCTCACTACCACACTTCACTCTTTCTTGCAGGAGAAGGTCGTACACAACACCAGGCAACAGGCTGTCACCTGAGAAGGAAGAGTGTATTCTGGCTGTGAGAAGGAGCAGAACGCTGGAGGAGATGACTCGCAGCTTTTCTTTATATCTAATTTTCTTTCGTTTCTTTTGACTGCCATTTCAGCCCACATGCTCTGCATGATGAGCTGCAGATGATTTCAGCACCTATTTCTTTCTCTCTGCTCTCTCTCATACCACAAGCTAATCCTTGTCCCTTACTTTCATTTCAGTTGCTCAGAATGTTGATGCCCCACAGCCAGTGGAGATGAAAGTGCAGTGTTGCAGAAGATACATCACTTGATCTGTCATTCAAAAGCACCAGTTCTTGTGATGACAAAATGCAGACTTTGAAGACTAGGTTAGAGGAGAGGTTTGTATGTTGTGACTCACTGACCACAAGTGCATAGTGTAAGATTATTGACATTGATTGTTAAAGCATTCTCTCTAGTATTGTAGGGTAGAAAATATAGACTAATGTCAAGAAAGAGGAATTACGGGAAATAATGCCTCAAACCATGTGTGTCAGACAAAAGACCTTGCAAAAACTTTAACTGCATGTGTAAGCTGAAAACACAGAATGTTCGAGGGCTGATAGGGATAAGCGAGTGAAGGAATGTATTGTTATTGAAATAATGAATGATGATTTTGTCATAGGGTACATATCCTTGAGCTCTGGTGAATCACCATGGAGATGGGCATGACTGGGAACTGGGAGGGGTTAATTGGATAAGAACCAGGATAAATAGACACTTCCGATCGAGCCCGTACAGTGGAGAGAACCAGAAACAAGACGACAAAGAGAAAAGAAGTTTGAAGACCAAAAGCTGCAAGAGAAGATGTGCGTTCCCCATCCAGGACTAATATGGGAATTATATAGCCCTATAAATTGCTACTCAAGTTTATTGCTTTAGTTTGAGTAAAACTTAATAAACTTGTTCACACTTTGTTTCAATAAAGTAGATTTACAACAGAACTTTTGTCATGTCCCATCCTGTACCAGTAAAGGGGAACGAACCTTACAAAGTTTACAATCCGGCAACTCCGGCAGGACATGACGAGATTGTGAACTCTTTGAGAGAAAGAAAGCATCTTGAGATTAGTGAGTCTGGCCAACACGCGTTTCGGGAGGAGGTGACACTTTATGGAGTGTGTGGACCCTAACGGATCCACCAGTGTTCAAAGGCATTTAAGAGAGAATAGATATAGTATAAAGCCATCAAACAAGTCTTTGAAATAATACAATGAAATACAGGAGTTAATGACTGGATGCCTGAACGTAGGTGATTGGAAGCCATATAGGGAAGTCAGAGTTTATTCAAGGTAGGATAGGTCAGAAAAAGTGAAAAGTTGATAAAGCAAGGAACCTTCTGGCTTATCAGTAGGTCTGAGATTTGGAACTGTGTAACCAGTGTATGACTGCTTTGTTACAACAGCAGCATATCTCTAGTCTGAATGCTGGCAAGGAGAGTTGGGGGAACAGGGTTAAGAAGAAAAGAAATAAGTTAAAAGGGCCACAGCAAAGTTAAATCTGCTGTGAGAAAAAAGGTGTAGTTTCTGTGTATGTGAATGGAATATGGGAATTTCTGATTTGTGAATGACAGCATTTCCTTTGAAGGTTTGTTTGAACGAAATCTGTGTGTGTCAGCTTTATTGTTCTGTGCACGGAACGAATAGTTGTTTAACCCTTTGTGGTCTTGGACGTTGTTTTAAATTTGTGGATTGTTCTATGTGCATACACATTTATGATTGGTGAGATCTTGAACTGGTTAAAGCTGTGGATGTGATTGTTTAGTGTGTTCATTTCAATTTTTGATCATGCACCCAGAAATGGGAAATAAAAACTGAATTACATTCTAATTAAATATGCTGGTGTGTTGTTTTATTTTTAATTAAAACTTAGTTTTGCAACTGTGAAAAGGCATTAACAGTTTGTTTTGAAAGAGACAAGCTTCAGCCTTGAGGATGACATGGAAGAAATCCAATTTGAACTTTTTGATTAGAGATACAGCACTGAAACAGGCCCTTCGGCCCACCGAGTCTGTGCCGAACATCAACCACCCATTTATACTAATCCTACACTAATCCCATATTCCTACCAAACATCCCCACCTGTCCCTATATTTCCCTACCACCTACCTATACTAGTGACAATTTATAATGGCCAATTTACCTATCAACCTGCAAGTCTTTTGGCTTGTGGGAGGAAACCGGAGCACCCGGAGAAAACCCACACAGACACAGGGAGAACTTGCAAACTCCACACAGGCAGTACCCGGAATCGAACCCGGGTCCCTGGAGCTGTGTGGCTGCGGTGCTAACCACTGCGCCAACGTATTTCAAAACACGTTGCTATAATTGGACGAGAGCTGAAAAAACTATTACTTTTTTTCGCAATTTACAGATAGAGCATATTGACTGTTTTTCTAAATGATGTTAAGTAGCAAACATCAGGAATCAAAACTTGGTGTAAAGGAGGAAAAGGGTAAATAAAGGAGATATGGGAAAGATTCTGTTCCCTTTTCTAATTTTAAGGACTACAAAGTTGTCTCCTTAAGGAGCTGGTGTGAATGCTTCAGAGCTCACAAGCTTGTGGAAGGCTCCAACCTCTTTAACTCAATTTGGCGTAAGAATGTTGAAGATTTTATGTAATTGTGAAAGCGAACTTTTGTTTAGTTTTATTTTTCTTCAGTTTTATTACAGTCATTTGCAAAGGTGGCTGAAGAAAGAACACGAAAAAAAATGACTTTTTTTTTTAAAAAGCACATTCTATTCTGCTTTGTGTTTAGTTAATAAGTATTGGTCTGAATTAAGTTGGAATTACTAAGATTAACTAAACTGTTAAGTTGTGAAAACTCCAATTTCATTGGTGACCACAGTGAAATTCTGGTTATTATATCAAGGTATGTGAGGGTTTTTAATTCCAGATAATAAGGTTCACACATCTAAAGCTTGGAAGTTTCGAATTTTAGATGTTTAATGATGTGAATTGGAATTCGGGATATTTGATGAGATTCTGTTTGTTGGGCTGACAGGTTTTATCAATGTTCAATAAATCTTTCCCCAAAAGATACTTTTTGTTGGATACTCAGGAATCACTTAGAAGGCTTTTATTTATTTTTTGTTCTTTTTAAATGAAAATTTGATGATCCCCTTAAATTTCAGGTAAATGTTCCCTTTGAGTGCTTGAAATAGCTACTCACATCAATTTTATTTTATCAATAATTCCAATGTATAAATTTACACTCAGCGATACAGAAGTGCATACTAGTTTTGCTGCACAGGACTCATATTAATTTTGAAAATGCAGGCTACAGAAGGAGGACCATGGACATTCATGGGGAAATGTTTGGTGCACTGGACAGTCTGCCAGAGAGCTTGCACACAATGTTGCAGTGTATGGAGGCATCCGAGCATGGGGACCATTCTGTCCAACATGGACATGTAGTCAGCTCTATCAGCATCATGTTTTAAAAAAATCTAGAGAACAGATAGCAGAGGCACTATTATACATATTTAATAATTTTGTTATACCTATATTTATTTAAGAAAGGAGATACAACATGTCCAGGGAACTGCAGATAAGTCAGCTTAACAGTGGTGGTAGGAAAGATAATGGAATCTCTACAAAAAGAGAAAATAGAAAAAAATCTAGAAACCAAAAATATAAGAATGAATAGCATATTCAAAAAGGAAAATCTTGCTTGACCAGTCTCACTGAATTCTTTGAAGAGATAACAGAGAGAACATACAAGGCCAGTTATAGTAGATGTAATTTATCTAGAGTTCCAAAAGGCCTTTGATATGGGACCACATAACAGACTGATGAGTAAGGTCAGAGGATGCAGAGTCAGGGGACAAGTAGTTGAATGAATCGATAATAGCTGGAAGATAGAAAGCGAACAGTAAGGGTATATAGTAGCTAATCAGAATGGCAAAAGGTGGAAAGTGGGGTCCCACAAGGATCAGTGTTGGAACCACTGTCGTTCATAATTCATATTAATGATTTAGTCTTTGGAATTAAAAACACAATTTCTAAATTGGCAAATGACACCAAGAGGGACGGACCTCACAAAGATTACAATCTGGTGACTTAATTTCATTTGCATTTTGGGTTGGGACCCCAACATTGGGGTTAAATACATGTCCTGAACCCACAATGTGTCAGGAACACTCACCCAACAGTTATTTTGCTTTGATTGGCCAATTAGTGTCCAGAGGGCACTTTGCTATCCAATTAAGGATGGCAGCCGGGCTCTTGAACCTGGAGGGTCAACAGGAGGAACGAGCTGCAGCCTGCTTGAAGCGCCCTCTCAGCAACTTAAAAAAAATTATTATAAAATGGCCACAGCTGCCAGGCCACCATTCTGGAGGGAATACTCCTCCACAGGGCAGCTGGTGGCCACAGATGTAGCCAGGTAGGCAAGACAGGGCTTCAGAAGCTGCCTGGAGCGCCAGTCCCCCGATCAGCCACCAGCAGGCTGCCTCTAGGCAGCTGCATGCTGCACATGCCGAGGGGAGCCTGCAGACTGACTGCAAAATTCCAGTTGGCCTCTGACAATCTAGTGGTGCGAGACCCCTTGGGGACGAGCGACCATAATATGATAGAATTCTTCATCAAGATGGAGAGTGACGTAGTTGATTTTGAGACAAGGGTCCCGGGATCTTAGTAAAGGAAACTACGAAGGTATGAGGCTCGAGTTGGCCATGACGGATTGGGAAATGTTACTTAAAGGGATGAAGGTGGATAGGCAATGGAAAACATTTAAAGAGCAAATGGATGAACTGCAACAATTGTTTATCCCTGTCTGGCGCAAAAGTAAAACGGGAAAGGTAGCCAAACCATGGCTTACAAGGGAAATTAGAGATAGCATTAGATCCAAGGAAAAGGCATATAAGTTTGCCAGGAAAAACAACTGACCTGAGGATTGGGAGCAGTTTAGAATTCAGCAAAGGAGGACCAAGGGATTGATTAAGAAGGGGAAAATAAAGTACGAGAACAAGCTTGCGGGGAACATAAAAACTGACTGTAAAAGTTTCTATAGGTATGTGAAGAGAAAAAGATTGGTGAAGACAAATGTACGTCCCTTACAGTCAGAAACAAGGGAATTTATTACGGGGAATAAAGAAATGGCTGACCAACTAAATGCATACTTTGGTTCTGTCATCACAAAGGAGGACACTAATATCATACCAGAAATGTTGGGGAACACAGGGCTTAGTGAGAGAGGGGAACTGAAAGAAATCAGTATTAGTAGAGAAATGGTGTTGGGGAAATTGATGGTATGTCTCCCAGAGTACTTAAGGAAGTGGCCCTAGAAATAGTGGATGCATTGGTGGTCATCTTCCAAGATTCTAGAGACTCTGGAACAGTTCCTACAGATTTGAGGGTAGCTAATGTAACTTCACTATTTAAAAAGGGAGGTAGAGACAAATCAGGCAATTATAGACCAGTCGGCCTGACATCGGTAGTGGGGAAAATGGAGTCAATTATCAAAGATTTTATAGCAGAGCACTTAGAGAACAGTGGTAAAATCAGGCAGAGTCAGCATGGATTTACGAAAGGGGAGTCATGCTTAACAGATCTACTAGAATTCTTCGAGGATGTAACTCGTAGAGTTGATGAGGGGGAGCCAGTGGATGTGGTTTATTTGGACTTTCAGAAGGCTTTCGACAAAGTCCCACATAAGAGATTAGCATGTAAAATTAAAGCACGTGGGATTGGGGGTAGTGTATTGCGATGGATAGAAATTTGGTTGGCAGACAGGAACCAAAGAGTAGGGATAAATGGGTCTTTTTCCAAATGGCAAGCAGTGACTTGTGGGGTACCGCAGGGATCGGTGTTAGGACCCCAGCTATTCACGATATACATTAATGATTTAGATGAGGGAACTAAATGTAATATCTCCAAATTTGCAGATGAAACAAAACTGGGTGGGAGGGTGAGTTGTAAGGAGGATGCAGAGAGGCTTCAGGGTCATTTGGACAAGTTGAGTGAGTGGGCTAATGCATGGCAGATGCAGCATAATGTGGATAAATGTGAGGTTATCCACTTTGGTAGTAAAATCAGGAAGACAGATTATCTGAATGGCTATAAACTGAGAGAGGGGAATATGCAGCGAGACCTGGGTGTTCTCGTACACCAGTCGCTGAAGGTAAGTATGCAGGTGCAACAGGCGTTAAAAAAGGCAAATGGTATGTTGACCTTCATAGCGAGAGGATTCGAATACAGGAGCAGGGATGTCTTGCTGCAATTATACAGGGCCTTGGTGAGGCCACACCTGGAATATTGTGTGCAGTTTTGGTCTCCTTATCTGAGGATGTTCTTGCTATACAGGGAGTGCAGTGAAGGTTTACCAGACTGATTCCTGGGATAGCGGGACTGACGTACGAGGAGAGATTGAGTCGGTTAGGATTATATTCGCTGGAGTTCAGAAGAGTAAGGGGGGATCTCATAGAAACCTATAAAATTCTAACAGGACTTGACAGGGTAGATGCAGGAAGGATGTTCCCGATTGTGAGGGAGTCCAGAACCAGGGGTCATAGTCTAAGGAAACGGGGTAAACCTTTCAGGACAGAGATGAGGAGAAATTTCTTCACCCAGAGACTGGTGAGCCTGTGGAATTTGCTACCACAGAAAGCAGTAGAGGCCAAAACATTGTATGTTTTCAAGAAGGAGTTAGATATAGCTCTTGGGTTTAAAGGGATCAAAGGGTATGGGGCGAAAGCGGGAACAGGTTACTGAGTTGGATGATCAGCCATGATCATAATGAATGGCGGAGCAGGCTCGAGGGGCTGAATGGCCTACTCCTGCTCCTATTTTCTATGTTTCTATGATCAATGGCCTTAATTGGCCTTTATTATTAGCTTAATAGCCTGCATGCCACTTGCAGACAGGTAGGCATTCTGCCCCCAATCCAGCATTCAGGAAAATGGCTCAGGGTTGGGATGGTGCAGGCAAACTGATATGCTAGCCTGTGGCATGTAATTACACACCCGTCTGCCTCCATTCCCATCCTCATATCAGGGCAAAATTCATGCCCCAAATTAGGTGGGATATTCATTACTGAGAAGAACTGCAACAAATTACAAGAAGATATTAACCAAATTTTAGAATGAGTATATAATTGGCAAATGAATTTTGAGATAGATAAGTGTGAGGTGTAACATTGGTAAGAACAATAAGATCACATATTACTTGGAAAATAAGAATCTAAATGGGGTAGAGGAGCAAAGGGATCTAGGGTGACAAATAAACAAACCACTAGAAGAAGCAATGCAGGTTAACAGGGCCATAAAAAGCAAGCCAAACATTAGGGTTTATTTCTAGAGGGATAGAATTGAAAAGAGAAGGTATGCTAAACTTTTAACAAACCTTGGTTAGACCACACTTGGAGTACCGTATACAGTTCCGGTGCAAAAATAATTTACGTGGATGACATCAGGGGCCGGATTTTTAAAGCCCACTGAGTGGGGTGAGAGTGGGATGCGTGCCTCCAATTAAGTGCCTGTTGAGCTCAATGAAGAGCTCATTAATAGGCTTGTCATCAGCAGTTTTTAATTTTCAAAGGCTGGGAACGTGGAGGACGCCATGTCTGGAACACAGCAGGGTGTTCAAGCGGTGAACACAGCTGAGTGCCATGACAGCTATGGGAAGGGCTGATTAAAATACAGCAGAAGCACAAAATAAAGCACAGCTGCCCCAATCATGCCACAGAGTGGCCACTGCTGCAGCTGTTAAGATTTGCTTTTCTCAGTGATGAGCGGGAGGAATCAGAGGGATGTGAGGTGGCTAGCATCACTTGGGCAGCTGGGGTTGGCAGGGGAAGGCCTGGTGAATGCAGAAAGCCCAGCTGAGGGGTTCAGATGGTAACAGGCTACTCTGACATTGGACAAAGCAGCCATGATGAGCTGCGGCAGATGCACCTTCTAGACATTAGGAGGCCAGAGGAGCATAGTCCAGAGCTGCAAGGGGAGGAAGGCACTACCCAAGACATTGGGTGCACAGCCCAAGAGTCAGCTACAGTTTCAGACAGCGGGATCGCTCAGAATAGCAGCCTTGTGGTTGATCAGTTTTTTTGTAAAAAAAACATGCTGAGTTTCACAGGTGACAGGTTTTCCAGCAACCTTTAAAAAAAGTCAGAAAACCTTGAATCTGTCCAAAGTTGGGAAACCGCTGTTACGTTCTCATGCAGCATCTATCAGCTGTGAAACTGACAGTGCGATTTTTTTTAAAGAAGGCGGGTTCGGAAGACAAGACCATGCGAAATTTCTCATCTCCGAAATACATCCGTGAACCGGATGGAAACCTTTTGCGGGCCGGATCCTAGCCTGTGGGCCGTATGTTGGACAACCCTGATATAGGTGATGCAGGGGGTGCCTGTTGGTGGCTTGATCTGTGTGCTTGCTGACAGACAAGCAATTGGCTTTTGGAAAGGTGTTGGCTGGTGTGACTCAACCAGGCTGTTGCAGCCTGTGCCAAGATGCTGCAATCTGCAGCTGAGTCCTCTTGGGTCCACATTTACATCAGGTCATCCTCCAAGGTCACCTGACATTTTCTCAATGGAAGTTTACGAGTTGGCTATCTCTCAAGCTGTAGCCATTCAGGAAGCAACTCATAGTAGCGTCAGGATAACAAAACAAGCACAAAAGACAGGCACTAATGGCTAATGCAAGGGTGATTAGTCTTTTTTGTCAGTGTTGACATAATTTGCTAAATTTATTTTTTGATCTGGATTTGGTGCTGATACTTGTCTTTTCAGTGAAAGGAAGGCAATGTTTAAAGTGAAGGATGGAAATCAGATGTTGGTTCTAAGAAGAATGATATGGATGGTGTGACTGTTGGTAAATGGGAGAGATGATTTAGTTTAAATGCTCTTCTACAAGCCTGTCTGAGAGCCTGAACAGATAAGGACTCTGGTGATTGCTGATTTTCCTCCCTCTCTTGCATCGCCTCCTGTACTTGTTGCTGCCCAGGCGATGGTAAGGGGATAATGATGGGGTGGTGATGCATGCGGTAGATCATGACAAATCTTCATACCCACAAAGTTCCTTTGCAACAGTCCAGGCAACAGAAGCGTTGCCTGAGCACACCAATTATTTGGTCAGTGATGCTCCTTCTGGCAGCATCACTCCTGTTGTAGCCATGCTCTGCAGCTCATGTAACTTTTGGAAGGGATATCCCTTGCCGCCCAATAATCAGCCTGTAACTTGGAGCCTGGTAGGAATAAAGGCAACACAGAGGACTGACGGAGGATGAAAGAGTCATGACTGTTACCAGGATAGCAGGCACCGACCTGCATGATGCAGTGCCTGCAGTTGTAAACCAGTTGCATGATTCAAGAAGTAGAATCCCTATGAATAGATAAAGATGCTAGGCTGGGTGCAAGCAAGGCAATATGTGTGCAATCAATGGCATCTTGCACCATGGAGAAGTCTGCCATGAATGTGAAACATAGTGCTCTCTCAACCTGCTTTGTTCTGTCAATAGGGAGGAAAATGTGTTGTTTTCATCCTGTAGAGAACCGCATGACCTCCTTATACATCTGGTACACTGCAAACTTTGAAATGTTGCTGATTTCAGTTGTTGAAGTTTGAAAGGAGGCTGTGGCATAAATGTTGAGGGCCATGATGACCTTGACAGCTACAGGCAGTGCTGTCCATACCCTTGTTTGAGGCTGGAACTGTGGCTGCAACAAGTGACATAGCATAGTGATTTCCTCCTGGTTAAAGCAAAGGCAGCTTAAAAATTGCTCCTCAGTAAAGTTGAGGTAGGAGAAGTGCTCCCTGAATACTCTCTCTGGATTTGGCCTTCTGTTCAGTGCCCTTCTCCTCCTACCTCTTTGGGTAGATTCTCTTGCTCTGTGGGATCTTATTGCTGCATCTCCTCATTCTCCATTCCCAAAGGCAGCCATACCAGATGAATTAAGTCTGCATCCAGACTAATGTGAAACAAAGAGCATCAACAGTGCAAAAGCAGCAAATTCACTCTCTGCGCTCATAAACTGTCAGAAATAGAGGAGATAAGATGAAAGCCATTTGCATCCAGCCCTGTCAGCACATCAGAGCAGTGTTATGAATGCTGGACTTAGTATGGTCATGTTTTAAAAGCTGTGATTTTTATTCTGCCCAGAGACAAGCCAGGGGTCTTGGTTGCCATGAGAACAAGAAACCCAGATCAAAGACCCTTTTGTAAACAGCAATGTTGTAACACCTAAAGGACAATGGGTTTCGCTCTCCCAGACTCATGGATGGTAGAAATGGAGCCAGGGGCTCTAAAAATGCAAATACGAGTTGCAATTTTTAACACCTGGAAACAAAGGAAGGCCCAGGTGGTTTTGCTATGGTCAGACATAACGACTCAGAATTGTTAAAGGCAATTGACTATTGACTTTTGATCTAGATATATCCGAGGTGCTTTCCTAGGTCTGGAGGCTAATACGAAGAAAGTAAGACGAGCAAGCAGAGCTGTGCAGCCAAACGAGAGAGGGAAGCAGCTGCTTCAGACCACCAATACAGCAAAAGGCTGCTAAGACTTGAACCCAATTTGAAAGTTGGGGTTTGCGAAGGAGAAAAGACCAATGAGGTCACCAGAGATTGCCTTATTAACAGAAGACCAGTTGAATGTGCTCAGAAGTGAGTGAAGAGGACATTGTTTTTGAGCAGAACACTGGGAGATCCAATCCATTGCACTGGAAGGAGTTTGGGATTTTTAAATGCAAGGATGAGAACACTGTTTAACAGATAAATGTGGTGTGGGATTTGAGTGTGTTAATATGTTAATCAGAAGTACCTTTTTCTGTAAATTAGTGTATTAGCTACCTACTAAGTACTGTTTAGTTTTGGTAAAAGTTTAAAAATGTGAAATCTTGTCATGTAATTCTTTAATTGGTCTGGGGAGTTTATATCTCTTGTTTCAAAGTTAATGGTCTCCACTGAGATCAGAACAGCAGTTATCATCAGTCCTTCTTTCCCTCTCAAGCACTAACCAACTAACAGGTAGCCTGAGGAAATTGACAATGAGGCTAAGGGGAGTGCACAGAGCATGCGCGGACGGTTGAGCTGGGATCAGATGAGGAGGCAGATGCTGCTGATCTTAAACTCAGGAAATGTCAGCTGTTGGTTCAAGCTCCCAGGTAATTTAATCTCATGCATCTAGCTTTTAGAGGAAACATCAAATATATGTGCAAATACTCTGGTGTGTCTGAGCATGTGCAGTATATGTTTAGTTTAGTTTAGAGATACAGCACTGAAACAGGCCCTTCGGCCCACCGAGTCTGTGCCGACCATCAACCACCCATTTATACTAATCCTACACTAATCCCATATTCCTACCACATTCCCACCTGTCCCTATATATTTCCCTACCACCTACCTATACTAGGGGCAATTTATAATGGCCAATTAACCTATCAACCTGCAAGTCTTTGGCATATGGTGGAGCAAATCTGTGGCTCCCTGATTCATTGGTGCATTATCATGCAGCAATGTTCCCTCTAACTTCTGTTTGCTGTGCGCTGCTTATTTGTTACACTGCGTACATGCACATCTTAAAGGGAAAGCTGCTTGTACGCAGTTTGTTCTCTGCACACACATTCCCGATAGCTGTGTGGCTGCACACCCATGCAGCCTAGAGGGAACATTGCCCTGAAGCATGTGGTGGTTTCAGGCTGAGAGACATGCACAACAGTCTTAGCTTCTATCCTGGATGCTCACACTGCCTTGAGTGTTAGATTGGTGAAGCATGTCGGAAAGAAACAACAGGTATACATAAAGTATTAGTTTTCATTAAAAATTATATCTATATTATATTAAAGTTGTGTGTGCAGACATGATTTCTGGCAAGATTTAGAAGTGACTTTGATATGGTGGCATGAATGAGAATTGAACGGGAGCCAGGTAAGTTTATGTACATATGTTGACCCTGCTAAAAATGTTTACAGCACAGAAGGCCATTCAATTCATTGGGTTTGTGCCAGCATTTTGTTTGAGCAATTATTCATGCACAAAAGGAGCCGTGATGAAATAATGAAATAGAAGAATTATGAACTTTAAAAAAGTCAACTGCTAAATAAAATCACAAGAACGTGGACACTTATACTCAGTAAAAATGAAGTAATGGCCATGTGACCCCCTTCTGTACTGGAAATCGACAAACTCATCTGCAAGGACAAGGCTCATTAACCTCATCTGAAATAGCTCCGAGAAGAACCCCTTTGAAATTGAAAGGAACTATTGCATATTAGTGACTCTGAATAACATGAATGGATTAACAGAGGACACTGAAGACAGTGTGGCTCATAGCCAAACCAAGATGAATAAAGTGTGAAGCATCAACATCATAACAGAATGATTCCCATTCAAACATCTAAAACGGCCATGATTATCACATCTTGGCCCATTGTGTGGTCACAACAGGGAGGGGCCATGTGCCTCCTAACAGAAGCTAATGAGAGAGATTTTTACCTTAAAAGGTAGCTCTCTGGAAAGAGAGAGGGGGAAGATCAAGCCAACATCACAGCAAGCCTGCGAGAAGGATCCAGGAAAGAGGAGAACCCTGCTGACCAAGAACACTCACCACAGCAAAGACATCACAAAATGACTGAGATTAACCATCCGAGAAGATAAAATACTACACACCACCATCTTTGGGCTGTATTAAAACCACTAGAGCTCAACAATATCTTCGCAAATTCAAACCTGCGAATAATCAGGCCTGCAACTTTAAAACAAAAAAGACTTTTCCTCCCACGAAGACTCAATACTCTTCTGTAAACCATGAAAACTTACCTCACTAGGGAACTTAAAATACCTCTTACACTTTTCTCTCTCTCTATTCTTGTGCAAGTATGTGTGGTTTTGCCCACAAGTGGAAACATCTTTTCTCCAACAATTAGGGACGAAGAGGGCTGATGTCCTGTCACATTTTAGAATTGGAAGCAGATTGAAGAAATGTCCCTTCATTTGAAAGTACAAGAGAAGGAGGTGTTGTGTTAAAGTAGATCCTGTTACATAGAAGACTTCAGTGATGAGATGTGTTGTGATGACCCTTGCAGAGGTAACTGAGGAGTGCTGGTAATCATGATGCTCTTTTCCATGAAGTATGGGCTCCAAAGAAACAAGGACGTCTTTGGCAGCAATGTCCAGCCCTTATACATGGCAAGGTTCCACAGGACATAGCATGACACATAGTTCATAGCCCCTCCAGATCAATCCAGGCAGGGCAGAGAATCAAGCCTTTAAGATCCCAAAGGTCCCCTTGGAATTTAATCTTGAGAAGTGCGAGGTGATGCATTTTGGGAGGACTAACAAGGCAAGGGAATATACAATGGGTGGTAGGACCCTAGGAAGTAAAGAGGGTCAGAGGGACCTTGGTGTACTTATCCATAGCTCACAGGTAGATAAGGTGGTTAGGAAGGCAAATGGGATACTTGCCTTTATTAGCCAAGGCATAGAATATAAGAGCAGGGAGGTTACAGTGGAGCTGTATAAAACGCTAGTTAGGCCACAGCTGGAGTACTGTGTACGGTTCTGGTCACCGGACTATAGGAAGGATGTGATTGCACTGGAGAGGGTGCAGAGCAGATTTCATCACCCAGAAACCACCTAATTCATATGATTTTCTTCCTTGAAAGATCAGGCAGTGTTGTTGAAGGATGAATGCATTATGCTTTCAGCATATCATTGACATAGAATCATATAGCAGAGAAGGAGGCCATTCCGGTTTTTTGAAAGAGCTATCCACTTCATCCCACTCGCCTGCTCTGAACTCAAAGCCCTGCAGATACTTCCCTTTCAAGTATATATCCAATTCCCTTTTGGAAGTTAGCATTAAATCTGCTTCCACTACCCTTTGAAGCAATGAATTCCACATCAAAGCAACTTGCTGTATAAAAACACTGATATCCCCTCTGATTCTTTGTCCAATTCTCTTAAACCTGTACCCTCAGGTTATTGACTCACTTGCCAGCTGAAACAATTTCTTCTTATTTACTCTAATAAAACCCCTCAAAAGAATAAAAGAGGTAGGCCATTTAGGACTGAGATGAGGAGGAATTTCTTCACTCAGAGAGAAGTGAATCTTCAGAACTCTCTACCCCACAGGGCTGTGGAGGCTCAGCCATTCAGTATGTTCAAGACAGAGATCAACAGATTTCTAGATATTAAAGATATCATTGGATATGGGGATAGTGTGGGAAAATGGCATTGAGGTAGAAGATCAGCCATGATCTGGCTGCATGGCAGAACAGGCTCGAGGGGCCAGATGGCCTACTCTTGCTCCTATTTCCTATGATCCAACATCTCAATTAAATCTCCCTTTAACTTCTCTGCTCTAAGAACAATGGCAGCTTCTCTAATCTCTTCATATAACTGAACATGCCCACCTGATATCATTCTAGTAAATGTCCTTTACATCCTCTCCAAAGCCTTGACCTCCTTCCTAAAGTGTGGTGCCCAGTACTGGACACAATGTTCCAGCTGAGACCTAATGAGTGATTTATAATGGTTTAGCATAGCTTCCTTGGTTTTATACTCTGTACATCTATTTATAAAGCCCAAGATCGTGCATGCTTTTATTTAAACAGTCTGATCAACTTGCCCTGTCAGTTTAAAAATTTTGTGTATGTGAACTCCTAGGTTTCTCTGTTCCTGCACCCTATTTAAAATTGTACCATGTATTTATATTCACTTGACTCATTCTTCTTCAAAATGAATCACTTCACACTTCTTGGTATTAAATATTCATCTGCCATGTGCCTACCCATTTCACCAGTTTGACTCTGTCCTGCTACTACCTTCCTCATTGTTCCCTGCATTTCCAAGTTTCGAAGTCATCAATACACATCAAAAATCAGTGGGTCTTAATCATGGATCTAAGGAAAACAAAAATCCTACTGAATTTACTAATCTGGTGAAAAATATGGATTAAAATTATTTTTTTTAAAAATGGGAATGAAACACCCCAGTTTATAAAAATACCAAATATAGCTGCAAGTGCGTAAAGCCAACCTCAGAACAGCACCTTTTAATCTACAACTATTATTTTTTCCACTTCCCATTAAGTCCTCTCCTTCCACAGACAGGGTACTACCTTCTCCATCAAGCACTGTCCCAATTTACTATGGTAAAATTCTGCATAAGTATTTGCTGATTCCCAAAGCTCATCAAGCAAAACATTTTAAAATTCACCCTTCCTCCTATCTTCATTGTTTTTTCAACTATAATTTTTCAATCGTACCCATAGGCTGGAATTTTTTGTTGGGCGGGGCGGTCCTGTCCACCAGCTGAGAAGTCAGTGGCGAGCCAGCCTGGCCTGGAAGCCAAACCAAATTTTACACTCCCTAGGCCCTTAATTGGTCTTGGGTGGGACTGCCAACTCCTTGAGGCAGGAAGTCCTGCCTAATGGAGATGCTGGCCCATCAGCGGGCGGGCAGCTCTTAGTCCTAGCAGCGCCACCTGGAGTGGTGGCCACTGCTGGGATTGCACCCAGCCTTTGGAAGATGTTGATAGACAGCGCCAGAAAGGTGGTAAGTTTTTAGGGTCAGGCCCTGGTGAGGCAAGGGGGTTGGTTAAGGGGGCGGGGGAAGTGTTGTGCGTTGGGGGCGTTTGGGGCTTTGGGGGCGGCCATCCGTAGGGCACAGGGTACCCGATCAGGAGGGGCCCCCCCACCAGCAGCCCACAAGAAGGCCGCCTGCTTTCATCAGTTGGGCTTTTTGAGGCCTCAGCCATCCGCCAGCCAAGGGTAAAATAACTGTGGCGGTGGGCGGCAGCCCTTAATTGCCAGTTAATTGGCCACTTAAGGGCCTTGATTGGCCTTGGACAGGTGGGCCGTTTCTCGCCTCCACCGCCCCACATAAATTGGTAACGGGGCGGGAGCAGATCAGAAACGCACCCCCCCACCACCCCCATGCCACCAGCCCCCTCATTTAGGGAGCGTAAAAGTCTGGCCATAGCCCTCTGGGTAATGTCAACAATTTAGTGCCAATTAATACACAATCAAGTGTAATACCTGCCCTTTTACCTCCTCTCTCCTCAGCATCCAAGGCCGCAAACACTACTTCCAGGTGAAGCAGTGATTTACTCGTACTTCCTTCAATTTAGTGTACTGTATTCACTGCTCACAATGTGGTTGCCTCTATACTGGGGAGACCAAACGCAGATTGGGTGACCCCTTTGCAGAACACCTCCGCTCAGTCCGAAAGCATGACCCCAAGCTTCCGGTTGCTTTCCATTTCAACACCACCCCCCCTCTCTCACACCAACATTTCTGTCTTTGGCCTGCTCCAGTCTTCAGTGAACATCAACGCAAGCTCGAGGAACAGCACCTGATCTTTCGATTAGGCACTCTACAGCTTTGTGGACTGAACACGGAGTTCAAAAACTCCAGAGCATGACTGGCCTTTTAAAAATATTTTTCTTTGCATTGGTTTCTTTTGTATTGTGGTTTCTGGACTCAGTTAAAAGTTTCCAAATTAATTTTACTTTTACCTTTGAAGTTGACAATTAAATATGATGTTCATTCCATGACATGCGTTACATCAGCTGGACTAAGCTTCAACCCAGCTTCAGAGGTGAAATTGCAGTGCTCTAACTCACTGTGACAATCAGTATCTCCAGTTTACTTAAAAGAATCTTATATTTTGTCTCTAAGAAACTTACTTGCATTGCTCAATATCTGTTGCATGCACCCTTTCCTTGTGTTCATGCTGTACAGCCTTCCAATCAATTCGGTAGTTACTCTTCACTTTGCTTGCAAAGGTAATTGCAAGCACTACTCCTGTTGGTGTGTCAAAAGACACAACTTTAAACATGGCCGCACCTCCATTTTCAAACAAATCTGGAAGGAAAAAAATCATAGGAATAAATTTTAATATTTCAACAGCAAATGTTTGAATTGTTATATTTATCATCCCATTTTTAAGTAGAAAAAGATAAAGCAAGACAAGATAATGAAATGCAAAAAGATCATGTAGCCCATCCTGCCCACTCATTCCACAGATCAAGCACCATTTAACCCATCATGCATTATCTTACTTCTTTACTTTTCTAAAAAAAAATGTGGCCCATATGCACAGGCACCACGTCATGGAGCCACCACGATTTCAAGCGTGGTGGCTCATTTGTATGGCTGTGGCGCCCGCGTCTGCCCCCCAACCCCACCCCGATGATACAGAGGGGGCGGGAAAGCTGTTGCCAGCAATAGCGTCCGGCGCCAATACACAGGCACCATTTTTAAAGGGCTTACAGCCCTCAATGGAGATTTAAAAATTAAAGGGCCAGGTCTGTTCAATGACCAATAAACAGAACTAAATTACCGTTAAATTCATTTTCCCACCCCCGCAACACCCCTCCGACCAATCCGCAATGATGTCATCCCACTCCCCCCCCGCACAGAGAAACAATCCTCCTCCCTCTACCCACAGGTGTTGTGCCACGTTTCCCCAAATGGGGATTTGAAGGTGCAGCATTGTTGGCAGCCCGAATGAGGATCGGTAAGGCGATTAAGGAGGCGACGGGACCCTCATTAAATCAGGTACATAAATCAGTTTACATATTGAAATGGGGTCCCATCGCTGAGTGGCGGGGCAGCTGCCACGAGGCCTCGCCACCACCGCCGCCGAGATCGGCACAGAGCCTGTCGCCATCAGGGTCGGTGGTGGACCTTCGCCGCACCGATCCTCAGTGCCCACCACCCACCCCCCACAACGTTCCCGAAGATGGAGGGGTTTTAAAATCCAGCCCAACAAATAGAAGTATCAACATAACCTGAGAGAAGGTACACCATAATAGAGTAAGTGTTATTGTAAAGATCAATGAAAGAGGTCAAATATTGGTAGAAATGAAATTAGAAGGAACAAAGGAAAATTGGAGCTTGGCTTATAACAGAAATTCAACATGTTTTATAATATGTATGTTAATTATTGCTTCATTTTATTGTTTCATTTTTGCCAGAAGCATGCTTGGTAGCATAATGTGGTTGACTCTTACATGCCCACTGAAATGGCCTAGAAAACCACTCAGCTGTATCTAACCGCTACGAAGTCAATAAAAAGGAATGAAACTGGACGGACCACCCGGCATCAACCTAGGCACCGGAAACGACAAAGGCAAACCCAGCCCTGTCGACCCTGCAAAGTCCTCCTTATTAACATCTGGGGACTTGTGCCAAAGTTTGGAGAGCTATCTCACAAACTTGTCAAGCAACAGCCTGACATAGTCATACTCACAGAATCATACCTGACAGACAATGTCCCAGACACTGCCATCATCATCCCCGGGTATGTCCTGTCCCACTGGCAGGACAGATCCACCAGAGGTGGCAGCACAGTGGTATACAGTAGGGAGGGAATTGCCCTGGGAGCCCTCAACATTGACTCTGGACCCCATGAAGTCTCATGGCATCAGATCAAACATGAACAAGGAAACCTCCAGCTGATTACCACCTACCACCCTCCCTCAGCTGATGAGTCAGTACTACTCCATGTTGAACAGCACTTGGAGGAAGCACTGAGGGTGACGAGGGCACAGAATGAACTCTGGGTGGGGGACTTCAATGTCCATCACTAAGAGTGGCTCGGTAGCACCACTACTGACCGAGCTGGCCGAGTCCTAAAGGACATATCTGCTAGACTGGGTATGCGGCAGGTCGTGAGGGAACCAACAAGAGGGGAAAACATACTTAACCTCGTCCTCACCAATCTGCCTGCCACAGATGTATCCGTCCATGACAATATTGGTAGGAGTGACGACCGCACAGTCGTTGTGGAGACGAAGTCCTGCCTTCACATTGAGGATACCCTCCATCATGTTGTGTGGCGCTACCACTGGGATAAATGGGATAGATTTCGAACAGATCTAGCAATGCAAAACTGGGCATCCATGAGGCGCTGTGGGCCATCAGCAGCAGCAGAATTGTACTCAACCACAATCTGTACCTCATAGCCCAGCATATACCCACACTACCATTACCACCAAGCCAGGAGACCAACCCTGGTTCAATGAAGAGTGCAGGAGGGCATGCCAGGAGCAGCACCAGGCATACCTCAAAATGAGGTGTCAACTTGGTGAAGCTACAACACAGGACTATCTGCGCGCCAAACTGGGTAAGCAGCATGCGATAGACAGAGCTAAGCAATCCCATAAACAAAGGATCAGATCCAAGCTCTGCAGTCCTGCCACATCCAGCCATGAATAGTGGTGGACAATTAAACAACTAACTGGAGGAGGTGGCTCAACAAATATTCCCATCCTCAATGATGGGTGAGCCCAGCACATCAGCACAAAAGATAAGGCTGAAGCATTTGCAACAATCTTCAGCCAGAAGTGCCGAGTTGATGATCCATCTTGGCCTCCTCCTGAAATCCCCAGCATCCAGATGCCAGACTTCAGCCAATTTGATTCACTCCGCATGATATCAAGAAATGACTGAAGGCACTGGATACTGCAAAGGCTATGGGCCCTGACAATATTCCGGCAATAGTACTAAAGACCTGTGCTCCAGAACTTGCCGCGCCCCTAGCCAAGCTGTTCCAGTACAGCTACAACACTGGCATCTACCCTGCAATGTGGAAAATTGCCCAGGTATGTCCTGTACACAAAAAGCAGGACAAGTCCAACCCGGCCAATTACCGCCCCATCAGCCTACTCTCAATCAGCAGCAAAGTGATGGAAGGTGTCATCAACAGTGCCATCAAGCGACACTTGCTTAGCAATAACCTGCTCAGTGACGCTCAGTTTGGGTTCTGCCAGGGCCACTCAGATCCTGACCTCATTACAGCCTTGGTTCAAACATGGACAAAAGAGCTGAACTCAAGAGGTGAGGTGAGAGTGACTGCTCTTGACATCAAGGCAGCATTTGACAGAGTATGGCATCAAGGAGCCCTAGCGAAACTAAGGTCAATGGGAATCAGGGGGAAAACCCTCTGCTGGCCGGAGTCATACCTAGCACAAAGGAAGATGGTTGTGGTTGTTGGAGGTCAATCATCTCAGCTCCAGGACATCACTGCAGGAGTTCCTCAGGGTAGTGTCCTAGGCCCAATCATCTTCAGCTGCTTCATCAATGACCTTCCTTCAATCATAAGGTCAGAAGTGGGGATGTTCGCTGATGATTGCACTATGTTCAGCACCATTCGTGACTCCTCAGATACTGAAGCAGTCAGTGTAGAAATGCAGCAAGACCTGGACAAAATCCAGGCTTGGCCTGATAGGTGGCAAGTAACATTCGCACCACACAAGTGCCAGGCAATGACCATCTCCAACAAGAGAGAATCTAACCATCTCCCCTTGACATTCAATGGCATTACCATAACTGAATCCCCCACTATCAACATCCTAGGGGCTACCATTGACCAGAAACTGAACTGGAGTAGCCATATAAATACCGTGGCTACAAGCGCAAGTCAGAGGCTAGGAATCTTGCGGCGAGTAACTCACCTCCTGACTCCCCAAAGCCTGTCCACCATCTACAAGGCACAAGTCAGGAGTGTGACGGAATACTCTCCACCTGCCTGGATGGGTGCAGCTCCAACAACACTCAAGAAGCTCGACACCATCCAGGACAAAGCAGCCTGCTTGATTGGCACCCCATCTACAAACATTCACTCCCTCCACCACCGACGCACAGTGGCAGCAGTGTGTACCATCTACAAGATGCACTGCAGCAATGCACCAAGGCTCCTTAGATAGCACCTTCCAAACCCGCAACCTCTACCAACTAGAAGGACAAGGGCAGCAAATGCATGGGAACACCATCACCTGCAAGCTCCCCACCTTCCTGACTTGGAACTATATCGCCGTTCCTTCACTGTCGCTGGGTCAAAATTCTGGAACTCCCTTCCTAACAGCACTGTGGGTGTACCTACCCCACATGGACTGCAGCAGTTCAAGAAGGCAGCCCACCACCACCTTCTCAAGGGCAATTAGGGATGGGCAATAAATGCTGGCCTGGCTAGCGACGCCCACATCCCATGAATGAATAAAAATAAATAATGATCCCCATCAGCAATCAGAGTTAGGGGGTTCTACGATGAAGGATGATTCTGATTATAGGAGAGGCAACCCTGCAATAAAGTGTAATAGCAGAACAGCAGGAGATGATGCAAAGTCATCATAAAGTAAATGTGCAAACAGGAGGCAACTTCTTAATAGGCTGTGTTGCAAAGCTTCTTTGTTGCTGTTCACTAAAAAGTTAGTAACAATCACAAAGGGAATAGGCACTAAACACAGTCAAATGTTTATCTTTCCAATGCTCAGTGTAAAATTACATTGTTACTGTTGCCATATTAAAGTGCTCTGTGTCCATTAAATATGGCAAGTAATAGAAAAGGAGTCCTTATTTGATACATGTTCACTCACACACACACATACTAGGCGTCTGGCATCCCTGGCACTTGGATGTTAATCAGCTTCGCTCACAATCCTCTACATATGCCCCTTTAACTTCTCCTTGCAGGAGAAGATAGCACATAACAGTAGAGATTGAGGGAGGGTGCAGTTGCTTATCATTGCTTATGTCATTATTAATTCACTCATTCTCTCACTCATATAATGAAAGCCCGTGCTTCATTTTCACCAAGGCAAAGTTAGCCTGCCATGACAATATTTACCAAGTGTAGCAATTTCAGGAGATGTGTTATTGGAAACATTGGGCTGAATTTTACCATGCCCTCGACATTGGGGGTTGTGGTGATGGGGCGGCGGGGCGGGTGCAGAAAATGCCTCCGGGAGAGGCCTGTCACAGGCCTCGATGCTGGGAAGGCCTGGCTCTATATTGCCGGCGGCAGCGATGCCTCGTGGCGGCCCACCAGCTGCATTGGAATGGGACCGCCATTTAAATGTTAATAAACATAAAAGAACAAATTAATGAATTACCTGGTCTTGCCGTCCGTCCCACTACAATATTGCGGTTGGATGCCAGCACTCCCGCGCCAACAGATCTCCGACCAGTGACGTAAGGCGGAACACTGGTAGGGAGGGGGGAGCAGGTATGTTCCTCAATGCAGCGTGCATACCACCATCTTTGAAACTCTCCACCGAGATCGGCGGCAAGCTTGTAAAATGCAGCCCATTGTAAAATACATTCTTCTTCTGTCTCCTCCAGGTTCCCAAGAAGAGTCGGTGGCTAAGCACAATATGCAGCCTCAACATAACACATAATAGCACTGTGCACCACCCTCTCCTACCATGGCAAACAGAATTACAGCTCAAAGAGCAAAATACTGCTGCCTCCCCCTCAACCCCACCGCTGGGCAATGGGACCTGCATCAACATATTTAAATTATTGAAATGTATACATTAACAAATTTACCTTCAATCTTCCCGGCCCGCCGTGATCCTCAGTGTGGCGGGCAGCACTCCCGCGTCTTCAATTTCCCGTCCAGGGAAAGCAAGCATGACACTGGTGGGGAGGGAGGAGGAGTGAAGATTTTCAGTGCGGGGAGTGCTGACGGGGCCAAACAAACGTAATGGGTATAGGGTATGGTGGGAAGGGGTGAACTTTAATCTTTATGCAGTCTGGGGGGTGATGGGGGGGTGGGGAGAAGGTCAGATTTAAAGGTAAATGTTTGTTGGTGGGGGGGGGGGGGGGGTGGGTGGTGTATCTTTTAAAATTTTAAATATGCCGGCAGGGCATTTAAAAATGGCGCCACGCCTGTGCATCAGACAGCCCGCCCTCTTCACGTGATTGGGGTGGGACCGGACCACCCTGGCTCTTTAAATGAGCCGCTGCACTTGTAATAGCGGCGGCTCTTTGACGTACAGCCAGCGCATGCGGGTCACCATTTTTTGAGCTTGCTGCCAAGATTGGTGGCGGGCTCTTAAAATGCAGCCCATTATCCATTAACAAGTGAGGCAGAGCATATGCAAATTGAATTGCAACAATTACACTGCTTCTGTGCCCAGGGATTTGGACTTCACTGGGCCAACCCACAGGTGTGCTTTGGTAGCTCAAAATTAGCACTTCATGGCCAGGCCAGCATATTGCTCATTCCTAATTGCCCTTGAGAAGGTAGTGGTGAGTTGCCTTCTTGAACCGTTGCAGTCCTTGGAGTGCAGGTAGACCAACAGTGCTGTTAGGAAGGGAGTTCCAGGATTTTGACCCAGCGACATTGAAGAAATGGTGATGTTGTTCCAAGTCAGGATGGTGTGTGGCTTGGAGAACTTGCAGGTGGTGGCGTTCCCATGCATCTGCTGCCCCTGACCTTCTAGGTGGTAGAACTTGCGGGTTTGGAAGGTGATGTCGAAGGAGCCTTGGTGAGTTGCTGCAGTGCGTCTTGTAGTTGGTACATACTGCTACCACTATGCATCAGTGATGAAGGGAGTGAATGCTGAAGATGGTGGACTGGATGCCAATCAAGCAGACTGCTTTGTCCTGGATGGTGTCGAGCTTCTTGAGTGTTGTTGGAGCTGCACCCATCCAGGAAAGTGGAGAGTATTCCATCACACTCCTGACTTGTGTTATGTAGAAGGCGGACAGGCATTGAGGAGTCAGGAAGTGAGTTACTTGCCGCAAAATTCCAAGCCTCTGACCTGCTCTTGTAGCCACAGGACTTATGTGGCTGGTCCAGTTCAGTTTCTGGTCAATGGTAACCCCCAGCAATGGTAATGCCATTCAACATCCAGAGGAGATGGTTAGATTCTCTCTTGTTTGAGATGGTCATTGCCTGGCACTTGCATGGCACAAATGTTACTTGCCACCCATCTGCACAGGGCATGGATGATGTGGCCACCTGTTCCATAAGTGGAAGATGAAAGACAGCCCGAAGTGCAATTGGGCCATTCGTCCCAGACTATGGAACACATCACATGAACCTGCCCACTAAGATCTGTTGAGAGGCACCTCTTTTCTCCACTTGGCATCTCAGGAGGCCGTCGGATGGTTAGTCAAACCAGACTTCAGTTGTGATCATGCTTTAACTGCTTGAGTACTAGTTAACAAATTGCTGAATATGTAAATAGTTTAATATCCATCATCACAGGAAGTGATGCAAGCCAACATGTGATATAGTAGTTGGAGCAGTGTTAGTCAACAGTCATGTAAGAAATATGGGTTTCTATATATTTTTCCTTGTACTGTGAATTTTAGGCACTGTACCTTATATATGTGGTGTGGGTTATTCTAATCTAATCCAATCTCAAATCTAAATCAGGGGACACAATCACTGACCAACGCAAGCAAATGGACCGCTGGGTTGAGCACTACCTAGAACTGTACTCCAGGGAGAACGTTGTCACTGAGACTGCTCTCAATGCAGCCCAGCCTCTACCAGTCATGGATGAGCTGGACATCCAGCCAACAAGATTGGAACTCAGTGATGCCATTGATTCTCTATCCAGCGGAAAAGCCCCTGGGAAGGACGGCATTACCTGTGAAATAATCAAGAGTGCCAAGCCTGCTATACTCTCAGCACTCCATGAACTGCTTTGCCTGTGCTGGGACGAGGGAGCAGTACCTCAGGGCATGCGCGATGCCAAAATCATCACCCTCTATAAAAACAAAGGTGACCGTGGTGACTGCAACGACGACTGTGGAATCTCCCTGCTCAGCATAGTGGGGAAAGTCTTTGCTCAAGTCGCTCTAAACAGGCTCCAGAAGCTGGCCGAGCGTGTCTCCCCTGAGGCACAGTGTGGCTTTCGTGCAGAGAGATCGACCGTTGACATGCTGTTCTCCCTTCGTCAGATACAGAAGAAATGCCGCGAACAACAGATGCCCCTCTACGTTGCTTTCATTGATCTCACCAAAGCCTTTGACCTCGTCAGCAGACGTGGTCTCTTCAGACTACTAGAAAAGATCGGATGTCCACCAAAGCTACTAAGTATCATCACCTCATTCCATGACAATATGAAAGGCACAATTCAGCATAGCGGCACCTCATCAGACCCCTTTCCTATCCTGAGTGGCGTGAAACAGGGCTGTGTTCTCGCACCCACACAGTTTGGGATTTTCTTCTCCCTGCTGCTCTCACATGCGTTCAAGTCTTCAGAAGAAGGAATTTTCCTCCACACAAGATCAGGTGGCAGGTTGTTCAACCTTGCCCGTCTAAGAGCGAAGTCCAAAGTACGGAAAGTCCTCATCAGGGAACTCCTCTTTGCTGACAATGCTGCTTTAACATCTCACACTGAAGAGCGTCTGCAGAGTCTCATCGATAGGTTTGCGGCTGCCTGCAATGAATTTGGCCTAACCATCAGCCTCAAGAAAACGAACATCATGGGACAGGACGTCAGAAATGCTCCATCCATCAATACTGGCGACCACGCTCTGGAAGTGGTTCAAGAGTTCACCTACCTAGACTCAACTATCACCAGTAACCTGTCTCTCGATGCTGAAATCAACAAGCGCATGGGAAAGGCTTCCACTGCTATGTCCAGACTGGCCAAGAGAGTGTGGGAAAATGGCGCACTGACACGGAACACAAAAGTCCGAGTGTATCAAGCCCGTGTCCTCAGTAACTTACTCTATGGCAGCGAGGCCTGGACAACGTATGTCAGCCAAGAGCGACGTCTCAATTCATTCCATCTTCGCTGCCTCCGGAGAATCTGTGGCATCAGGTGGCAGGACCGTATCTCCAACACAGAAGTCCTCGAGGCGGCCAACATCCCCAGCTTATACACACTACTGAGTCAGCGGCGCTTGAGATGGCTTGGCCATGTGAGCCACACGGAAGATGGCAGGATCCCCAAGGACACTTTGTACAGCGAGCTCGTCACTGGTATCAGACCCACCGGCTGCCATGTCTCCGCTTTAAAGACATCTGCAAACGCGACATGAAGTCCTGTGACATTGATCACAAGTCGTGGGATTCAATTGCCAGCGATCGCCAGAGCTGGCGGGCAGCCATAAAGGCGGGGCTAAAGTGTGGCGAGTCAAAGAGACTTAGCAGTTGGCAGGAAAAAAAGACAGAAGCGCAAGGGGAGAGCCAATTGCGAAACAGCCCTGACAACCAATTTTATCTGCAGCACCTGTGGAAGAGGCTGTCACTCTAGTATTGGCCTTTATAGCCACTCCAGGCGCTGCTCCACAAACCACTGACCACCTACAGGCGCTTACCCATTGTCTCCCGAGACAAGGAGGTCAAAGAAGAAGGAGGGTTATTTTAGTAAGCAAAGGATTAAACTGCTGGTATGTGGAAAGCTGCATTATGTTAGGCGCAAATAAAGGATGTCACACAATGGTTAAGGTTGGATGAGGCTAGATGCTTTATCATAAGAGGATGGGATGTTAGAACAATACAGAATGATTAAATGAAAAGAAGAACAGTTCAAAATAATTGGATCTGTCTGAGGGATGTATAGTCCAAGACTAAGAGACAGGAAAAAGACAGTCATATGTGTATACTGTTAAAAGATCCAACTGTGGAAAACAATGTGAGCCTTTGTGTTTGCATATTAACCTCGTCTCGTGTAATCCAGGAGATGGAGCCACAATTATGCATGATGGTCTGCCAACAAAACTGTGAATGGCTATTGATTGTATTAATTGTATGAATGGTGAGAGTTTAGGTTAATTACTTTTACTAAATATGGTGGGGCAAATCATGAATGCTACCATTACCTTTTGAGCAGACAGATCCACCACTGACATGCTGTTCTCCCTTCGCCAGCAACAGGAGAAATGCCGCAAACAACGGATGCCCCTCTACGTTGCATTCATAGATGTCACCAAAGCCTTTGACCTTGTCAGCAGATGTGGTCTCATCAGACTACCAGAAAAGATCGGATGTCCACCAAAGCTACTAAGTATCATCACCTCATTCCATGACAATATGAAAGGCACAATTCAGCATAGCGGCACCTCATCAGACCCCTTTCCTATCCTGAGTGGCGTGAAACAGGGCTGTGTTCTCGCACCTACACTGTTTGGGACCTTCTTCTCCCTGCTGCTCTCACATGCGTTCAAGTCTTCAGAAGAAGGAATTTTCCTCCACACAAGATCAGATGGCAGGTTGTTCAACCTTGCCCTTCTAAGAGCGAAGACCAAAGTACGGAAAGTCCTCATCAGGGAACTCCTCTTTGCTGACGATGCTGCATTAACATCCCACACTGAAGAGTTTGTGCAGAGATTCATTGACAGGATTGCAGCTGCCTGCAACGAATTTGGCCTAACCATCAGCCTCAAGAAAACGAACTTCATGGGACAGGACGTCAGAAATGCTCCATCCATCAATATCGGCGACCACGCTCTGGAAGCGATTCAAGAGTTCACCTACCTAGGCTCAACTATCACCAGTAACCTGTCTCTCGATGCAGAAATTAACATGCGCATGGGAAAGGCATCTGCTGCTATGTCCAGACTGGCCAAGAGGGAGTGGGAAAATGGCGCACTGACACGTAACACAAAAGTCCGAATGTTTCAAGCCTGTGTCCTCAGTACCTTGCTCTATGGCAGCGAGGCCTGGACAACGTATGTCAACCAAGAGCGACGTCTCAACGCATTCCATCCTCGCTGTCTCTGGAGAATCCTTGGCATCAGGTGGCAGGACCGTATCTCCAACGCAGAAGTCCTCGAGGCAGCCAACATCCCCAACATATACGCCCTACTGAGCCAGCGGCACTTGAGATGGCTAGGCCACATGAGCCGCACAGAAGATGGCAGAATCCCCAAGGACGCATTGTACAGTGAGCTCGTCACTGGCATTAGACCCACCAGCCGTCCATGTCTCTGCTTTAAAGATGTCTGCAAACACGACATGAAGTCCTGCGACACAGACCACAAGTCGTGGGAGTCAGTTGACAGTGATCGCCAGAGCTAGCAGACAGTTATAAAGGCGGGGCTAAAGAGAGGCAAGTCGAAGAGACTTAGTAGTTGGCAGGAAAAGAGACAGAAGTGTAAGGAGAGAGCCAACTGTGTAACAGACCCGACAACCAATTTTATCTGCAGTGCCTGTGGAAGAGTCTGTCACTCTAGAATTGGCCTTTATAGCCACTCCAGGCACTGCTCCACAAACCACCTCTAGGCACTTACCCATTGTCTCTCGAGATAAGGAGGCCAAAGAAGAGACCTAATGAACCCAAGACCACAAAAAAAGGAATGTGTGAAGTCAAAGACTAAAGCACTAGAATACACGATTACAACTGTATAAAAATCCCTGGAGCCTCTCCAGTTCCACTGAAGAAGCAGAAGTAAAACAGAGGGGAGAGCATCGCCTAGAGACAGACCATTTGGGGAAAGCAAGGACCTGTGAACAGTCGTTGCTCATTACCTTTTGTTAAGTGTACCTTAATAAATTCTGATGGATTGACTATACTTTGGTTGTCGTCTCTGTCTCACCAGATTGGTTGTCTTGTCCAAACTAAAGTAAAATAAAGGGATATTTCTCGCCACAGTCAGCACATGTACCTCAGAACTCTCCTATAATTGTTATTTTATAATGAAGAACCCTTTATTCAACTTACCATTCAGCCTTAGCTTGTTTGGTACAACTGTGTTGAGAACTCAATAATACATCACAGTATCGCAGCAATGCAAGAGGAACTCAGTGTGCTAGAAGCAGTGTTCGATGTTGGACAGCGATCACAACTGTGGCATCGAGGATGACAGTTTCTTCCGTGGAAAGCTATAAAGCCTAGGACAACACTACAGATCACTGCAGAAGCGGCGGTGGTGCAACATAGGGTCAGATTAGAGGACCACCCTTAAAGTTGGTAATCCGGGAGAGTGTGAGTAAACAAAGAGGGTAGTTTATTCAAATGGCGGTCGGTAAGAAAGGCAGTAATCGGGCAGAATTGGGCTAAAAAAAAAAAGGAAAGAGTCAGTTCGAGTCGGGGCTACAATACTGCACCGCCATTGTGCGTCATGGTTTTCCTGCCAAAAGAGCTTTGTGGGCAGAGTCTTCTCAAGCAGAGGCTGAAAGCTGGCACTGCAGCCACAGAGCTCAAGACATGGTGTAGAGGTCCAATGTTGTAGGCACAGCAGATCTGCATTGTTTTTTCCTTCAAGGAAAGCTCCTAAAAAGAAAATGATTAATGGGGAAAGCTCTGGCAGAGAATTCTTGTAAACAAGAAGTTTTGGCATCATGACCACAAAATACCCAGCGGTGAACTGGAAGGTTCCAGATAGCCTCCACGAATTCCAATTCTTCAAACAGCACATGGAGTTATGCTGTTTAGATCTTACAGTCAGAGAACTCGACAAGCAAGCAAATAAGATAAAAATTGCAATTGTCAATGAAGGACTCCATTGCATCAACACTTCTGGACTGTCAGAAGCAGACCAGCAAGACTTATTGAAACTCTAGACAATGTCAGAAGACTAACTGAAGGTCAAGGTCAACTTCAGGATCAATCAACTGGAACTGATGGCCTCCAGACAATAGCCCAAAGAAACTTTCGATCAATTTGTCAGCAGATGCCGGGAGAAACAGAAAGACTGATTTTTCAGATGCAGAACTGTTTGAGAGGATGATGGAGATGGTAATTGCATCAACTCCAATAGAGGCGTTCTAAAAATATCTGCTGGATAAGGAAAAAGGATATGACACCGAAAGTCTCCTCAAGGATGGCAGAAAGTACGAACTCATAGCTGCAAGCAGGCAGTACATACAAGCGTTTGGAACAACAACCACCACTGGTGAGGTAGCCAAGACACCTCAACAGGGCAATGCTTGTGGCAAGTGCTGTCTAATGCATCAGCCAAGAAACTGTCCTGCATTCAGGGATACCTGCAAAGCGTGTAGTCTAAAGGACACTGGGCAAGACTGTGCAGAAATGCTGGCAGTGAAGAAGCGGTCAGAAGCCACAGCAAACTACAAGAAACAGACACCGCCTGGTGGCAGGAATAAAAAAGAGCTCACCAAATACCAGTATAAGCACAGGCATGCCCATGAGGTAGGCAAAGGCCCGGACAGCAAAGGCGGCACTGAAAGTGAACAAGCTTTTCACACACTGACAGTCACACACAGGGGTCAGCAACGTGTCCATACTTGGACACCAGTGTATATTAACCGGTTATTTTAAAACACAAGTTTAAAGGCTTGGAGCAAGCCGTTTAAAATTACCCAGAGCGCAAGTAATTACAAAGGATCGGGATCATCAGGGCATGAGGCTAGGTCCTAAGGTCCACCGACATTTTGTATCTGGCCCACCAATGCACCAATCAAAAGCGCGAATAGTTTGCCTGTGCGTGGACCTCTGTCGAATAGAAGCATGGGAGAGGTGGGACTCGCTGGGAAGACTGGTGCTCCCTGACCATGTCCAACCTGTGGAATCAGCCATGGAGAGTGTTGATGTGAGTAGAACAGCACACAAGAAAGCAATGACAGAACTGGAAAAGGAAGGCTTCTTTGAGCAGAAGCAAGCTGTTTTTTGTTTGAGGCAGACAGTCCATGTTCCCAGCTCTCCAAAGGCCCTGGTTTCTCTGAGTGTGGTGCCGGCACCAAGCAGAAATGTGTTTCGATAGAAACATAGAAAATAGTAGCAGGAGTAGGCCATTCGGCCCTTCGTGACTGCTCCGCCATTCATTATGATCATGGCTGATCATCCAACTCAGTAACCTGTTCCCACTTTCGCCCCATACCCTTTGATCCCTTTAGACCCAAGAGCTATATATAACTCCTTCTTGAAAACATACAACGTTTTGGCTTCAACTGCTTTCTGCAATAGCGAATTCCACAGGCTCACCACTCTCTGGGTGAAGAAATTTCTCATCTCAGTCCTGAAAGGTTTACCCTGTATCCCTAGACTATGACCCCTGGTTCTGGACTCCCCCACCATCGAGAACATCCTTCCTGCATCTACCCTGTCAAGTCCTGTTAGAATTTTACAGGTTTCTATGAGATCCCTCTTCACTCTTCTGAACTCCAGCGAATACAATCCTAACCACTCCTGATGCATGGTGGGTAAAGGGAGAGCGGGGACACAGAGAGGGGAATGGGTGGGGAGAGAGAGGGGCGGACACAACGTAGAGAGAGGGGTACACGGGGGATAGATGGGCTAGAGAGAGTGGACACAGACAGGGGGAGAGAGAGGGGTGTGAGGGGGACACAGACGGGAGAGAGAGGGGCATTGCGAGCAAAGAGTGAGGGTGACAGAGATGGAGACAGAGGGGAGAGAGATGGGGTAAGACAGGGGGACACAGAGGGGAGAGAGGGGCACAGTGAGTAGAGGTGGAGAGAGATGGACACAGATAGGGGAGGGGGGAGACAGACAGACACAGAGAAATATGTGGGGGGGGGGGGAAGAGAGAGAGAGATGGGGGGGGGGGAGAGAGAGAGATGGGGGGGGGGGAGAGAGAGAGATGGGGGGGGGGGAGAGAGAGAGATGGGGGGGGGGGGGGAGAGAGAGAGATGGGGGGGGGGGGGGAGAGAGAGAGATGGGGGGGGGGGGGAGAGAGAGAGATGGGGGGGGAGAGAGAGAGATGGGGGGGGAGAGAGAGAGATGGGGGGGGAGAGAGAGAGATGGGGGGGGAGAGAGAGAGAGAGATGGGGGGGGAGAGAGAGAGATGGGGGGGGAGAGAGAGAGATGGGGGGGGGGAGAGAGAGAGATGGGGGGGGGGAGAGAGAGAGATGGGGGGGGGAGAGAGAGAGATGGGGGGGGGAGAGAGAGAGATGGGGGGGGGGGAAGAGAGAGAGATGGGGGGGGGGGAAGAGAGAGAGATGGGGGGGGGGAAGAGAGAGAGATGGGGGGGGGGGAAGAGAGAGAGATGGGGGGGGGGGGGAAGAGAGAGAGATGGGGGGGGGGGGAAGAGAGAGAGATGGGGGGGGGGGGAAGAGAGAGAGATGGGGGGGGGGAGAGAGAGAGATGGGGGGGGGGAGAGAGAGAGATGGGGGGGGGGGGGGAGAGAGAGAGATGGGGGGGGGGGAGAGAGAGAGATGGGGGGGGGGGGAGAGAGAGAGATGGGGGGGGGGGAGAGAGAGAGATGGGGGGGGGGGAGAGAGAGAGATGGGGGGGGGGGAGAGAGAGAGATGGGGGGGGGGAGAGAGAGAGAGATGGGGGGGGGGAGAGAGAGAGAGATGGGGGGGGGGGAGAGAGAGAGAGAGATGGGGGGGGGGGAGAGAGAGAGAGATGGGGGGGGGGGAGAGAGAGAGAGATGGGGGGGGGGAGAGAGAGAGAGATGGGGGGGGGGAGAGAGAGAGAGATGGGGGGGGGAGAGAGAGAGAGATGGGGGGGGGGGAGAGAGAGAGAGATGGGGGGGGGAGAGAGAGAGAGATGGGGGGGGGGGAGAGAGAGAGAGATGGGGGGGGGGAGAGAGAGAGAGATGGGGGGGGGAGAGAGAGAGAGATGGGGGGGGGGAGAGAGAGAGAGATGGGGGGGGGGGGAGAGAGAGAGAGATGGGGGGGGGGGAGAGAGAGAGAGATGGGGGGGGGGGAGAGAGAGAGAGATGGGGGGGGGGGAGAGAGAGAGATGGGGGGGGAGAGAGAGAGAGATGGGGGGGGAGAGAGAGAGAGATGGGGGGGGGGAGAGAGAGAGATGGGGGGGGGAGGAGAGAGAGAGATGGGGGGGGGAGGAGAGAGAGAGATGGGGGGGGGAGGAGAGAGAGAGATGGGGGGGGGAGGAGAGAGAGAGATGGGGGGGGGGAGGAGAGAGAGAGATGGGGGGGGGAGGAGAGAGAGAGATGGGGGGGGGAGGAGAGAGAGAGATGGGGGGGGGAGAGAGAGAGAGATGGGGGGGGGAGAGAGAGAGAGATGGGGGGGGGAGAGAGAGAGATGGGGGGGGAGAGAGAGATGGGGGGGGAGAGAGAGATGGGGGGGGGAGAGAGAGATGGGGGGGGGAGAGAGAGATGGGGGGGGGAGAGAGAGATGGGGGGGGAGAGAGAGATGGGGGGGGAGAGAGAGATGGGGGGGGAGAGAGAGATGGGGGGGGAGAGAGAGATGGGGGGGGGAGAGAGAGATGGGGGGGGAGAGAGAGATGGGGGGGGAGAGAGAGATGGGGGGGGGAGAGAGAGATGGGGGGGGAGAGAGAGATGGGGGGGGAGAGAGAGATGGGGGGGGGAGAGAGAGATGGGGGGGGGAGAGAGAGATGGGGGGGGAGAGAGAGATGGGGGGGGGAGAGAGAGATGGGGGGGGAGAGAGAGATGGGGGGGGGAGAGAGAGATGGGGGGGGGAGAGAGAGATGGGGGGGGGGGAGAGAGAGAGATGGGGGGGGAGAGAGAGATGGGGGGGGGAGAGAGAGATGGGGGGGGGAGAGAGAGATGGGGGGGGGAGAGAGAGATGGGGGGGGGAGAGAGAGATGGGGGGGGGAGAGAGAGATGGGGGGGGGAGAGAGAGAGATGGGGGGGGGAGAGAGAGAGATGGGGGGGGGGAGAGAGAGAGATGGGGGGGGGAGAGAGAGAGATGGGGGGGGGGAGAGAGAGAGATGGGGGGGGGGAGAGAGAGAGATGGGGGGGGGAAGAGAGAGTGATGGGGGGGGGAAGAGAGAGAGATGGGGGGGGGGAAGAGAGAGAGATGGGGGGGGGAGAGAGAGAGATGGGGGGGGGGGAGAGAGAGAGATGGGGGGGGGAGAGAGAGAGATGGGGTGGGGGAGAGAGAGAGATGGGGGGGGGAAGAGAGAGAGATGGGGGGGGGGGATGAGAGAGAGATGGGGGGGGGGGGAGAGAGAGAGATGGGGGGGGGGGGGTGATGGGGGAGAGGAGATGGGGGGGGGGGAGAGAGAGAGATGGGGGGGGGGGGAGAGGGAGAGATGGGGGGGGAGAGAGAGAGATGGGGGGGGGGGAGAGAGAGAGATGTGGGGGGGGGGGAGAGAGAGAGATGGGGGGGGGAGTGAGAGAGATGGGGGGGGGAGAGTGAGAGATGGGGGGGGGAGAGAGAGAGATGGGGGGGGGAGAGAGAGAGATGGGGGGGGGGGGAGAGTGAGAGATGGGGGGGGGGGGAGAGAGAGATGGGGGGGGGAAGAGAGAGAGATGGGGGGGGGAAGAGAGAGAGATGGGGGGGGGAAGAGAGAGAGATGGGGGGGGGGATGAGAGAGAGATGGGGGGGGGGATGAGAGAGAGATGGGGGGGGGGAAGAGAGAGAGATGGGGGGGGGGAAGAGAGAGAGATGGGGGGGGGGGGGAAGAGAGAGAGATGGGGGGGGGGGAAGAGAGAGAGATGGGGGGGGGGGGAGAGAGAGATGGGGGGGGGAGAGAGAGATGGGGGGGGAGAGAGAGAGATGGGGGGGGGAGAGAGAGAGATGGGGGGGGAGAGAGAGAGATGGGGGGGGGAGAGAGAGAGATGGGGGGGGGAGAGAGAGAGATGGGGGGGGGGGGGGATGAGAGAGAGAGATGGGGGGGGGGGGAGAGAGAGATGGGGGGGGGGGAGAGGAGAGATGGGGGGGGGGGGAGAGAGAGATGGGGGGGGGGGAAAGAGAGAGAGATGGGGGGGGGAAGAGAGAGAGATGGGGGGGGGAAGAGAGAGAGATGGGGGGGGGAGAGAGAGAGATGGGGGGGGAGAGAGAGAGATGGGGGGGGAGAGAGAGAGATGGGGGGGGGGAGAGAGAGAGATGGGGGGGGGGGGGGAGAGAGAGAGATGGGGGGGGGGGGAGAGAGAGATGGGGGGGGGAAGAGAGAGAGATGGGGGGGGGAAGAGAGAGAGATGGGGGGGGGAAGAGAGAGAGATGGGGGGGGGGAAGAGAGAGAGATGGGGGGGGGGAAGAGAGAGAGATGGGGGGGGGAAGAGAGAGAGATGGGGGGGGGGGAAGAGAGAGAGATGGGGGGGGGGGAAGAGAGAGAGATGGGGGGGGGGGGAAGAGAGAGAGATGGGGGGGGGGGGGAGAGAGAGATGGGGGGGGAGAGAGAGATGGGGGGGGGAGAGAGAGAGATGGGGGGGGAGAGAGAGAGATGGGGGGGGGAGAGAGAGAGATGGGGGGGGGGGAGAGAGAGAGAGATGGGGGGGGGGGGAGAGAGAGATGGGGGGGGGGGAGAGAGAGATGGGGGGGGGGGAGAGAGAGATGGGGGGGGGGAAGAGAGAGAGATGGGGGGGGGAAGAGAGAGAGATGGGGGGGGGGAAGAGAGAGAGATGGGGGGGGGGAAGAGAGAGAGATGGGGGGGGGGAAGAGAGAGAGATGGGGGGGGAGAGAGAGAGATGGGGGGGGGGAGAGAGAGAGATGGGGGGGGGGGAGAGAGAGAGATGGGGGGGGGGGAGAGAGAGATGGGGGGGGGGAGAGAGAGATGGGGGGGGGGGGAGAGAGAGATGGGGGGGGGAGAGAGAGATGGGGGGGGGGGAAGAGAGAGAGATGGGGGGGGGGGGATGAGAGTGAGATGGGGGGGGGAAGAGAGAGAGATGGGGGGGGGGAAGAGAGAGAGATGGGGGGGGGGGAAGTGAGAGAGATGGGGGGGGGGAAGAGTGAGATGGGGGGGGGGGAAGAGAGAGAGATGGGGGGGGGGGGAGAGAGAGATGGGGGGGGGGGGGAGAGAGAGAGATGGGGGGGGGAAGAGAGAGAGATGGGGGGGGGGGAAGTGAGAGTGATGGGGGGGGGGGGAAGAGTGAGAGATGGGGGGGGGGGGAGAGTGAGAGATGGGGGGGGGGAGTGAGAGAGATGGGGGGGGAGAGTGAGAGATGGGGGGGGGAGAGAGAGAGATGGGGGGGGGAGAGAGAGAGATGGGGGGGGGGAGAGAGAGAGATGGGGGGGGGGGGGAGAGAGAGTGAGATGGGGGGGGGGGGGAGTGAGAGAGAGATGGGGGGGGGGGAGAGAGAGATGGGGGGGGGGGAAGAGAGAGAGATGGGGGGGGGGAAGAGAGTGAGATGGGGGGGGGGAAGAGAGAGAGATGGGGGGGGGGGAAGAGAGAGTGATGGGGGGGGGGGGAAGAGAGAGAGATGGGGGGGGGGGGGAAGAGAGTGAGATGGGGGGGGGGGGAAGAGAGAGAGATGGGGGGGGGGAGAGAGAGAGATGGGGGGGGGGGAAGAGAGAGAGTGGGGGGGGGGAAGAGAGTGTGATGGGGGGGGGGAAGAGTGAGAGATGGGGGGGGGGAGAGTGAGAGATGGGGGGGGGGTGAGTGAGAGTTGGGGGGGGGGAGAGAGTGTTGGGGGGGAGGAGTGAGTTGGGGGGGGAGAGAGAGAGATGGGGGGGGAGAGTGAGAGTTGGGGGGGGAGTGAGAGAGATGGGGGGGGAGAGAGAGAGATGGGGGGGGAGAGTGAGAGATGGGGGGGGTGAGAGAGAGATGGGGGGGGAGAGAGAGAGATGGGGGGGGAGAGAGAGAGATGGGGGGGGAGAGAGAGAGATGGGGGGGGGAGAGAGAGAGTTGGGGGGGGAGAGAGAGAGATGGGGGGGGAGAGAGAGAGATGGGGGGGGAGAGAGAGATGGGGGGGGAGAGAGTGAGATGGGGGGGGAGAGGGAGAGATGGGGGGGGGAGAGGGAGAGATGGGGGGGGGAGAGGAGAGATGGGGGGGGAGAGGGAGAGATGGGGGGGGAGAGGGAGAGAGGGGGAGAGAGGGGGGACAGTTGGGAGAGAGGGGGACAGTTGGGAGAGAGGGGGACAGTTGGGAGAGAGGGGGGACAGTGGGGAGAGAGGGGGACAGTGGGGAGAGAGGGGGACAGTGGGGAGAGAGGGGGGACAGTGGGGAGAGAGGGTTGACAGTGGGGAGAGAGGGTTGACAGTGGGGAGAGAGGGTTGACAGTGGGGAGAGAGGGTTGACAGTGGGGAGAGAGGGTTGACAGTGGGGAGAGAGGGTTGACAGTGGGGAGAGAGGGTTGACAGTGGGGAGAGAGGGTTGACAGTGGGGAGAGAGGGTTGACAGTGGGGAGAGAGGGTTGACAGTGGGGAGAGAGGGTTGACAGTGGGGAGAGAGGGTTGACAGTGGGGAGAGAGGGGGACAGTGGGGAGAGAGGGGGACAGTGGGGAGAGAGGGGGACAGTGGGGAGAGAGGGGGACAGTGGGGAGAGAGGGGGACAGTGGGGAGAGAGGGGGACAGTGGGGAGAGAGGGGGACAGTGGGGAGAGAGGGGGACAGTGGGGAGAGAGAGGGACAGTGGGGAGAGAGAGGGACAGTGGGGAGAGAGAGGGACAGTGGGGAGAGAGAGGGCCTGAAAGAAATTGACACAGAAGAGAGAGGGGGAGAGAGATGGACACAGAGTGTAGAGAAGGATGGACACAGAGAGGGTGAGGTGGCGGGGAGTGGGGTGGGGGGGAAAGACAAAGAGATCAAGATCACTCATGACAGTTGGACACCTATTCAAATACGCCGCATCACTACATTAAGTGTGTGAGCAGACACTGACTAATTGCAAAAGCAAAAATAATACCAGGTATCTCACTAAATAGGGAGAACTGTGTTTTAAATTGGACAGTGTTTTGATGGTATTGGGTTGGCTGGACACTTTATATACAGAATAATTGCCCCCATGTTTGTGGCTGAGTCAATAATTTTGTCAAATGTCCGTGGTGCAACATGTTGGTGCCTATCCCTGGTCACACACCACATGGACGCAGTCATACAAATGGAAGCCTTCATTACACTCAAAATCATATGTCCGAACAAGAGTGGCAAGCACAAGCCATGACTAAAGACAGACACTGGGGCAAGCGCCAACATCTTACCACTCCAGATATTTAAAGATATGTATTTAACGAAGTGGAAATCTACGTTACAGCCAACAAGAGCTAGTCTCACTTCATATATTGGTTCACCAATATGCTGCACGGGAGCATTGATGTTGGAGTGCAAGTATGGAAATTTTGCATGTTCACCAGAAGTCTTCTATGTTGTTGACATCAATGGTCCAGTGGTAGCAGGGCTACAAGCAAGCAGTGAACTCTGGATCGTGACAATTCATAAGATCAGTAATGTACCAATGTTACACAATCAAGGAAAATGTGACCCCACTGAGTCCATTCAGGATTTGCAACAGAATAACCCGGTCAGATTTGATATCGTTTGCAGTTTTACAGGAGATGCTCTACTTCTTTTGATAGATGATGTAATTCCCTCCATAGATCCACCACAGAAGTGCTGTGTCCACATCAAGGACAAGCTAAAGGCTGAGCTTGTCAAGATGGAATGACAAGGGATTATTCGCCATGTTCAGCAACACACTAACTGATGTAGCTCTATAACCACTGTGCTTAAGATGATACTATCAGAGTATGTCTAGATACTAGAAGATTAAACAGAGCACTCAAAAGATGTCCTCACAAAATTCCTACTTTAGAAGAGATAAATCCAAGGTTTGCGAGAGCCAAGTTTTTCTCAAAGTTGGTTGAGAAACATGAATTCTGGTCAGTCCACCTTTCTGAAGATTCAAAGGAACTAACAACTTTCAGAACACCATTAGGTATTTCTTTCTACAGTTACCATTTGGTTTGTCAGTAAGTCAAGACCTGTTCCAACAGCATATGGATCGCATTACTGAAAATGTTTTTGTATGTGTTTGCATTGCAGATGACATGTGAAGTATTAAGGAAGAGTATGACAAGAATGTTCACATCTTAATGGAAACAGCCAGAAGAGAAGGTCTCGTGTTTAATAGCAAAAAATGTGCTATCAACGTGAGCACATCAACCTTTTTGGGTCAATCTATGATGACACTGGAATATGACCAGGTCCCAGTAAAGTTGAGTATGTACAATCAATGCCTACTCAAGACAAGGAAGATTTACAGAGATGTTTGGGTTTGTTTAACTTTTTAGCACCATATATCTCAAATTTCTCTGAGAAAGCAATTTCACTACGTGAACTTCTCAAGAAAGATGCAGATCATCAGCATGCATTCAATTCACTAAAACAGTCACTTTCTGCAGAAGCATGTTTGCAATATTACGGCCCAAGGAAAGGACTACACTTGAGGCAGATGTTTCACAAAGGGTCTCGGAGCATGTCTTCTACAGGAAGGTAGACCAATTGCATTTGGTTCCAAAAGTGTGTCACCCACTCAGGCGAACTATTCAAACATAGAACAAGGAACCTTAGCATTAGTACTTGGCATCACCAGATTTCATACATACCTATTTGGCAAATGTTTTGTTGTCGAGACCGATCACAAGCTGTTGGCAATGATTTGACAAAAAACACTCACCAGCACGCCAACTACAAAGGCTATTAATTAAGGAACAGGGGTACGATTGGTTTGATATAAACCTGGAAACATCACGGTTACGCTGAGCAGGTTACTGAACCAAGAAACGAGAAGACATACTGCTAGATGTCTAAGTAGACTTTTTTTGTTAGAACCCTCAAATAGCTGCCTTGTAGGTGAGAAGGTTAGTACTACTAAGGTTTTTTAATTAGTGCAATTTATTAATAATTACTAATCAGAATAGTGCTGTTTGGACAAAGTGAGGCTGTGAGTTATGCGTGAGGGATTTCACTGATTAGGGGAAGGAGGTGCTCTTTGGTCTTTTTCTTCACTTTTCTGCCTTTTCAGCCTCCAAGGTACAGGGAAAGAAGCTGATTGGCAAATAACTAGTAAGTTAATCATTAGTTTGTAAAGCTAAGTAATGGCAGGGCAGCTCGGCCAAGCAGAATGTGCCTCGTGTGGCATGTGGGAAGTCGTGGACGCAGCATCTGTCCTTGACGAACACATCTGCAGGAAGTGTCACCGGCTGAAGAAGCTCGAGTTCCTGGTTTCGGAACTCGAGCGATGGGTAGAATCACTGTGGCACATCCGCGAGGCAGAGAACTACGTGGATAGCACATTTCAGGAGGTAGTCACCCCGGAGCTTAAGACAGCACAGGCAGAGAGGGACTGGGCGGCTGCCAGACAGACAAGAAGGTCAAGGCGGGTAGTGCAGGAGTCCCATAGAGCATCCCACTTTCTAATGGGTATTCAGTTCTAAGCACCGATGGGAAAGAGGGTTCCTCTGGAAAGTGCAGCGAGAGTCATGATCAGAGCACTATGGGTGGCTTAGCTGTGCAGGGAGGAAGGAGAAAGGACAAGAGAGCAATAGTGATAGGGGATTCTACAGTTAGGAGAGCAGATAGGCGTTTTTGTGGATATGATTCCACGATGGTATGTTGCTTCCCTGATGCAAGAGTCATGGATATCACCGAGCGGCTGCAGAGCATTCTGGAGGGTGAGGGTGCACAGCCAGAGGTCGTGGTCCACATTGGTACCAACAATATAGGAAGAGGGATGAGGTCCTGCAGGCTGAACTTAGGGAGTTAGGAACGAGGCTAACAAGCAGGACCTCAAAGGTAGTTACCTCCAGATTACTCCCAAGACCACATGTTAGTGACTATAGCAATAGGAAAATACACCAGATGAATGCGTGGCTGGAGAGATGGTGCAGGAGGGAGGGCTTCAGATTTCTGGGGAAGGTGGGACCTGTACAAACCGGACAGTATGCACCTGAACAGGACTGGGACAAATATCCTTGCAGGAAGGTTTGCTGGTGCTGTTGGGGATGGTTTAAACTAGTTTGGCAGGGGGACGGAACCTGAGTGCAGTCTTAGACAGGACAATTTCAGGGCAGGGAACAGGAGGCAGAAAATTAGCAAGTGACTCTGAAAGACAGAAGAAGCAAGGGTTAATAAGTATGCAGCACAGGAATTTCTCAGTGTTAAAGGATATTTACTTAAGTGCAAGGAGTATAGTAAATTAAGCCAACAAGCCGAGGGCACAGATAGACACATGGCACCACAATATTGTTGCTATAGTGGAAACTTGGCTTAAAGAGGGACAAGAATGGCAGCTCAACATCCCTGGATATAGAGTTTTCAGGCGAAATGGAGAGGGAGATAAAAAAGGAGGGGGTGTAACATTAATAGTTAAGGAATAAATAACAGCTTTGAGGAGGGATGATATGCTAAATGAATCATCAAACAAGGCCATATGGGTGGAGCTCAGAAATAAAAAAGGGGTAGCCACATTACTAGGAGTGTACTATTGACCCCCAAGTAGTGAGAGGGAGATAGAAGAACAAATATGGAGGCAAATTTCTGAGTGCAAAAACTATAGGACAATAATAGTTGGGGATTTCAACTACCCCAATATTAACTGGGATACAAACAGTGTGAAGGGCACAGAGGGGCAAAATTCTTGAACTGTGTTCAAGAGAACTTTTTTAGCCAGCACGAAACTTTGAAAAAAAATTTTTTTTAATTCCAAATTCTACTTTATTCATAAAAATCTGTAAAAAATACATGACAAAACAGTTCAAAACAGCACCAAATTGACAAAACAAAAAGTGCTAAGGAGATCAGTTTCCTTCAATACAGGAGTGAGTTGCCTCACAAACCTTCCATTTCATTTTACATGCCATGTACATTTTGCAGCAAACCCCTATTTTCTGGATACAGCCCAAGGAGTTTCCCATGGATCCAGCTCCTCAGTTCACTTTGGTGCGGGGACCTTACAGAGTGGTCTTTCCCCATTGAGCCTTTACCGCAGCTGCCCCAAGCATTAGTGCGTCCCTCAGCACATAGTCCTGGACCTTGGAATGTGCCAGTCTGCAACACTTGGTCGTGCACTGGAAGATCAGCAAGTTTCAGGCAGACCAAAGAGCGTCTTTCACCGAATTGATGGTCCTCCAGCAGCAGTTGATGTTTATCTCGGTGTGCATCCCTGGGAACAGCCCGTAGAGCACACACTCCTGTGTTAGAGCTGCTTGGGATGAACCTAGACAAAAACCACTGCATCTCTTTCCACACCTGCTTTGCAAAGACACATTCCAGAAGGAGGTGGACAACAGTCTCTTGCCCACCACCGCCACCTCGAGGGCAGTGTCCGGAGGGGGTGAGACTCCGAACATGCAGGAAGGATCTGACAGGGAGTGCTCTTCTCACCACCAGCCAAGCTACATCTTGGTACTTGTTTGAAAGTTCTGATGATGAGGCATTCTGCCAAATGACTTTGGCAGTCTGCTCGGGGAACCATCCGACAGGATCCACCATCTCCTTTTCCCGTAGGGCCTTGAGGACATTCCGTGCAGACCATTGCCTGATGGATTGGTGGTCAAAGGCGTTATTCCGCAGAAACTTTTCCACGAAGGATAGGTGGTATGGCATGGTCCAACTGGATGGAGCGTTCCACGGCAATATGACCAGGCCCATCCTTTGCAACACTGGAGACAGATAGAACCTCAGCACGCACTATCACTTGGTGTTTGCGTACTGGGGCTCTACGCACAGCTTGATGCAGCCGCACACGAAGGTGGTCATCAGGATGAGGGAGACGTTGGGTACATTTTTCCCGCCCTTATCCAGAGGTTTGAACAGCGTGTCCCTCCGGACCCAGTCCATTTTGGATCCCCAGATGAAGCGGAGAATAGTTCGTGTGACCGCCATGGCGCAGGACTGGGGTATGGGCCAGACCTGCACCACATACAGCAACAATGTGAGTGCCTCGCACCTGATGACCAGGTTCTTACCCACAATGGAGAGAGATCGCTGCTCCCACCTGTTCAGTTTATGGTGTACCCTGGCTATTCGCTCCCTCCAGGTTTTGGTGCACGTCCCGGCCCTTCCGAACCATATCCCCAGCACCTTCAGGTAGTCTGACTTGACGGTGAAGGGGACAAAGGATCAGTCAGCCCAGTTCCCAAAGAACATGGCCTCGCTCTTGCCGTGGTTAACTTTGGCTCCCGAGGCCAGTTCGAACTGGTCGCAGATGCTCATCAGTCTGCGAACGGACAGCAGATCCAAGCAGAAGACGGCGAAGTCATCCATGTATAGGGAGGTTTTAACCGGAGTGCCTCCGCTGCCTGGGATTGTCACCCCTGCGTGCAGTTCTGGTCACCGCATTATAGGAAGGATGTGGAAGCTTTAGAAAGGGTGCAGAGGAGATTTACTAGGATGTTGCCTGGTATGGAGGGAAGGTCTTACGAGGAAAGGCTGAGGGACTTGAGGTTGTTTTCATTGGAGAGAAGGAGGAGGAGAGGTGACTTAATAGAGACATACAAGATAATCAGAGGGTTAGATAGGGTGGATAGTGAGAGTCTTTTTCCTCGGATGGTGATGGCAAACACGAGGGGACATAGCTTTAAGTTGAGGGGTGATAGATATAGGACAGATGTTAGAGGTAGTTTCTTTGCACAGAGTAGTAGGGGCGTGGAACGCTCTGCCTGCAACAGTAGTGGACTCGCCAACTTTAAGGGCATTTAAGTGGTCATTGGATAGACATATGGATGAAAATGGAATAGTGTAGGTCAGATGGTTTCACAGGTCGGCACAACATCGAGGGCCGAAGGGCCTGTACTGCGCTGTAATGTTCTAATGTTCTTATGCCTGTATCCTTTGTAATAGACTCAGCAAAAGGTTCAATACAGCAAACAAACAAGACCGGGGAGAGAGGACAGCCCTGTCTGACTCCAGATTGGATCGGGAAACTTTCTGATTCCCACCCATTGATGGAGACTGCACTACTGATGTTTGTTTAGAGCAGTTTGATCCAATTGCAGATTCCCTCCGCAAACCCCACTTTGGAGAGCATGTCCATCATGTCGGTGTGCGATATCCTGTCAAAGCCCTCTCCTGGTCCAAGCTGATGAGGCAGGTGTCCTCCGTCCTGTCCCGTACATAGGCGATCGTATCTCTGAGTAGCACGAGACCATCAGAGATCTTCCTACCGGGTACAGTGCAGGTCTGGTCAGTGTGAATCACCAACTCCAGAGCAGACTTGACTCGACTGGCGATGACTTTGCACAGAATCTTGTAGTCAACATTAAGCAGTGAGATGGGCTACCAATTTCTGATTTCTGCCCTCTCCCCCTTCCGCTTGTAGATGAGGGTGATGATGCCTTTCCTCCTGGTTTCTGACATGCTGCCGGCCAGAAGTATACTCTCGTATACTTCCAGCAGGTCTGGGCTGACCCAGTCCCACAGGGCCGAATACAACTCAACCGGTAAGCCATTGCTTCCGGGAGTTTTACTCCTCTCGAAGGACCTGACGGCCTTTGTCAGCTCATCCAGAGTTAGCGGCTTGTCCAGTTTCTCCCTCATGCTGTCATCTAATACCTCTGTGACAGATGACAGGAAGGACTGGGAGGCTGTGCTGTCTGTGGGCTTCACGGCGTATAGCCCAGCATAAAAGGATTTGCTGATCCTTAGTACGTCAGACTGCAAAACCGTTACCGAGTCATCCTCTTCCTTCAGACTGATCACAGAGCTCTCTGTGTACTTTTTGGAAGAAGTAATGCGAGCACGTCTCATCCTGCTCAATGGAGCAGACTCTGGACCGGATGATGATCTTGAAGGCCTCCGTGGCAAAGAGCAAGGCCTGCTGGCTCTTCGCCTCATGGAGGTCCTCCTTGACCTCAACCCCCATCGACTGCAGCCGGAGCGGATTTTGCATTCTTTTCTGGAGTCGGGACATTTCCCTCTGTCTCTCTCTTGCCCTCTGAACACCTCTGAAGATAAAGAATCTCTTGATGTTCTGCTTGATCGCCTCCCACCAGTAAGCTGGAGACTCAGAGGGGTTTCACGGTTCTCCAACCTCTGTAATCCCTTTTGAGTTCCTCAACGTTCTCTGGGGTTAGCAGTGTAGCATTGAGCTTCCATGTCCCCCTGCCAACACGCTGGTCGTCCTGCAAGTGACAATCAACCAGTAAGAGGCAATGGTCAGAGAAGAACACCGGCTTGACGTCAGTGGATCTGACCGTGACAGCACGAGACACAAACAGGAAGTCAATCCTGGAACGGGCTGACCCGTCCAATCTTGACCAGGTGTATCTACGCTGCGCTCCATCTGCAGGCTTGAAGACGTCATGCAGCTTGGCATCTTTTACTGTTTCCATTAGGAATCTGGACGTTGTGTCCAGTTTGCTGTCGTCACTGCCAGATCGTCCAGCTGCATCGATGATGCAGTTGAAGTCACCACCTAGAATGACCGGCCTGGTCGTCGCTAGCAGCAGTGGGAGCTGCTGGAAGACGGTCAGCCACTCGCTGCATTGAACCGGGGCGTACACGTTGATCAACCGGAGCGGAGCATTGTTCTACATTGCATCTGCTGCGGGGAGGCGACCTCCCACCACCTCCTTAACTTCGGAGATGGTGAAGTTACCTCCCCACAGCAGAATACCCAGGCCGGAGGAACGGGAATCATTACCCCCGACCAGATCGATGGCCCGTGGGACCACCATCACAAACACTGCCTGTAGGTGCTGAGGTGTGATATTCCACATTCCTGAAGAAACATTAGGTCGGCTTTGACTTTGGCGAGGTAGTCCAAGGTTGAAACACATCGCGTAGTGGATTTAATGCTACGCATGTTAATTGAAGCAATCTTTATACCTATTTTTAAGTTAGTTGTTGCTTCCCACACCATTTGTCCTTGCTAGTCCCAGTCCTTCGGTATGTTCCTGCATACCCATAGTCTACGCAAGCTGTTTCACGTTCGTTGGGCTCAGAAAACCCTCCTGGTTTCTCATGCAGGGTTTGTTCCGCTGGGGTGACATCTGGAGGGGTCTTGTAGGCAGAAAGGCTTGGGCTGTCCTCTGCTGTTGGTATCTTTCCCCTCTGTTCCTCCACAAAATCATCAGTGTTTCCAGCTTCCCGGAGCTGGAGTGCGCCCAACACTTCTTTGTTCTCGGTGTCCCGGAGCTGGGATGCGCTGGACATGTCGCTAGGTTCAGCGCTTTTGTGCGCTGGGCCCATCACAGCTTCCAGTGCCCCGGAGCTTGATTTATCTTCCAGCTCCTTTGAGTTCTGCCACTTCTTTTGCAGGTACCGTCGTTCCAGCCCTTCCTCGTCCAGCGAGGAGGAGCTGAATGAGTCTGTCTCAGACGGTATCCTCCTTTTGCCACTAGTTTGGGTGGTGTCCAATTCTGTTTTTGGAGGTTTTTTTCTTTGTGGTTTTCCTTTGTACCACTTGCCACTGGCCTGTTTGTCCATCTGCTGCCTTCTCCTCCATTGATACTGTCTGTAGAAGAGGAGTTTCTGGGCACAGGGTAGGCGTTGGGCTGCTGGTTTCAGCTGCCTCCCCTTTCTTCTCCTTCCCAGGGAGACCTTCCTCGCTGCAGAGCGGGTTGCTTGTCTCCTTCCCAGCACCAGACGCATTCACCAGCACATAACAAGCCCAACAAGAGGGGGCACAATTCTAGATTTAGTCTTCAGTAATGAAGCTGGGCAAGTGGATGAAGTAACAGTGGGTGACCATTTTGGTGACAGAGACCATAATAGTTAGTTTTAGAATAATCATGGAAAAGGACAAAGATAAAACAGGTTCGAAATTGGGGGAAGGCAAATTTCACAAAACTGAGAGGTGGCCTGACGAAAGTGGACTGGATACAGCTACTTGATGGAAAATCAGTGGCAAACCAATGGGAGGCATTCAAAAATGAGATACAACAGGCATAGTGTAGGCATGTCCCCACGAAGATAAAGGGTGGTACTGCCAAATCTAGAGGCCCCTGGTTATCTAGAAGCTTACAGGCTATGTTAAAGCAGAAGAAGAAAGCTTATGATGATCAAAAAAATCTTAATACTTTAGAAAGCCTAAAGGAGTTTAGAAAGTGCAGAACTAAAAATCCGGGTGCTCCGGTTTCCTCCCACAAGCCAAAAGACTTGCAGGTTAATAGGTAAATTGGCCATTATAAATTGGCACTAGTATAGGTAGGTGGTAGGGAAATATAGGGATAGGTGGGGATGTTTGTTGGGAATATGGGATTAGTGTAGGATTAGTATAAAAAATGGGTGGTTGATGTTCGGCACAGACTCGGTGGGCCAAAGGGCCTGTTTCAGTGCTGTATCTCCAATCTAATCTAATCTAAAAAAAGGAAATTAGAAAAGCAAAGAGATGACATGAAAAATTATTGGCAGGTAAAATCAAGGAAAGCCCAAAGATGTTTTATCAGTACATTAATAACAAGAGGATAACTAAGGAAAGGGTAGGCCTATCAGAGATGTACAAGGGAACTCATGCATGGATGCAGAAGATGTGGGCAGGGTTCTTGAGTTTTTTGTCTCTGTCTTCACAAAGGAGAGGGTTGATGCAGACATTGCAGTTAAAGAGGAGTGTGAAATATTGGATACGATAAGTATAATGAGAGAAGAAGTATTAAAGGGTCTGACATCCTTGAAAGTGGATAAATCACCAGGGCCGGTTGGATTGCATCTCAGGTTGGTAAAGGAAGCTAGCGGATGTACTGAGGATCATCTTCAAATCCTCACTAGATACAGGCGAGGTACCAGACGATTGGAGCTCTGCGAATGTTGTACCATTGTTTAAAAAGGGTGAGAGGGATAGGCCAAATAATTATAGGCCGGTCAGTCTGACCTCAGTGGTGGGCAAATTGTTAGAATCAATTCTGAAGGACAGGATAAACTCCCACTCATAAAAGCACAGATTAATCAGGGATAGCATTCTAACCTAATTGAGTTTTTTGAGGAAGAAACAGAAGGATTGATGAGGATAGTGCAGTGGATGTGATCTACATGGATTTTAGTAAGGCATTTGACAAGGTCCCACATGCAAACTGGTCAGTAAAATGAAAGCCCATGGGATACAGGAGAATGTGGCAGGTTGGATCCAGAATTGGCTCAGGGACAGGAATCAAAGAATAGTAGTCGACGGATGTTTTTGCGAATGGAAAGCTGTTTCCAGTGGCTTTCCACAGGGCTCAGTGTTGGGTCCCTTGCTGTTTGTGGTAATATATTAATGATTTGGACTTAAATGTGGGAGGCATGATTGAGAAATATGCTGATGACAAAAATTGGCTGTGTAGTTAATAGTGAAGAAGATAGCCCTAGACTCCAGAATGATAACAATGGTTTGGCTGAGTGGGCAGAAAACTGGCAAATGGAATTCAATCCAGACAAGTGTGAGGTAATGCATTTAGGGAGGGTAAATAAAGTGAGGGAATACACAATAAATGGGAGGATATTGAGAGGGGTAGAAGAAGTAAGAGACCTTGGAGTGCATGTCCACAGGTCCCTGAAGGACGGGTAGATAGAGTGGTGAAGAAGGCATATGGAATGCTTTTGTTTATTGGCCGAGATATAGAATGCAAAAGCAGGAATGTAATGCTGGAACTGTTTAAAATGCTAGTTAGGCCACAGCTGGAATACTGCGTACAGTTTTGGTCACCACATTCCAGAAAGGACATAATTGCTCTGGAAAGAGTACAGAGAAGATTTACAAGAATGTTGCCAGGGCTTGAAAGTTGCAGCAATGAGGAAAGATTGGATAGGCTAGGGTTGTTTTCCTAAGAACAGAGGAGGCTGAGGGGAGGGGCAGAGATAGACAGGAAGGACCTGTTTTCGTAGCAGAGAGGTCAATTACCGGGGGGAACAGATTTAAGGTGACTGGTAGAAGGATTAGAGGGGACATGAGGAAAAACGTTTTCACCCAGAGGGTGGTGGGTGTCTGGAATTTACTGCCAGGAACGGTGGTGGAGGCAGAAATCCTAAATTCTTTTAAAAGGTACCTGGACATGCAACTGAAGTGCTGTAACCTGTAAGGCTATGGACCAGGTGCTGGAAGGTGGGATTAGATTGGGTGACTAGTTTTCTTGGCTGGCACAGACACATATGTCTTGGCGGCACAGTGGTTAGCACCGCAGCCTCACAGCTCCAGCGACCCGGGTTCAAATCTGGGTACTGCCTGTGTGGAGTTTGCAAGTTCTCCCTGTGTCTGCGTGGGTTTCCTCCGGGTGCTCCAGTTTCCTCCCACGTGCCAAAGACTTGCAGGGTGATAGGTTAATTGGCCATTATAAATTGCCCCTAGTATAGGTAGGTGGTAGGGAAATATAGGGACAGGTGGGGATGTGGTAGGAATATGGAATTAGGGTAGGATTAGTATAAGTGGGTGGTTGATGGTCGGCACAGACTCGGTGGGCCGAAGGGCCTGTTTCAGTGCTGTATCTCTAAACTAAACGACAGGCTGAATGGCCTTCTGTGCATAATTTTTCTACGGTTCTAGACGAAATAGAAGTAGAGCCAGATGATGTGTACAATATTGACCTAATGCGATCTGGACCGAAAAAACATGAAGAGCTCCAAGGAGACACTTCTTGTCCTAAAGACATTATGGCAGTTCACCATCAGTGGATGGCTGGACCCAATGCAACAACTGGGTTTAGACCGTCGTGAGACAGGTTAGTTTTACTGTACTGATGATGTGTAGTTGCAATAGTAATCCTGCTCAGTATGAGAAGAACTGCAGGTTCAGACATTTGATGTATGTGCTTGCCTGAGGAGCCAAATGGTGTGAAGCTACCGTCTGTGGGATTATTACTGAATGCCTCTGGGGCAGGCCATTTAGGAATTTCTTCACTCAGAGATTGGTGAATCTTTGGAATTCTCAGCCCTTGAGAGCTGTGGAGGCGCAGTCGTTGAGTATGTTCAAGACTTGAGATCGATAGATTTCTCCATATTAAAAACATCAAGGGTTATGGAGAATAATGCAGGAAAATGGTGTTGAAGTAGAAGATCAGCTATGATCTCACTGAATGGCAGAGTGGGCTCAAAGGGCTGGATAGCCTACTCCTGCTCCTATTTCTTATGTTCTTATGCAAGAGGTTTCCAAGATCTGTAATGAGCCACAGTCATATGAAGTAACCACCCCAAATGGAACAATGTTGAGAAAGAATAGATGTCACCTGAGAAACTTATCTAACATCATGCCTGACACTCCTATAGCGTCAATCATACATTTAAATTTAAGTCCTAAGAACAGGGTTCAGAAAAATGACACGTACAACACTCAAGTACAAGATAATTGTCAGTCTGAACCAACGAGTCGAGAAAAAAAAATGACAATTTCAGATCTCAACAATGTCTCAGTTACAAGATCAAGTTGAGTCAGCAGACCACCTGTACATTTCAAAGACACTTGTTTAATGAATGAGAGTCAATACATGTGTAAATATTATTCACAACTATCCTATTTCATTACGTACACAGCTTATAAGTTATTACATTTCCATTTAAGGAAAGGGGATATAAAAGCAAAATACTGCGGATGCTGGAAATCTGAAATAAAAACAAGAAATGCTGGAAATACTCAGCAGGTCTGGCAGCATCTGGAAAGGGGATGTTGTGATATTGCGTACTGCTCGAGTACTAGTCAACATACTGTTGAATATGCAAATAGTTTAGTATACATCATCACAGGAAATGATGCAAGTCAACACGTGATATAGTAGTAGGAGCAGTGTTAGTCAACAGTCAGCACATGTATCTCAGAGCTTTCCTGTAATTCTGTTATTTTGTAATAAAGAACCCTTTATTCAACTTACCATTCAGCCTCAGATTGTCAGGTACAATTGTGTTGAGAATTCAATAACATATCATCCCATTATAAGCTTTTCTGTCACACAAAGGTAGTAGTAGACATATGGTGATAACTCTACCGTTCATTGGTGGTATATGGCACTCAATTAAAGGTTTGGTCAAATAGACCCTGCCTGATGACTGCAGCAGACTAAGCTGCTGATTGTGCAACCAATTTTCTCCTAACAACCATATGAAAATGATGGACAGGAAAAGACCAGCTGGTCCATCGATTTTGCTCCACAAAGTGATGTTTAAAAAATATGATTCACAACACTCCCCCACCTACCAGCAGCCCTGGAAGAGACAAAAATAAAATAAAAACCCAAGGCCACTTTAGGGGAAAAAGTCTGGAAAATGTTTCTCCAACCCTATTAGGCGATCAAAACTAGTCCAGGAGACCACATTGACCATGATTTACATTACTTACTATACCAGTTACTTTTTTATCCTGTGATCTCTGCCCCAGCCAGGATCTGATCCAACTCTCTTTTTGAAGAATAAGCGTTCACTGCATGTATCTAGTTACATAGGTCTCTAATTCTCAAGGAAAAGATCTCCTGACGAGTAAACTAGTTCTGTCCTTGGGCAAGTTAGATGCATGACTCCTGTTCTTCCCTACCTTATCTAACAGAAATAATCTGTCAATATGAACAGTTTATTTCCTTAACTATTTTAAGTACCTCTATCAGATCACTCCATTAAAGTAAGTTTTTTAAACCTAACTAGGTAACTCAAGTATTTTTAGCTGGCTAAAGTTCTTGTATCCCTCCACTGAGTCTTTTCCAGTGCCTTGATATCACTGTGAGGTGATCAAAATTGGACACAAAAATATTCTAAGTGAGGCCTAATCAAAATCCTATATACAGAAAATGGTGTGTTATACTTATGTTGAATCATCCTGGCAATGTAACCTAATGACCTATTTGCTTCTGCCATCACTACAAAGCACTAGTCATAAACCTTAAGAGAATTGTGTACTATAAAACCAAGATCTTTTATATTTCAACAGACTTGAGTTCTGTACCCTGTAGGGTTTAAGTATAATTGATGTTGATCCTGCCAAATGCAAAACTGTTATGCCCTCTGCAGGACAAAGTTGTTCAGGACACAGCAGACCACAATAGTCATAGAGACCTTGGCTGGTAGTACTCCCCTGATTTGCCCACGTAATTGAAATTACTGTTTAAGGTTGCTGAGTGTATGTTCCACTATGACCCTGCTGGAAGAGTAAGCTACACTGTTCTCCTTCGTTCTGGTTCTCAAGTAATGAAGTAGTGTTATGAGCCATGCTGCAAGGCTTTTCTTTGGTTCCCTGAACACCCACCTCAGCAGTCTTCTTTGCCCTTCAAAATACACTGGCACTGTTCACCATGGCAGGATTTAGACATCATGGGAGTTTTCAGGGTAACAAGCATTCACTTGCATGATTCTGTTTCCAAGGTTGCAGACCACCTGTACATTCTATTCATAAATTAACTGTATCATGTATATAGCGCATATGACCACGAGTACAGTCAATTATTCCCTGAACTTGTGAGAACTCTACCCTACGATAGTGGAGGGCTTGTTATTGCTGTTGGCCCATAAATGATTAAATCCCTACCCTGGAAGCTACGGTCTGGATTTTAAGAACATCGAAATATGGTGGCTCACATGCGTGGGCCACACGCCAAAGAGTCGCCACAATCTCAAGCACGGCAGCTCATTTAAATAGCAAGGGTGGCCCGCACCCCCCAATCTCATGGAGGGGGCAGGCTGTCCGTCCCCGACAATGGAGTCAGCTGCCTGTATGCAGGTGCTGCCGCCATTTTTAAAGGGCAGCCAGCTTTGCCACTTAATTTAAATTTTTAACACATACTCCCCAAAATTAAATAAATAAAAATGTTACGCCCCTTTCCCATCCCCCAGTAACAATTACATTAACTATTTGCCCTTCCCCCCCAAAACATACCTTTTACATCTGACCTTCCCCACCGCCCCTCCCCCAAAAAACTGCACTAAGTTTGAAGTTCAACCTTCCCACCATCCCCTACACCCATTATGTGCATTTGACCCGGCACACTGAAAATCTTACCTCTTCCCCCCCACCAGCGTCACGCCGCCTTTCCCTAGACAACCACTGTGCAAAAGATCGCAGTGGGCCCTCAAGATTGGAGGTAAGTCTTTGTAAATTTATTAATTTTATTCATTTGAATATTTTAATGAAAGGGGGGGGGGGGGGGAGGGTGGTGTGGGACACCATGGATGGAGCCTTGCTGCTGCTGTATCAGGTTGGGCTCTCCCAGCGCTAGATAAGTGATGGGCCTCACCTGGATCCATCTTTAGGCTGCACGCACCACCCCCCCCCCCCCCACCGCCCCATCACGGATCACGACATCGAGGGCTTGGTAAAATCCAGCCCTATGTGTCAGTGACCTGCTTGTTGGAATTGAGCATTTAAGTTAACATATGTGGCTTATACTCGTCTGGAAGGAGCCTGCCACATGCAACATAGATGCAACCTTGATAGTCACTGACAGAGAGTACTGTGCTGGTTAGCAAGTCTGGCTGTAGAACATACATAACTCTGTTAATGTGTCCTTCAGGAACACGGGTCTACACAGGCAAGTGTTTTTATTTAGAGTCAAATATAAGAGCCTGCCCGAGTTGACAAAAGGAATCGCATTAAGGACATGTTCAAAAGGAATATCTAAAGTGCAAATGCATTTGATGCCCCATCCAGAACCTACAAATAAAGAGATATGCCCAAAGTGATGGATATCTGTACTTGCTTGCAAGTATGTGCATTAACAGCTTCAACTGTATAATCATAGATAAAAGCATTAAATAAATGTTGGGAAAGCTCCAAAAAAATTCTAACTTTTTTTGTCCATCAATATCAAAACAATGGAGAAACAGTAAGTCGCTATGAATTACTGCAGGAGTAGCAATGACCTTTAACAATAAGGACAGAATTTAAGGGAACAAACCTCTTTTGCGGTACCCATTTTGTATGCTCTGTCTGTTGTATGCTGCTCAGCCTCTTGATCACATTACAACAATGTATATTTTTATAGTGCCTTTAACGTAAAAACAATCTCCCAAGGCGCATTACAAGAGCATTATCAGACAAAATGGACACTGAGCCTAAGATAGAGATACTTAGGAGAGGTGACTAAAAGTTTGGTCAAAGAGTTGGGCTTTAAGGAAAGTCTTAAAGAAGAGGGAGGTGAAAGGCAGAGAGGTTATTGGGGGATTTCCAAAGTATAGACAGCTGAAGGCACAGCCACCAATGGTGGAGTGAAGGAAGTTGGTAATGCAAAAGAAGCCAGAGTTGAAGGAACACAGAGGGTCGGATTTTTAAAAGGCTGCTGAGTGTGGGAGTGGAAACGCCCGCGACTTGATGATCAAGTTCTCAGAGGTTGGCACTATGTCCCGCTGCCACCGGAATGCAAAGTCATTTTTAAAAGGGACACCAGGAGAGAGGGAACGGCAACCCGACACGACTCCAATTAAATACCTGTTGAGCTCATTAACAGGCTTGTCAGCGGCACTTTATAATCTTCAATGGAAGGCACAGGGGAAATGCCATATCTGGAACATGGCAGGGTATAGAAGTCATGAGCAATGCGGAGGGCCATGAGGGCTATGGCTGGTTAAAATCATGCAGAGCCACAAAATAAAGCACAGCTGCTCCAAAAGTGTAAAAAGTAGTCATTTCTGGAACTGAAAAATGAGTGGTAGGAATCTGGAGAGGTATGTGAGGCCACTGGCATCACTTGGGAAGCTGGGGTTGGCAGGGGAAGGCCTGGTGAATGCACAAAGCCCAGCTGAGGGAGGTCAGATGCGAACAGATTACTCTGACACTGGACACAGCAGGCAGGAGGAGTTTCAGCAGATGTAATCTCCAGGACAACAGGAGGCAGAGGAGCACTGTGGGGTGCTGCAAGAGGAAGAAGTTGCTACCTAAGACCTCAGGTCAACTGCAAGAGTTAGTTGCCTGCAAATAACAGAGCGATAGTACCATCAGAGGCTGCACCTATCCAGGCAGATGGTCTTGGACCTGTGCACTCTGATCCACAATGACCAAAGGGCTCACAGCCCCCACGGCAGTCTCTTACCAGCAGCCGTCCAGGTCACCGTCACCCTATATATACTTCAATGGAACCGGGTCATTTCAGGGATCATCTGCAGACCTAGGTTGTATCTCGCTCATCACGCTATCAGGCAGGTCAGGGTTGCCATATTTTAGGAGGCCTGGGAACACAGCCACTTTGACACAGATGAGTCAGTGCAGGCACAGAGGGCTTTTTCACCATCGATGGATTCCCTCAGGTCCAGGGGACAACAACTGCACCCATGTAGCCACGAAGGCACTGACAGACAAGCCAGTTAGATTCGTTAACAGAAATGGATACCATTCATTGAATGTCCAGCTGGTCTGTGACCACAGGAAGCGAATCTTGCACGTCTCCGCCTGATTCCCAGGCAGCTGTCATGATTCTTTCATCCTGCAAGAGTTGCAGATGCCACACTTCTTCGCGTGTTCATCCAGACTCCGTGGGTGGCTGCTCGAGGATAAGGGTTATCCCCTAAGGAGGTGGCTCCAGATACTCGTTCAAAACCCAGGCATGGACGAAGAGAGGTGTTACATAAAGAACCATCTCCTAACATGGATCTGCACTGAACAGGCCATTGGCCTCTTGAAGATGCATTTCTGTTGTCTTGACTGGTCATGTGGTGCCTTCCAGTCCAAGCCAGCCAGAGTGTCCTGTATTGTGGTCATCTGCTGCACCCTGCACAACATGACACAGGAAAGCGGCCTGAAGGTGGATGGAGAGGAGGAGCTGGAATGCTCCTGCACCTCAGAGGAGGACTGCGACAAGGAAGAAGAGGAGGAAAAGGAAGTGGAAGGGATCACTCCAGAGGTGGCCGGCGCCCAGGCAGCAAAGGATGCCTGTCAACGCCGTCCCAGACCTCAGGATGAACTGCAGGCTGGCGTGGCAGCAAGGGCCACACTGATTCAGCGGCACTTCACCTGATCACCCCCGAGCCCTTGCAGCTGATGACCCTAAAACTCACCTTCCAACATACAGAGCTATTTCACCGCTAAGACCATTAACTGCAAGGCCCCATTGGCAGCCATGAGCACGTGATGGAGGGTTCCTCCATCCACCATCGTCCAACATCATAACACATGTGCATATAACATTCTCAGGGTCTCATATCCCCACCGCCCGCCTCACAATGCTACGTCCGCCTTTCAAGATGAGACTGAGTGGTGAAATAAAAAAGTTATATTGTGAGGCAAATATAATAACAGACAGATGTAGACAACAGCACCCAGGTGAACATATAAATACAGGCATCTCAGTGCAACTTAGCACCGAGTGCGACTTGAACAGAGTGATAGGAGTTCAGTAAGTTGAGGGAATCTTAATTTCTTTTTAAAAATCTAATTTTGTTAGTATTTAACATTTAACTGAAAGTTACTGTTTAAATTCTAAATTTCATCCAGGGGCCTAAGCAGGGACATACAAGCTATCCACTGGGGAGCAGCTATAGTTAGTTAATGAAGGAAACTAGCTTGAATTGGGCCGGGATTTAACCACAGGCAGACGGGAGCCGGCCGCTTACTGAAAAGTCGGTGGCGAACCCGCTTCCGCTTCGCCTGGGGATCCAACCCGTATTTTGCAGGTCGCCGGGCTTCAAATGGTGTGAGGCAGGACTTCCACCCGCTTGAGGTAGGAAGTCCTGCCTAATAGAGCTGCTGGCCAATCAGCAGGCCAGCAGCTCTTAGACCCAGCAGCGCCACCAGGAGGGGTGGCCACTGCTGGGACTACAGCCCAGTGTGAAGAAAAGACGTCGGGGTGCCTGGAGTAAAGGTAAGTTTTGGTTGCCTCGCTGCGGGTAATCAGTCAAGCCCCGGCAAGGCAAGAGTGGTTGACTGGGGGGGAAAGGGGACGTGTTGGGGGTGGTTGGGGTAGCGGGGGAGGGTGCCCTCCATCAGGCACAGGGTGCCTGATCATGAGGGCTCTCCCCCCCCCCCCCCCAATGCCTGCGTTTGTCAGGCGGCTTCTCTCGGGTTCAGGACGCCCGCTTGCCATACATAAAATCCATGTGGAGGCGGGCGAAGGCCCTTAAATGGGAGTTAAGTGGTCATCAGACTCTCAAAACAATATTCATGGCACACTGTCATGAATATCCCCAAGACTGGGATAAAGGGTTGAAATTTCTTCTGTTTGCCACTAGGGATTCACCTAATGAATCTACCAGTTGTAGTCCCTTTGAATTAGTTTATGGACATGAGGTAAGAGGTCCTCTAAAACTAATCAAAGAAAAGTTTTTAGAACACAGGGACGAATTTTCCTTGTTAGGTTATGTATCCGTGTTCCGGGAGCAGCTCACAAGAGCCTGCAAAGTAGCTCAGGAACACCTGAAAGCTTCCCAAACAACCATGAATGGACAGACAAGAATGTCAAGACCCAAACATTTGAACCAGGAGATGAGGTGTTGGCATTTACAGGGTGAACCACTGAAAGCACAGTTCAGTGGTACATATAAAGCGGTCAAAAGAATTGGTTAAGTAAATTATTTGATTGACACCTGAGATTGCCGTCATTCAATATCTTGAAACAATATCATCGCCGGGAGGAGGATAAGCAAGCACAGGTATGTCAGGTAGTAAGGGCAGTGAACGGTGAAAGGGATAGTGAGGATGAGGCAGAAGGCGGCCTAGGCAATTCTCAAATTGAACCTCCTACTATCCGGTTAGCTAATATTGAGTTGTTAGGGAGATTAGACACTTTGCTTTCATATTTAGATGCAGAACACTGAAGACCTAACAAGACTACTCACAGCATTTAAAAGGAGTCTGTAGGGACAAACTAGGATGTACAACCTTAGTCATACATGATGTGGCTGTCGGGGAATCCTTTCCTCTAAAACAGTATCCTTATCACTTAAGTCCAGAGAAACAGGGCCAGGTAAAAGGCCAGGTTTCAGTGCTGTATCTCTAAACTAAAAGAAGAAATGCAATACATGTTGGAAAACCACCTAATTGAACCCAGTCAAAGCAGCTGGAGTTCCCCAGTCGTGTCATTGACTAAACCTGACAGTTCAACTAGCTTCTGCATAGACTACAGAAATGTTAATGTAGTAACAAAAGCAGATTCCTACTCAATTCCTCACTTGGAAGTCTGTGTTGACAGAGTGGACAGTGCCACGTTTCTTACAAAAATAGATTTGTTAAAGGGATACTGGCATGTTCCTTTAACACCCTGAGCAAAAGAAACAGCAGCTTTTGTCACACCAGACAGTCTTTTCCAATGCCATTCGGGCTAAAAAATGCCCCAGTCACCTTTCAGAGGCAAATGAACCAAGTGGTAGCCAGTGTTCCAAACTGTGTGGTTTACCTTGATGATGCGCTGGTATACAGTGACACTTGGGAGGACCATTTGGAACAACTAATGTCCTTTAGGGAAGGAAATCTGCTGTCCTTACCTGGTCTGGCCTACATGTGACTCCAGACTCACAGCAATGTGGGTGACTCTTAAAATGCCCCCTGAAATGCCTAGCAAGCCACTCAGCTGTACCTAACCGCTAAACAGTCGATAAGGAATGAAACCGTATGGACCACTCAGCATCAACCTAGGCACAGAAACAACAATGGCAAACCTAGCCCTGTCAAACCTGCATAGTCATCCTTACGAACATCTGGGGGCTTGTGCCAAAGTTGGGAGAGCTGTCCCACAGACTAGTCAAGCAACAGCCTGACATAGTCACACACACGGAATCATACCTTACACACAATATCCCAGGCACCACCATCACCATCCTTGGGCATGTCCTGTCCCACCTGCAGGACAGTCCCAGCAGAGGTGGTGGCGCAGAGATATACAGTTGGGAGGGAGTTGCCCTGGGAGTCTTCCACATCGACTCCAGACCCCATGAAGTATCATGGCATCAGGTCAAATATGGGCAAGGAAACCTATGGGCTGAATCCCCCACTATCAACATCCTGGGGGTTACCACTGACCAGAAACTGAACTGGAGTAGCCATATAAATACCGTGGCTACAAGAGCAAGTCAGAGGCTAGGAATCTTGCAGCGAGTAACTCACCTCCCGACTCCCCAAAGCCTGTCCACCATCTACAAGTCAGGAGTGTGATGGAATACTCTCCACTTGCCTCGATGACTGCAGCTCCAACAACACTCAAGAAGCTCGACACCATCTAGGACAAAGCAGCCCGCTTGATTGGCACACCATCCACAAACATTCACTCCCTTCACCACCGACTCACAGTGGCAGCAGTGTGTACCATCTGCAAGATGCACTGCAGCAACACACCAAGGCTACTCAGGCAGCACTTTCCAAACCCGCGACCTCTACCACCTAGAAGGACAATGGCAGCAGATGCATGGGAACATCACCATCTGCAAGTTCCCCTCTAAGCCACACACCATCCTGACTTGGAACTATATCACCGTTCCTTCACAATCGCTGCGTCAAAATCCTGGAACTCCCTTCCTAATAGCACTGTGGGTGTACCTACCCCACATGGACTGCAGCGGTTCAAGAAGGCAGCTCATCACCACCTTCTCATGGGCAATTAGTGATGGGCAATAAATGCTGGTGTGACCAGCAACACCTATATCCCATGAAACGAATAAATTAAAAAAACTAGATTTGGTGATAAACCTTGTCAAAAGTGAATTTGCAAAAGCAAGGGTAAACTACCTCAGGCATATAGTTTGGCAAGGCCAAGCGTTGCCCAGAACAGCAAAGGTACAGGTATTGATGGAGTTCCCTCCTCCTAAGACTAAACGAGAAATCATGAGGTTTTTGGGGATGTGTGGTTTCTACCGCAGGTTTGTACCAAAGTTTAGTATCATAGCTGCTCCATTGACAGATTTACTTCAAAAAAAGAAAACCAAGGTAGTGTGGTCACAGGAGTGCCACGCATCTTTTGAGAGGCTGAAAGCCATTTTGGTTAATGAACCAGAGTTGGCTGCCCCAAATTTCACTAAGCCCTTCAAGGTAGCAATTGATGCTAGTGACCTGGGGATCGGTGCAGTCCTGTTACAAGCTGTTGAATCAGGCATAGAAAGCCCAGTAGAATACTTTTCCAACAAGTTAAATCGACACCAAAAGAGACACTCAACTGTGGAAGAAGAAACCCTGGCTAGCTGTTAAGCATTTTGAAGTCTATGTCCGCCACGACTACAGACAGACACTGATATATACGGATCATAATCCCCTGGTCTTTGTGGAAAAGTTCAAAAACCAAAATGTCAGAATAGCTCGATGGAGTTTACTATTACAACCTTATCACTTAAAGATTATGCACATTGTGTGGAAAAATAATCTAATTGTAGATGCTTTGTCTATGATTTAACTTTGCTTTGAGTATCTGAATGCAAAGATGGCACAAAGCAGAACTGTATTAGCTACAGGTAAAGAGTGAATGAGAATGAATGTGTAAATATGTTTTAATTTTTTTTTCATCTTCTGTTTTTCCATCCTTTGTAATGAAATGCATTTAAAGATGGCGGCCTGGATTTTATAATCTCACCGCCGATGAAAAAAACAGCAGCCCACCCACGTGGGCCACACGCCACAGAGCTGCCGTAACCTTCTGTGTGGTGTCTCATTTAAATAGCAGGGGCGGGCCCCCCCCTCCCCGCCCAATCACGTGGAGGGGACGGGCTGTCCATTCCCCGGCAATGGCGTCAACTGCCTGTGTGCAGGCGCTGACGCCATTTTTAAAGGGCAGTAAGCCCTACCTGCTAATTTAAGTAAATTTAAAGGTAAATTGAATTAAAATAAATAAATACATCTCTTTTGCCCCTCTCACAACCCCTAATAATAAGTAAATTAATTATTTGCCCTTCCCCCCCCAAAACACTTACCTTCACCATCTGATCTTCCCCTCATAACTGCACAAACTTTCAACTACAACTCTTCCCACCATCCCCTACACCCATGATGCTAATTTGACCCCGTTCCCCACCTACTACATTGATAAACTTACCTCACTTTCCCCTCACCCCCCCTACCACAACCAGTGTTGCACCTCGTTTCCCCGGACGGGGATCCGAAGGCATGGGAGTGCCAGCCGACGGGTCAAAGATTGCAGCGGGACAAGAAGTGGGGACGTGAGCTTCATTAATTCAATAATTTTAATTGATTTAAATATTCAAATTGGGGTCCCGTCGCCAAGCGGCGGGGATGCTGCCACGAGGTGATATTAAACTGGGCCCTCCCAGCATCAGGGTGCATTGCAGCCCTCTCCCGGAGGCATTTTCCGCCTCTCCCTCCAATCCGCCATGAAACCAGATGTTGGGAGAGTGGGGGGGTGTCAGTAAAATCCAGCCCGGCATTTCATTCCTCCAAGGATGGAGCTGAAAGTGCTTCTATTTTTAAAATTTTTTTTGAGGTATTTTCGAATTATTGACATTACTTTATTAGGGCAAACTGAAAAGATTCCATGGATTTTTTTTTAACAAGGGTCACTGAGAGGCATTTTTTGAAAACAAGCCTTTACTGGATGTCACATGCCTTAAGCTCTGTCAACAGAAACCTTGGTGACTTGGGTAAGATGTTTACAGAGAAGATTTATAGTGGCCAGAGGGTATCGCTTTTGGGATATTGTTTTGGTTCAGCTGGGGTGTGGACTGTTGTTGAAAGCAGTTGGTTTTGTAGCCTGCAGAAAAGGAACACCCAGTTCCTCTTTTTCTCCTACTTTGAAAAAACCCTGTGAATCCAGCGTGAGAGCTAAAACCCCTGATGCCGCATTTCTTCTAAGAAGCACCCAGAAAGCCTACCAGATTAATTCTCGCCGCCGCCCGAAAAGAACTGCTCTAGAAAAGATCCCAGTGACCCGCCTATGTGTACTCAAATGCCAGACTGTATGCCATTTTTGGGACACAATATATCTCATCCTTTTTTCTTCAACATTAGCAAGTATTTGGCCAGAGTATTCTTTTTTGTCTTTTTTTTTTGTAAAAGTCCTCTGCAAAGAGAACATTTCTTTATTTTTTTCTCTTTGACCAGTGCGTGTGTGTTGGGTATTTAAAAAGGGAACTTTCATATTTGAATCTCTATGTTAATGCTTTGCTTCGTTACTGGATAAGTCTTGGTTTATAATAAACTGATAATTTTGTTGTTTATTAAAGAAAGCTGGTTGGTGTAATTCATTCTGGGATATACAGTAGAGTAAATGATTGACCATATCAGTAGCTGGGTAAACATTTAAATATATGCTGTGACCTGTGGAGAAGTAGAACTAGAGAAAGACAGCGCACTCCTCTCACCTCAGTCATAACACAAAGCTTGATTGCAAGGCATGATGGACAGACTTGGCTGAAATAGGTAAATGTATAGCTGTTTAATGCTGAATTGACATTGGTAGAGTTTTGAATGACATTTTTCTTCCCTGCACTTTTGTAAGAGCAAGGATAGAAAAAGGACAAAGAGTCTAGTTGTTAAAACTACAATGCTACAGAAATATAGCTATCTCAGGGGAAAAGGGTACGTGGAACAATTCATAAACTATTACGGTAAGATCCTAGACCCCAAGAAAGATAAAAGGAGGTTGCGG